>NC_139221.1:321802770-322139507 GCF_055691185.1 Crinia signifera
TCCTCACACTGGAAGCTGTCCGTTCAGCACCACACTGCTCATCACACAATAGGAGCTGGTCCATTCAGTACCACACTCCTCAGTCCTGGGATCTGTCCGTTCAGCACCACACTCCTTACACTGGGAGCTGTACACTCAGCACCACACTCATAATCACACAATGGGAGCTGGTCCATTCATCACCATACTCCTCAGTCCTGGGATCTGTCTATTCACCACCACACTCCTCACACTGGGAGCTGTTTAGTTCAGCACCACACTCCTCACACGGAGAGCTGTCCCTTCAGCACCACACGCCTCTGTCCTGGGAGAAGTCCGTTCACCACCACACTCCTCACACTGGGAGCTGTCCGCTTAGCACCACACTCCTCATCAAACAATGGGAGCTGATCCATTCAGCACCATACTCCTCAGTCCTGGGATCTGTCCATTCATCACCACACTCCTCACACTGTGAGCTGTCCACTCACCAACACACTCCTCACACTGGGAGCTGTTTCTTTCAGCACCGCACTCCTCACACTGGGAGTTGGTCCATTCAGCACCACACTCCTCAGTCCTGGGAGCACTTTGGGGCAGATGTATTAAGCCTTTAATAGACATAAATAGACATTATTTTGATAGTTAACTTGTGCTCAAGGTCAAATGGTAGGCCAATCACGGTTCAGTATTATATTATATGTGGAAGGACATACAGGAGGTTACTTAATAGGTTCCCAGATTGGGGAGCTGGGGGGGATTTGGGTGAGTTCACATCTAAATTTAAAGTGACAATCTGGTGCGATCTCTGCATAGGAGATGGAATGCTGTTGTTTAGGACTGTTTTGTTCTCTGGATGTGAACTCCCTATAAGAATGCCATCTTTAAGGAGTTATCCCGTTGGTCTACAGCAGGGCTGGGAAATTGCGGCCCTCCAGATGTTGAGGAACTGCACATCCCAGGATGCTTTGCATTAGTTTTGCTATGTGGCCATGCTGAAACTGATGCAAGGCATGCTGGGATGTGTAGTTCCTCAACATCTGGAGGGCCGCAATTGCCCAGCCCTGGTCTACAGTGTCTAGGTCAACAATTAAAATGTCGACACAAAAAACTGTGATATGAAAAAGGATGACATTCCTTTTTCACTTTTATTTTCTAATTTACACTTTTTCATACTTTAACACATTGGCGGATCCATGGGGGGGTTGATCCGGAGCGATTGTCTCCCCTAGCATTGTGTGGCTGTGATCACTATCCCCTACTCTTTGTATTACCTGTATGCTGTCTGCTACAGTCTAGGTTTAATCAATGCCGAACTGCTAATCGACCTGGGTGGTCTGACACCCCCGGGCAGTGGCTGATGTGCTGTGAGTGAGAATTCATTTTTAAACCACCACCCCCCCTCCCCCCTAAAACCACCACCCCCCCATTTATGTGGGCTCAGTTTGGAAAAGGTAAAGAGCAAAAGATCTAGCTAGTTGATTTGCAATGAAAGGTTATTGCACACTTGCCTACCTGACCCTCTCCATGAGGGAGAAAATGCTCTGTCTTCCCTGGTAATGTGTGATTGCCCTCACCTGTGGGGAGCTAAGATGGGGTGTTGCCTAGTCAACCAAACCAGGCACTGGCAGGGGCTGTGACCTGAAGCAGCTACTGGAAAAGGGGAAAGCAACCCCTCAGATACAAGAAATAAGGAAAAAGAAAAAGTAGCGCTAATACACCAATGAACAGTAAAACATATGCAAATTTAATAACACATAAAAACAATTGCACATACATCTCAATGCAGTAGGGGCAAGGATCCGTTCCTATGAATACAGCCAATAGTCTACATGTAACTCCAATGGGGTAATTGTTGGATAAGTGGAACAAATGAAGATCCCAATGCAAATGCAGGTAGGTTATAGTTACCTCATTTGCAGAGACTGTCATATTGGTGTTTTACCACAGGGGATGGCAATCATACATTACCAGGGAAGTCCAGGAACAGAGCATTTTCTCCCTCATGGAGAGGGTCAGGTAGGCAAGTACGGGTTATTGAGGTCACTAGTCCGCCCTTTGGGGTCTGTGTTGCGGTAACTGTTATATAAGCTTTAATAGCACTTTATTAAGTTCTTAACAGCGGGAATATCAGGGTATAATTTGTGCTGCAGAAGCCTTCATGTGTCCAATACTTTCTCTGCCGCTTCTATAAAAACTTTAGCCTGCTTAACCTATTGCCCAGGCCCCCAGGCTCCTGTCTGGCCCCAGGGATCCCAGACAGGTGACGAGGGTCACAAATGTCTCTCTTTTTTTCTTTATAGGGAGAGTCCATGGTTGCAGACCTGGTTGCATGGCTGTGAGTTTGCAGGTCAGGCAATTATCGATAGACTGCTCACGCTTATGGCGCATATTACGCACACACAAGGCCACCCTACAATATGCAGATACTTTTTTTCACTGTCTGTATGCAAGGTGATTGCCAGAATGCCGGCGTGTGTGGGCGGTAACCATTCATTTTCTGGGAGTATCAGGGAAAACGCAGGTGTGGCCAGGTGCTTGAGGGAAACCATCAGCTCTGGCCCCGGTCGGACTGCTTCTATCTCAGCCACCGACTAAGTCCTGGGCTAGACTGGAAAAAAAATTATTTGATGGTGAGTGATGGCGAATGGATTTGCGACCAATTGCAGGGCTGCGATATTTTCCCAAACTTTTCACAGCCTTGGACAGGGCGCAATTTCATTCCGGTTGGACGGCGGCTATCTGAGCACAGTGCTCTGCAAATTAGCAGCCCAGCGATCAGGTCTGAGTTACCCCCCTTGGGTACCAGGTTTTTCGTTGTTCTCTCATTGACCCCAGTAGTAAGTGTCGAATTCAAGCACATGAAAAAAATATGTATAGTATACACAGTTATATACAGTATATATCTATATATAAAGTGTAAAAAACAACATCCACGGAATGCATAAAATAATATAAATCACATTGGACCACGCTGTAAAGAGCTGTAATCAGACCTTTCTACCGTTCTGGAACAGGGTGGACACCAATCAATTCATTGTGTGATAATATTATTATTATTACACCATATCACATCCATACTATTACCTGGGGATCAGCAATCACTACAGTCACCATCGAATTAGAATTTGGGAACCCCTAACTATTTTCCTCTATGGGGGCGATTCTGATTGACTCGTTAAATAGCAAAAATTTGCTGCTCATATAAAGCCGCCCGCACGAATGCCCGCCACCCCGCCGCCATTTTCGATCGCAACCATGCGAGGGGATGTGTTCTGGAGACACATCCCCTCGCATGCCGCCGCCACTGCAGGAGAAATCATTCAATGGTCGCCGATGGGCACCTGGGCGAAGACAGGGCGGGTGGCTGATGCCCTGCGACATCAGCCGTCTGCCACCAGTAGGCATCGGCCCATCCAAGAACCCAATGTGAAGCCCAATGTTTTCATGGGGATGCCCATTAACTGCTGGGCATTCCCGAGGCCCAGCGCTGCCACCGCCCCGTCCCATCCTCCTCTCTGCGAACTGCCCAGGAAGTGAGAAACTCGCCATGGCCGATCGCAGTCGGGGTTTGCACATGCGTAGAAATTCTCATGCGCAAACCCAACCATCGGAGCAGGGGACTAATTGGGATCACTAGGAGTGATCCCGAACTGGCCCCTGTGAACGATGTCCCATCGCCCCAGGAGTATACACTTGCGGCGATCACTATGAAGCTGCGTCACGATTAGTATTAAGTTCATTGTCTCATTTCTATCCCCAAGCTCCAGTAACAGAAGAAGGTCGTCCTCAGTAATGTTCTGTCTATCATGCTTGCGACTGTACGATAACCATTGGAAATGATGTAAGACTTCCATGGGTGTCTGCTTCATGTAGGTCTTCAGAATGTACTGTAAGTGAGCGCAGCAGCAAAACCGTACAGTAGTAGCTGACCAGACCGATAAAACAGGGGAAGCTGCCGTTCAGGACATTACACTCAGGCAGCAGTCTGTAATATTGTGCGACATTTACATTGTAGTAGTCATTCATCATATTGACATGAGGATGTTGACATTGTTGCACTGTTGACATTCAGCATGTGAATATCCTTTGCATGTTGACATTGCCCACATCGACATCCATTGTGCTGCCAATAATTAAATGTCGGCATGATTACAATGTTGACAAAACATTCCCCAACCTTCCCCCTAGTGCCTAACCATGACCTTCCCTCCTAAAGCCTAACCTTCCCCTAGTGCCTAACCACAACCTTCCTCTAGTGCCTAATCCTAACCTCCACTCCTGTAGAAAAATACTAATATGCCCCCTAGTGCCTAACATTAACATCCCATACCCTAAACCTCCCCCTAGCACCTAACCTTAACGTTCCCCTCCAGTAGCGTAACCTTTCTCCAGTCCGAGCTCCTCCTCTCCTACTACCCCGCAGCTAGTAGGTGTTCCCCAAGGGTCAGTCCTTGGCCCTCTCCTCTTCTCCCTCTACACCACCTCTCTGGGCACCCTCATCAGCTCCTATTGTTTCCATTACCAACTTTATGCTGATGATACCCTAATCTATCTCTCCTCCCCCGACCTATCCCCATCACTGCTGTACAAGGTCTCCAAATACCTCATGGCCATCTCAGCCTGGATGACCCAACGCTTCCTGAAACTAAACATGGCTAAAACTGAACTTCTAATCTTCCATCCCCCGAATATCCCCTCTTCTCTCACTACTGTATCTCCATCAGCATTGGTGAAACCGAGATCACCTCCACCGACCATCATTGACTTCTCCCTCTCTTTCACCCCCCACATTCGTGCTCTCTCAGTCTTGCCGCTTTCACCTACGCAACATCTAGCGCATCAGACCATTCCTCTCCACTGATGCGACCAAAATTCTCATTCACTCTCTTGTCATCTTCCGCCTTCACTACTGCAACATCCTTCTCTCTGGGCTACCTCTCACCCGCCTCGCAATCCATTCTTAACGCTGCTGCTAGGCTCATCTTCCTCTCCTGCTGCTCTACCTCCGCCTTCCCCCTTTGTCTATCTCTTCACTGGCTCCCCTTTCCTTTCCGAGTTCTCTTGAAACTCCTCACCACCACCTACAAGGCTCTCTCCTCCTCCACCGCTCCTTACCTCTCTTCCCACACTCCCTCCCGTCCTCTTCGCTACGTCGCTGACCGCCGACTGACCTATCACCTAATCACCTCCTCCCACTCCCGTGTCCAAGACTTCTCTCGCGCTGCTCCCCTGCACTGGAACAACCTCCCGCCACTCATCAGGCTTTCTGATTCCCTTACCTCCTTCAAGCGCTCCCTCAAAACCCACTTTTTTCGACTAGCCTATCCCTCCGCCTAACCTCTTTTGACCCTCCTATTCTGCCTCCGTTCCCATCCGTTCCTACTTATCCTATTGTTTTTCGTTCGTCCATCTCCTTTTAGTATGTTAACTCTTATGAGTAGGGTCCTCCTTCCTCACGTACTCACCCTACCTCTTTACCTCACCTGTGCTCCTGTCCTTTTCTTCCCTTCCTCTACTTCATCTTCAGTCTCCTCGACAATTTCGACACCTACTTCTGAACTGATGCTGATTTTAGTTCTACCAGATATACCCCTATTTATGCTGTATTTTATCAACACACCCTGTACGTTACCTTGTAATTTGTTTTTTTGTTTGCTATGTACGGCGCTGCGGACAATCTGTAGCGCCTTATAAATAAACGTACTACTACTACTACTACTTTCCCCTCCACCTAGTGCCAAACCCTATCTTCACCTTTAGTTGCCTAACCTTCCCTCTAGTCCCAAACCCTAACTTCCCTTCCCATAGCCTAACTCTCCACCTAGTGTCTAACACTAACCCTCCCCTCCCATAGCCTAACTCTCCACCTAGTGACTAACACTAACCCTCCCCTCCCGTAGCCTAATTCTCCACCTAGTGTCCAACACTAACCCTCCCCTCCCATAAGCCTAACTCTCCACCTAGTGGCTAACACTAACCATCCCCTTCCATAGCCTAACTCTCCACCTAGTGTCTAACACTATCCCTCCCCTCCCGTAGCCTAACTCTCCACCTAGTGTATGACACTAACCCTCCCCTCCCATAGCTTAACTCTCCACCTAATGTCTAACACTCCCCTCCCATAGCCTAACTCTCCACCTAGTGTCTAACACTAACCCTCCCTTCCTGTAAGCCTAACTCTAACCTGTTGCTTCCACAGTCTAACCCAAGCCCTCCGGTGCCTGTTGACATATCACATGTCGACATTGTAAACATGTCAACATTCTGCAGATGCCAAGTGTTCAATGTCAACATTTGAAGCAGCATGAGCTTTTTTTTTTATTATATAGTATAAGAGCGATCTATTACTCATAATGGGATGTACTGTGTTTCCCATGCCAATTATATTTACACCGCTCTTCATTCTTGTCCTACAGCCTTAACATCAGAATGTTGTGGATGTCTAGCAAGTATACATTTATTATTTTAAGTAATGGCAAGGAATATTCTCCAACATCAGTACAAACAGGCAGGATTGTCATTACGGCGCACGCTGTGTGCTCAGATCAAAGTCGGAGACATTTAAAAATAGTGCAGTAAGTTACCTTTGTCTCATAAATTATGTAACACATAAGCATTCTTTGATCAGCCCTAAGAAGTCTAAAAGTGTATAGAACAGCATCTTCCCCGCTGTGCCGCTAACATCCTGGAGAACAAATGCCATCTTTTCTCTGGCGCCTTAGCCTTTTAAAACTCTATTTTCAAACTGTGAAAAGAGGCCGGTTCTGAGTCTGATTTTATCCATTTATTCTCCGGCAGATAAAGGGCCACTTCAGCCGCTCCCTTCCAGATTTCATTTCAGAGAAGCTTAACGCTGACTTTATAAGGTAATGTTAAAGGGAATAATTTGAGCAGGAGATGCTTCATCCTAAATATGTCAAGGTGGGCTGACATCACTCTGCCATCAAATATAAGCACTCCCCGTACGTGACTTAGTGTATAGCACAAATCCCGAGAATGAAAGTCCAGTGCAATGAGAAAGCAAGTAAGAAATTATGGGGGGGGGGGATTCAATATGACTTGGACGGGGCCGAATTCGTCCCCGATGTTGACGCATTTGCTTGTGCAAGTGCGTATTTGCGCATTTGCAGACCCGTCTTCGGCAGACACCGAAGGAAATAAAAGTCAGTTTCAACTGATTTTCATTTCCAAAGGCAGTAGAATTATTCGATAGTCGCTGACCATCGAATGATTTCTCCTGCTAGCGGATGCATGGGAAGACATCCCTTCCCATGGTACCGAGTCATATCGTTAATGATGTGCACTCCCGCACATTGTTAACAACCCCCGCCCCCTTGCCGTGGTATGCAGGGGCACCGTTGCTTGTTGCAGCACAGGCTGAGCGGTACCAGGCTGGAGCCGCCCTGTTCCCTACTGCAGATGTTAGTAGGGCTCCTGGGACAGAGATAGATAACTCTGCACCAGAAACGGGTGTGCAGTAGAGCTCCATTGGAAGAGCAGCGGTCACACTTGGATCCCATTGTGAACCAGCAGGTGCCTCTTTAGGGCTTGGAGCCGGTAGGAAGGAGTCTCCATTGCCTCTGGGTGTTACACCCATGGTGGTGGGATGGGTGTGTAGTCATAAAATCTGCTTTCATAGGGCCTTATTCGAGTTCACTCTTTCAGACAAAATCATTCTTAGATGGACAAAACCATGTGCACTTAGGGTGACCAACTCATCCCTTTAATCCGGGACACATATTAATTACACAGGTTCTGTGGCAGTTTAAAACCAGGTGAAATGGAGTCTTGAGGTGTGGCAGTTTAAAACCAGGTGAAAGCCAGCCACAGAACCTGTGTAATTAATATGTGTCCCGGATTAAAGGGATGAGTTGGTCACCCTATGTGCACTGCAGGGGGGCAGATGTAACTTGTGCAGATCTAATTAGATTTGGGTGGGGTTTTACTTCAAAGTAAGATCTATATTGCAGTGTTAAAATAAAGCAACCAGTATTTACCCTGCAAAGAATCACCAAAAAATCACCAAATCTATTTCTATCTGCACATGTTACATCTGCCCCCCTGCAGTGCACATGGTTTTGTCCATTTAAGGAGGATTTTGTCAGAAAGAGTGAACTCGAATAAGGCCCATAGTGTCGACACTATAATGTAAAGAGTTATAGATTTCAACACTAAACATATTGGCACATGTAGAATGTTGTTATGTTCAGTTCACAGTGTCTTTAACTGAAATGTCGACATGAAATATTATGACATTGTATCTGGGCTGGTAGGGGAGGGTTTGAGTTAGGCACAGACAGAGTAAGGGGAAAGACTGGCACAGACAGAATGTGAGAGAGTCTGGTACAGGCAGTGTAAGGGGTAAGAATGGCACAGACAGAATGTGAGAGACTGGCACAGACAGAGTATGGGAAAGATTGACAGACAGAATGTGAGAGACTGGCACAGACAAAGTATGGGAAAGATTGACAGACAGAATGTGAGAGAGACTGGCACAGGCAGAGAAATGGGTAAAAATGGCACAGACATAATGTGAGAGAGACTGGCACAGGCAGAGAAAGGGGAAACAATGGCACAGACAGAATGTGAGAGAGAGTGATGAAGACAGAGGAAGGGGAAAGACTGGCACAGACAGAATGTGAGAGAGACTGGCACAGACAGAATAAGGGCTAAGAATGGCACAGACAGTATCTGAGATAGACTGCCACAGGCAGATGAAGGGGTGAGTATGGCACAGGCAGAGGAAGGAGAAGGACTGGCACAGACAAATTATGAGAGAGACTGGTGAAGACAGAGGAAGGGAAAAGATTGGCACAGACAGAATGTGAGAGAGACTGGCACAGGCAGAGTAATGGATAAAATGGCACAAACATAATGTGAGAGAGACTGACACAGGCAGAAAAATTTGAAAGAATGGCACAGACAGAATATGAGAGAGACTGGCACAGACAGAGAAAGGGGAAAACATGGCACAGGCAGAATATGAGAGAGACTGGTGAAGACAGAGGAAGGGAAAAGATTGGCACAGACAGAATGTGAGAGGGACTGGCACAGACAGAATGTGAGAGACTGGCACACGCAGATGAAGGGGAAATAATTACACAGATAGAATATGAGAGAGACTGGCACAGGCAGAGAGGAAGGGGAAATAATGGCACAGACAATGTGAGAGACTGGCACCGGCAGATAGTGGGCACAGATTCTGTATGGACTGGGTATGGGACGAAGGCTGGTACAGACAGAATCACCTTTATTTTATTGCCGGTTATCCATTGGACTTGAATTGCTTTAATTGAATACAAATAGAAAAAGGGGGTGTTCTAGAACATCTGTCTGGTAGCACAGTATATATGAACATAGGTTCCATGGAAACTGCAGCATGTGGAGATACGCAGATAGCACTTCACAAATCAGCCTAAAATAACAACTAGAATGTATGTTGCAATATTAATATCTATAAAGCTTCTGGCGTTTGTCGGCCCACCTCTAATTTCCCACTTTGTGCCTGATTCACAGCTGTACGTTAATGCATTAGCAGCTGAGATCCTGTACACAGATACTGTACATATGCTGTCAGGATTGGCACTGAGACGCCCACTGGAAGCTTCGATAAAGTCAGTGACAAAGACGCAGTGTGATCACAGAACCATCGATGATCGGCCCTCTGAGCCACACTATGGACCTTATTCTTATCCAATCTCTCCCCTGTGTGTTCGTATCCATTCATCCATCCCATCCGCATGCCTGCGTGGGAACGCGGAGTGCAACGGGGGGCACGCGTCGGTGCGGGCGACATTTGGTGGACTCACAAGGCTGAGGGTCAACCAGTATAAGGTGCTATGATCACTTATAAAGGCTGTGTATATTGGAACACCAAGGCATACACAAGGGTAGTTGCACTACACACTTAAGGCCCCCATACATTAGTCCGACTTGTCCTAAGGACAAGTCGGACCTGATTTCCCCCTGCAGCTCCCCGGGAGGGGGACACACAATTAGGCACTAATGTGCCAAGTTTTGCAAATGATACATCGCATGCGATGTATCATTTGCAACTCCCGGGGAGCTACAAGGTGGAGGGAGCAGGGGGGCCGGGGACATCCAGGTGGCAGGTGGAGGACGCTGCAAGGTGGCTGGGGGGCGCTGCTAGTAGCGCAGAGGCAGTGGACGCTGCGGGGGACACAGGCGGCAGTAACGTAGAGGCAGGCAGGGGGAGCCGGGAGCTGTCAGCGCTGGAGAAAAAAAAAGCCCATACAGTGAATGGGCGGCCTGTGATTGGCTGAGCGCTCTCTCAGCCAATTGCTGACTGGCTGAGAGAGCGCTCAGCCAATCACAGGCTGCCCATTCATTGTATGGGCTTTTTTTTTCTCCAGCGCTGACAGTTCCCGGCTCCCCCTGCCTGCCTCTACATTACTGCCGCCTGTGTCCCCTGCAGCGTCCGCTGCCTCTGCGCTACTAGAAGCGTCCACCGCCCCCCCCCCCCCCCCCGCTCCCTCCACCGGACGGAGCATTGACAGCTCCCTGCTCCGGCTCCCCCTGCCCATCTCCCTCGCCAGCATCCGCCGCCTGTGTCCCCTGCCCGGCTGTACATAAGATTTAGCAAATCTTAAGGTGCCCACAGACGCACCGATCCCGGCGTGCGTTGTGGGCTTAAATAGCACACATAGCATCGCATCGTATGCCTTGTGCGATGCGATGCTATGCGATATAAAGCTAGTACAAAAAGTATGTGCAGCACATACTTTTTGTACTGTGCGATGAGGTGCCGCGGGAGCGCGCACCCCATCGCATAGCATCGCACCGCTGGGATCGGTGCATGTGTGGGCACCATTATGTGCAGCCGGTCCGACCTCCCGACTCTGACCCGATGTGCACGGGACCGAGCATTGGGTCGGACCGGTGTCTATACCTGCGATTTGGCCCGATTTCACTGCCCGATCCATCTGAATCGGATGAAATCGGGACCAAATCGCATAGTGTATGGGGGCCTTAAGGGCCTTATTCAGACCTGATCGCAGTACAAATTTGTTCTCAAAATGGGCAAAACCATGTGCACTGAAGGTGGGGCAGATGTTACACGTGCAGAGAGAGTTAGATTTGGGGGAGTTACTTTGTTTCTGTGCAGGGTAAATACTGGCTGCATTATTTTACACTGCAATTTAGATTTCAGTTTCAACACACCCCACCCAAATTTAGCTCTCTCTGCACATGTTACATCTTCCCCACCTGCAGTGCAGCATGGTTTTGCCCATTTTGAGAACAAATTTGAACTGCGATCAGATCTGAATAAGGGCCTAAGTTCAGGTGGTGCAATTAGTTTAAATAAAATAGCATTTATTAATCAATAACACTTATTAAAAAGCTGAGCTGAATAACTTAAAAAAACTGATTAAAAAAATATAGGTACTCTTTACCTAGAAGGGCGCCCGCGATTGAAATCGCGGGCGTCGGGGGTAAAAAATCGCGGCCATCGCGGGTAAATCGCGGGTACATTAAAAACGGGTGCCCGCGATGACCGCGATTTTCCCATAGGGATCAATGTTAAAAACGGTGATTGACCGCGATTTTAATGTTAAATGCCTCAATGCCCGCGATTTGGCCATAGGAATCAATGTTAAATGGGCCACAGAGCCCTAATAGTCACCGTGAACTCTGAAATGGCCCCCACAATTGTTAACGCCACCCCACGATCAACGTCAACCCGAAGCGTGGCGAGCGCAGCGAGCCCGCGAGGGGCGGCGGTACGCGTCCTCCGACCTTTTCATGCCCTACTATCCACGTCGGCGTGGAGTTGAGAATAGAATAGTGTGGCGAGCGCAGCGAGCCACCGAGGCCCGAAGCGTGGCGAGCGCAGTGAGCCCCGCGAGGGGACGTCGATACCTTCACAGGTAAACGCGTCCCCTCGCGGGCTTCACAGGTGTCCGCTTTTCGCCACGGACACCTGTGAAGCCCGCGAGGGGACGCGTATAACTGTGAAGGTATCCGCGTCCCCTCGCGGGGCTCGTTGCGCTCGCCACGCTTCGGGCCTCGGTGGCTCGCTGCGCTCGCCACACTATTCTATTCTCAACTCCACGCCGACGTGGATAGTAGGGCATGAAGAGGTCGGAGGACGCGTACCGCCGCCCCTCGCGGGCTCGCTGCGCTCGCCACGCTTCGGGTTGACGTTGATCGTGGGGTGGCGTTAACAATTGTGGGGGCCATTTCAGAGTTCACGGTGACTATTAGGGCTCTGTGGCCCATTTAACATTGTTTCCTATGTAAAAATCGCGGGCATTGAGGCATTGAACACTAAAATCGGGTCCAATCTAATTTTTAACATTGGTCCCTATGGGAAATCGCGGCCATCGCGGCCATCGCATCGCACCCGATTTTTAGTGCATCCGATGGTCGCGATGGTCGCGATGGGCGCCCTTCTAGGTAAAGAGTACCAAAATATATTTAAGAGAGAAAAACTTGCTGCGGTAAATTGTGCGCATTTAGGTAAAGATTTCAAAGTCACCTCAACTCCAGGTGTGTCCCGTTCTTTTTTGGGCCCAAAAAGATGTAGTATGTCCTGATCAGGCCCGGCGACAGGGGGGGGGGGGGTCAAGGGGCACAAAAAAAATGCACTCCGTTTTTTTTCTATTATGCTGTCTGCACCGCTGCTGGCTCGGAGCAGACAGCAGACATACAGAGCGATCACCCTCTCTCCTCTCCCCCCCTCCCCCGCACCACTTACCTGTCACCTGCTGTCATCTAGTATTTTCTATCTAGCTGCGGAAGCCAGGGTAGGCAGAGGATGGCTCTGCTCCTGTATGCTGCTGAGCATTCAGCAGGAGCTAAAAGAAGATGGCTGCCCCCATACAGACTACACAAAGATGGCCGCCGCCTACCAATGAGAAGCCAGGGTTTCCTTCTCCAGGAAATATAGAGAGCACAGAAAAAGGGGCGGGGCTTAACAGAGAAGTGTGAGGAGAAGAAGCTGCTTAATGCCTTCTACACCTTTTTAATTAATCAGGTAAGTGCCTTGGGGGAGGGGAGAGAGTATCTATCTATCTATCATCATCACTCTGATCTATATATCTATCTATCATCACTCTGATCTATCTATCTATCGATCTATCATCACTCTAATCTATCTATCTATCTATCTATCTATCTATCTATCTATCTATCTATCTATCTATCATCACTCTGACCTATCTATCTATCTATCTATCTATCTATCTATCTATCTATCTATCATCACTCTGATCTATCTATCTATCTATCTATCTATCTATCTATCTATCTATCTATCTATCTATCTATCTATCTATCATCACTCTGATCTATCTATCTATCTATCTATCTATCTATCTATCTATCTATCTATCTATCTATCATCACTCTGATCTATCTATCTATCTATCTATCTATCTATCTATCTATCTATCTATCTATCTATCTATCATCACTCTGATCTATCTATCTATCTATCTATCTATCTATCTATCTATCTATCTATCATCACTCTGATCTATCTATCTATCTATCATCACTCTGATCTATCTATCTATCTATCTATCTATCAATCACTCTGACCTATCTATCATCACTCTGACCTACCTATCTATCTATCTATCTATCTATCTAAAGTAGTTTGTAGAAAAAAAAATCTAGACACACACACGTGAAGAGGGTTTTTTTTGGAAGGGGGCCCGGAGATGTCCATGTACCGGGCCCCAAGATTTCTGTTGCAGGCCCTGGTCCTGATATCAGGTTAAGTGTAGTATCTCTCAACTGTACTTCCTCCAATCAGGGTGTGGAGAATGGGCATTCCTTCACAGTGATGGATTATCTGAAGTAAGGGGATGCTTGATCCTGAGCAGGCAAATTAGAGAGGTGGCGTACCTCCGCAGTAGACAGTGAGGCCTGTATGTGGATCCTGCAATCCGGGACTACACAATTGGATCTTATTGTCACTGCAATTCTGGCATAGCACCTGGAGACACACTCTAGGAGGAATAAGCGATTGGAACACCAAGGCTACAGTATCTTTATTCCAGCACCAGCTGAGGGTTTGCTATGAAGGATGGAATTGGAGGTAGTGAATACGCAGGATTGCATCATCACGTGTCAGCAGAATGAACGTAAAAAAAAGGTGAGGTGCACATAAGATGTGAACATGGAATGGGGCAGTGTTAGAGTGCTGGCATTTATACTGGTGAAAAGGAGGCGTGGTTACAGCTGACGGGGTGTGGCTTTGTGGCATGCCCCTGTATACCACTGACCTCATACTATAAGTCCCTGGTCACTAGGGATGGCCATCGACACTATCATCTTTATCTTCGATAGTTGCCATCCATGGTGATAGTGCAAACAACCATCGATGGTACCATACTACAGTATGTGATGAATGACCATCGATGGTTTTAAGAATCAATGACCATCCTTTTTATTTGACTGAGTAGCCCATGGTCTAATCAGAACTTGGGGGCGGGGCATTACATGTGTCCGGCACTTTGATCAGGGAAAAAAAAACTATTGTACTTGTGTAGTTTCACGGCGGCAGTTGCGTAGTCAGCGTAGCGTCCCTGTCAGAATGAGCGTAGTGTTCCCGCGGCCAGCGTAGTCAAAAGTAGCGTAGGGTTTCCACGAGCATCCCTGTCAGAATCAGTGTAGCTTAGTGTTCCCGCATCCGCAAAACGTAGCCAGCGTCCCTGTCAGAGCCAGCGTACTGTTCCCGCGGCCAGCATAGTCAATCAGCAGTACATTGTATTATTAACTAAAATCCAGTTACCAGTTAACACATGTCGTCATTACTGTCTCAGATGTATGATATGACAGGTGTAAATGTGTTCCTGAAACAGGCCCACTACCCATGCCAGCCCGAAGCGTGGAGACCACAGCGAGCCCCGCCTGCTTTACACATCCTCCCGACCTTTTCATACCACCACTGTCCACGTCGGCGTGGAGTTGATTTTATAAAGTGTGGGCAGAGCATCGAGCCACCGAGCCCGAAGCGTGGCGAGCGCAGCAGATTACTTCACATGTATTCCGCGTCCGCTCTCCGCGCTTCGGGCTTGGTGGCTCGGTGCGCTCGCCACACTTTATAAGATCAACTCCACGCCGACAGGGATATTCGGTTATGAAAAGGTTGGGAGGATGTGTAACGCGTGTGCTCGCCACACTTCGGGCTGGCGTGGATAGTGTGGGTTTCAAATGGAGGCATTTGCCTCCTTTATTGTGCATGAGACACACTTGTGTCCACACCCCTTCTTTGTGCAGGAGACGCACGCGCTACCGAACCCCTAACCCTGTCGGCAGAGTTGCTGTACCCTGCCGCAATAGTTACTCAGACGCAGAAGTGTATCAGACGCTTCTGCATCTCAGATGCTCCTGCGTCTCAGACAGATGGAGCGCCTCTCTGCTGGCGCACGCATGATCCTCTCTCCGCCGGAGAGGGGATCATGCGGGCGCCGGCGCTGTGTGAGACGCTCACTAGGCTTGCCAGGGACGCCGGGAACAGAGCTGCAGTTGCCGGCAACAGTGCGGTGAGTAGCTGCCTCATGGGGACACTACACAGGGTTGCTGCGGAGTCACTATGCTGACTATGCTAGACAGCCGTTGGGCTACGCTGATAACGTAGCTTAGGAAAGGGGATGAATCGGGATCCTGATGTCTGACTTTTTGGGTTTGATCCTCGGGGGCAGTTAATAATAAATTCAAACGAACACACCAACCATCACACGAGTAGTAACCAACAATATAATTTTATTTATATATATCTTTTTTTTCACAATGCAAAAGCCACAACCACAGTCACTGTAGAGCAAATGTAGAAAAATAATGGAACCGGCTTATGATGTCATAACTGTTATCGTACTGTCCATGTTATAGGCTACTTGGAACCAGCCGGTAGGAGATGTCTCAGTGGCTCTCAGCCTTACATTCATTATATTCTGTAAGTCAGGGATAAAGGATTTCATTTTAATGACATAAAATCACAGCAATATACATAGATTTGTTTTGTGAATGTTGAAGCCCTTTCAATGACAAGACTTTTTTGCTGGACACATTTGTACGGTCCCTTGTCTTTGTGTTGCTGCCTGATACTGACCTAACTGGATGCCAGCGGCGGCGTTTCGTGGCTGGCACTGTTTGCACCCCCTCGCTGCTGACATTTACCACCGACAAACACTCCAGGCACCGCGATTAGAAGCTTATTTTCTCCTTGAGAGTGAAATAGTCCATAACAGAATAGATTATGAAATTCCTCCTCTACTCACTGACATTTCTAACTTTAAATGCCTTGAGGTTATGATAATATAATCACTCTCCTGTGAGCCACATACGTAGCCATTCCAGAGCAAAAAAAAATACAAAATTAAAAGACGGTCAATGATATTGCCAAGTGCAAATATTTGCAGACGGTATTTTTATAGTTGGACCCAGTTCCCCGGTGAAAATGGTTAGTGGTATCCGGGGCAACAGAGTAACCACCTTCCTTGATGCAATAATTGGGATTATGCAATGTCACAATCCATTGGGTGTGGATCACAATGCCGACAATAAGTAGATCAAAATTGAATGGTTGACAGGCACAAGTTTGAAATGGGATAAAGCAGTGGCGGAACTTGTGGGTGGTGGGTCTAGGTGCAAAAATTTAATTTGGACCCCCCCTCCTTCACCCCAACCCAAATAGACACTATGCAACATGGCAATGGTTGACATGGAGTGGCAGAGGGCGATAGAGAGAGGCAGGGGGTGCCAATGAGAGGAATGGGGAGGCAGAGTGTGACAGGGAGAGGCAGAGGGTGACAGGGGGAGGCAGACAATGACAGGGAGAGGTAGAGAGTGACAGGGGGAGGCAGACGGTAAAGGAGAGGCAGAGGGTGACAGGAAAAGGCAGGAGGAGGCAGAGTCTGAAAGGGGGAGAAAGGGGGAGGCACAGGGTGACATGGAGATGCACAGGGCGACAGGGAGAGGCGGTAGGAGGCACAGTATGACAGGGAGAGGCTGAGGGTGACAGAGGGAGGCAGACGGTAACAGGGAGTGGCAGAGGGTGACTGGAAGAGGCAGGAGGAGGCAGAATCTGACAGGGGAGGCAGAGTATGGCAGGGAGAAGCAAAGGGTGACAGGAAGAGGCAGGAGGAGGCAGAGTCTGACAGGGAGAGGCAGAGGGTGACAGAAAGAGACAGGAGGAGGCAGAGTATGACAGTGAGAGGCAAAGGGTGACAGAGAGAAGCAGGAGAAGGCAGAGTGTAACAGGGATAGGCAGGGGGAGGCAGAGGGTGACAGGGGGAGGCAGACAGGCAGAGGCAGAGGGTGACAGGGAGAGGCAGAAGGTGATGGAGAGGCAGAGGGTGACAGGGGAGGCAGACAGTGACAGGAAGAAGCAGAGTATGACATGGAGAGGCAGAGGGTGACAGGGGGAAAATACAGGGAGAGGCAGAGGGTGACAGGGAGAGGCAGAGGGTGACAGGGGGAGGTAGATATCGACAGGGAGAAGCAGAGTATGACATGGAGAGGCAGGGGGAGGCGGAGTGTGAAAGGGAAATACAGTGGGTAACAGGAAGAGGGTGACAGGGAGAAGCAGAGTATGTTAGGGAGAGGCAGAGGGTGACAGGGAAAGGCAGACAGTGACAGGGAGAGGCAGAGTATGACATGGAGAGGCAGGGGGAGGCAGAGTGTGAAAGGGAAATACAGTGGGTGACAGGAAGAGGGTGACAGGGGCAGCAGTGGGCCCCATAGTCCTCAGGGACCCCTCATGCACTGCACCTCCTGCACCAATGGTAGTTCCGCAACTGGGATACAGGTTGACATGGATCAGGTCAACAAAGACAAATAGTCAACACAAACATTTTTTTTCCACATAGAAAAGGATGACACATGATTTTTTCTCTTTTTTTGGGCTCAATGTCGACATCTGTCAACATTGATCCCCAATCCGTGTAATGCGTACCCTCGCAGGGCTCACTTAGCTCACCGCGCTGACTCTTCCTAATTGTAGTCCACATTGCAAAGCGTGGAAAAATGTCCAAAAAAAAGAAAAATCGTGAAAAACTCATATCGACCATTGACATCTTACTTGTGTCTGCATTTTGTCACTGGCGACCTTGTGCGTATCAACTTTTTTACCATGTCAACCTTGTGTCTGTTGACCGTTCAACCGAATGACTGTTGTCCTAGACATTTTCAAACTAACATCCGGATACCCAATTCATTAGGACCTACGGAATATGTCGGAAATGTCTGATGTTATTGGAAAGTAATATAATGTTTACCAAAACTATTTGGGGAAATTTGACTGCATTTTTTTTTTTGAGGGGGGGGGGGGGCAAACTTAAAACATTTAGTTTTCTGTTAATAGATGATAATTGTATTAAGTAAAATTAATAGAGGCATCTTATCGGGAGAGCTGCCCTTTGCGATATTAATCGCATATGTTAATACATATGACATTAGTAACGGTGCGGTAAGGGGTGGGCAGCACCGGGCAAGGTTGGTACATCCCACCCTATGTCATCATAGGTCAAAGTGACATACTGTATGCGAACATGTTTTTTTGCATGGCATAATATGAAAAGGGGGTTCTCTGTGGCATAACGAGAACTGGGGGCACTAAACTGAATTTAAGAGGTAATAATGTTGTTTTTTTTTGTTTGTTTTTTATAAAGCCAGAAAATGTAGGGGGTAAATTTACCAAAGCTTCTAAAAATGAAACAGATAATTTTTCTATTGTATCCTAGAAAATCAGAGAGAGAATCTGATTGGTTGCTATGGGCAACAAATACTAAGTGAATTTTTATAAGCTTTAATAAATGTACAGTATCCCCTAATGCCATGGGGAATAGAAATTCCTACCTTCACGGTAACATTGAGCAATCTCACGGTGATGACAGTATCAGGCGTTCAGAAATAACAGGGATTTAAATCACCATAAAGGCAGTGACATATTATTAAATAAAGATACGCTCGTGACAGTAATTAAATACAGCAGTCGGCTAATACCGTACGCTGTTGGATAAATACAATTTGTATCATTTGCGTCACAAACTCTTTTCAAAAATCGTTGAAACATTCAAAGGCGTTTTGTTACATTGTACAACTGTATAGCAGAAGTGGCCATATACAGGTTCTCTGTACACTATATACAATAGACGGCAGCTGTTTTATAGAACAAAGAGTAGGACTCATTATGCCAATTCCATAATGACCAGTTATTGCTGAAATATCCAACGTGGTTCTGGTGACGTACAGATTATACTGTAAGAATACACCCATCGTCGGAGCTATTTACACCCTATAAAATTACTATATATATATATATATATATATATATATATATATATATATATATATATATATATATATATATATATATATATATATATATATATATATATACTATATTTCTATTTAATGTTAGCGTCTTTGTTTTAATTTCGCCTCCTGAACAGAATATTTATGTAACAATAGTAATGATAATCTTTTTTAATTAGCCATCTAGGAATAAACATTGAGAAAATGACTCAAACAAATTAAAAGGGTAACATGCAGGGTGGAAAGTCCTAACGGAAACATTTCCATATGTACTAAGCCCGGCCATGCCGACATCGGTGCAGAGGGGAATGGCAGCTATTGCTTGCTGGTGCTTGCCCTAAGCTTAGGGCTTATTTATGCATCTTTACTGGGAGGGATCTGAGCAGATCCCTCCCAGCTTCCCCCACAGCTGCCTGCCACACTCTGAGCATGCACAGGTGGATTCCTGGGTCATAAACATGGAGGGTCAATGACTGGTGCCTATTGCAAAGGGTAGTTTTAATACAGAGGGTGTTACTCATCACAAATGTAAAAAATGCAGGAAGTGGACCACTACACCTCTACAGCTCATGTGCATTTCAACAGGGATTTCTGCTGCTGCTGCCGGCGTGGAACCCCATCCGGGGTCGGATCAGAGCCATTTTGGTCGGATCTGAATCTAAAAAAAAAAATCCCACATGTGTTTTGTGGCATCAGGTGACTGATGAAGAATGTTTTTGATGTTAAAAATATCGTAGGAACAAAAATAAGCCCAAATTCCATAATTTTATCTGATTTGATCAATGTTCAAGAAATCCAAGACTATTTCCGAATCGCAACCAAAAACTTTTGAGTTTGATTTTTGCCAGAACAGAAAGACACAAACATAACACAGAGGATAGATTTGTCAAAATCCCCGAGTGAGAATCCGCGTACATCTCTCTTTCCTATGCTGGGGACGATTTGGCTTGGCGGGTGTGTTAGAGGTGGTGCAGCGGCACCAAGAGAAGTCTTATGTATTGACCACCGCTCTCTCCAACACGTGCTGGTGATATTACCGTACAACACATCTGCCTCATGGGCTGAAAGCAAAACACCAGGGCCTGATTCGCATGAGTCGAGTGCAATGATGGTATCTGATTCTATGGGTCATAGGGTAGACACTATGAAACCTGAAATACATTAGGTCAACACTAAAGGTCGACAGGGCTTATGTCAACACATGATGACATGTTGACCTTAGCCCCATTAACCTAGTTCCTATATCAACCTAAGCCCTGTCAGCCTTTACTGGTTAATGTAAGGTGTGTCTATCTTCATAGTGTCAACCTAGCGACCATATCCTGATTGGAGATCCCAACTCTGGTGGAGACCTGCACCTAGCGTTGGGCTGGTATAAGTGTCAGGAGTCGAAGAGGCACCGAAGCTGCCGCAGCAGCATTGTGCTGAGAATCAGCCCCTCTGTGTTGAATATTCTTTCGGAATTGAAACTTGTCAAAGTGCAAAAAAATTAAAATAAAATGGAACTTTGCATTGTATATTTGTATAATGTATATTTTAAGTGCATGTTTTAATATACGTAAGAATCTAGGATTCTGTTCCTCTTTAGTATTTATGCACTTACAGTACATCATATAGAAATTTTCACGTTTCAGTTAAACCTTTTCCATGATGTAGCTTTAGTGACCCCTGCAGGCAGCGAGGAGTAGTGACACTAAAACTCAGCAGTACATCCTTGCATTACCAGCTGCCTCATGGTACCCCACATACAGTGCACCCCAATTACTCTATCGAAAGGGCACTGCATAATTCCCCTACTGCAGTACAAATGTTCTCCTATAGGCAACCAATAGGGGACAAGAACCATTACATACTGTAAAGGTAGGCAACCTGTGGCAGTGCATGCTGGGATGTGGAGTTCCACAGCAGCTGGATCGTATCCTATAAAGTCATTCATAAACAGAACAGAATGCGTGTGGTTAGATAAACACTGTTAGAGTGTATGTGTATGTACGTACAGTTAGTCTTTATGGCAGTGCATGATTGGTGGTATTTGGATCCTGTCCCAATTGGCATTTGGCCCGTAGCGTAACTACCTTGGCAGTAAGGGGTCACGTGGTACAGCAATCCAGTTGTGGCGATGATTCCACCCAAAGGCCCTCATTTGTTGCAGGATAATCAGGAGAGTCTGATGTCTCTCATTAATAGAGAGTAGTTCAATTACAAAAGAAGACCTTTAAGCGATAGAACGATTGAATGACTTACAGTGTCCTGTACAATGCTACTCGGTTGTTCAGAAGACGCACAGTAAGAGGAACAGAGAGGTAAAGGCCAAGTTACTACCCCCCCAATGATACTGCAACATTACACGCCAGTGGTCCGCACTTTTTGGTTTATGAATATGGTGGATAGTCCGGAACGTCAGGACACGGAGCTACTTGAAGTAATTGAGTCCCGTGACGAGAAAAAACTTCTCCAGAAAGAGCTCTGAATCCAGCACGGCGATATGAGCCGCGCGTCCGATGAGGGTATTGGCCGTGTTCGGCAGAGCGTGAAATACGTTGTGTCGGATTAGCGTGCAATCCTTGGACTCGGTCACCGGCTGGAGGAGGTTGGTGATCATTTCGGTGTAGATTGGACCTGAAACAATAAAAACATGATTGGTTTGCCATTGGTGTGTGGACAGTAATTGACATCGCTGACTGGCTGAGACTTGCAGTTCACCTAGCTACCGCTACTAACAATTCCAAAAGCGTTAAAGGGGATTGGTTTGAAATCCCGGCGGTCGGAATCCCGACAAGGGGGGGGGGGGCGTGGATCGCTGCGTTCGCCACTGCGTTCGCCACGCAGCGGGCCCGGTGCCTTGCTACGCTCAGCGAACTAATATTTTCTCCCTCTATGGGTGTCGTGGACACCCACAGAGGGACAAAGTGCCGGGATTTTGGCGGTCGGGATTCCGGTGTCGGGATTCCGACCGCTGGGATTCTGACCGCCGGGATTTCAACTGCATCCCCGTTAAAGGACATGCTCAGACTATGTAAGATGACATGGCCACATTCTCTACTTCTAACGTTCCTTAATCAGATATGTCCTGAGACATTTTTGCCCAGTGATTGGTTAACCCACATCCCGGAATCTATGAGACATCTATGGGGTCAACGTATATAAGGTGGACTATGGGGTCAACGTCTATGTGGTCAGCGTATATAAGGTGGACTATGGGGTCAACGTCTATGGGGACAACGTATATAAGGTGGACTATGGGGTCAACGTCTATGGGGTCAATGTATATAAGGTGGACAAGCATTGGGTTGACCACTGAATGTCAACATGGTTTAGGTCGACACATAAAATAGGTTGACATGCCTAAGGTCGACATGGTTGGAGGGTCAACACAGGCATTAGGACGACAATGGTTTTCACCTTTTTTTTTAGCCGACATGTGCCGACAGGCGGTATTTCATGCCCTACTAAGGTGTGGTGTGAGAATAGAATGGTGTGCCGGGCGCAGCGAGGTATCGTGCCTAGAGAGTGCCGAGTGCAGCAAACCATGTGAGGGGATGTGGTGCACCGATACGGTAGGGATGGCCATTGTTGCCTTTGCCATCGATGGTTGCCATCAATGGCAAAAGTGCAACAGGCCATCGATGGTGTATAAGTATGCAATGGATGACCATCAAAAAAAAACATTGTGAGGTCCCCCCTCCTGAGCATAACCAGCCCCGGGCTCATTGAGCCGGACCTGGTTCCAAAAATACGGGGGACAAAAAGCATAGGGGTCCCCCGTATTTCTGAAACCAGCCTCGGACTCTTGGACCGGTCCTGGTTCCAAAAAATACGGGGGACAAAAAATCTGGGGGTCCCCCTGTATTTTGAAACCAGCACCGGGCTCCAACAGCCTGCGGTGTCATGCCACAGCCGGGGGACACTTTTTATATAAGGTTCCCCGTCCGGAACATGAGCACCGACGCCGTGGCTGGTTATGCTCAGGAGGGGGGACCCCACGCCATTTTTTTCCCCAAAAAATACTTTAACACATTTTTTAACACAGGACCATGCACAGATCGCAATGATCTGTGCAGGGTTCTGGCCAATTCGCCAGTCAGAACCTGGTCTAAATGTTTTGCAATTTTTAGACACATTGTCCCGAATTTGCATCTCATTAAATATGCGAATTGTATAGTTTTCAATGGGAAAACATCTGGATGCGAGATCCGGCGTGACCAAAAATTGCACTTTCAGAAAGTGCGATTTCGCTGCAAAATCGCTGTTTTTCGCATCTCTTTAAATATGCGAATTGGGAAAAAGGGAGATTTGAGCCGTTTTGGCGAATAAAATCGCAAAAAATCACATTTTCGAATCTCATTAAATCTCGCCCGATATGTCCTATAAAAAGTAACACTACAGATCATTATGATGAATAAAAATGTTTGCTTGGCAATTTTCAAACCAATTTTGATAAATTCACTTGGCACTCAAAGGGTTAATGTAAATGGATACAAAACTGTAATTATGTTATAGAATATGTTGTTATTTATACTTTGTGCTATTTGGAGTTTATTGATCTCACAAAAGGTTTTGCCCAATCAGAGCAGGGCGCGCGATCGACCCTGTTTAAGTAACAACTTGCAGCACAGGCCGTTAATCTGCCCTAATGAGCCCCTAGCGCAGCTTACGTGTTGTTACAGCCGCTGTATTTTACTGCGGCATCAGCACAAAACAGTGTTTAAGAGCCGGTTCATTGGTTTTATGCTGTATGTCTTCCCTGCGCAGTAAACGGGACTCAGTGTATTAGTATCCTTGTAACTAGCAAAATACAGCGTTGTCATCACACAAAGTAATCGGCCAAATTGGCAGCTTTACAGAGTCTTGTTACCGGGAAGACATCGTCCGAACATCACAAGAAACCGCTAAATAACATTGGGTCTGATTCTCCCCCACTGTCAATCAGGCAGAGGCGTTCGCTGCTCTGCGTTGTGACCGCAGGACCAATCCTAGCACACGCGCAGAACCCAAACCATGGCCATAATGCGATCCAACCTGAATTAGCCCCAATAGCTTTCATTTCATATAATAATGTCCGTTACCTGTATGTTTGTCCTTGATAGCGTTTTTACACATCTCAATCCTGGCGGAGTGGAACGGCACATAGCGGTCTTGCGGCGACGCAACCAGAACAATATTTTTAAAATACTGAAGTCCTATGTACAGAAAAAAAAACATAATAAAAAAGGACCGTTCATATAAAAGAAATTGAATACTTTATGAGACATGCGAGGACTTAACAGAGGGTTCCTGATACACTACGCATGAGTTCGGGTTTGCAGTACGTATACGGGAGGTCATCCTGCAACTTTTTCTGTACGCATGTCCTTTGCTAAGTGATTGACAGGAAGTAGGTCTTTGGGGATGGAAACCGGCTGTTTAGTGGGAGTGCTAAGAAAAATGTAGGAGTGCATAGAAAAAGAGGAGTGTCCGGGAAAAAGCAAGGCGTGCCTGAGCGTTATAGGGGAGGGTGTGTGACGTCAGCTCCAGGCCGGATATGCCTTCTTCCATCGCAGCGCTGAGCATGTCCAGGGCTATGCGGCAACTGAGATGACTTGCACCCAGTGTCAAAATCATTAGATGTGAACGTGTTACGACGGCTTTGGACATATTCACATAGCGGCAAGTTCTGTAGATGTGTAGCCAAAAACTTTGATTCGCATAGCGCTCATATTGATTCGCCATCAATAAAAAGTTTTCAATTTTGAAAGCCTTTCCTTCCATCTCATAGGATAATAGTATGAGCCTCAAATTATTCAATATACAGCCCTCAAAAATATTTAAGACAGGCGGGCCCATCCCCACTGTTCTAGCCCTCTGCACCTTGTCAGCACTGCCCCAAGTCAACCGTATGGTGTAGACCATGGACCTGTTGACCTATCAGCCTGTGCTAGTTCCTGGGTGGAAGAAATTATTATATTAAAGTTATGGCTGCCTTGTTTTAGTTTTAAATTTGTGGCGTAATAAAATAATGATTATAGACAACTGTCATTTATAGTTGGACCACTACGGTGGAAAGGTTGTCCACTCCACAGCTCCTACCACCAGACATTAGGAAGTGCTCCAATGCTTATCAGAGTTCAGCTGGTCGCATCTAAGAGGTGGAAACTTGAGTTTGATATGATGTTTCCACTTCAGATATATTCTGGAGCAAGGCTTTAATCCACCATGTGCCGGCCCATCCACTAACATGTGGTTTAATGATGTCACATCAAGGCAGCAGGACCAGGAAAAGGAGGAGCTCCCAAAGCATGTAAGTGCTCATCGGTAATTGACCTGCTTGCAACGATAGAGAATCCATGAGGGTAACATAGATGGTAACACACTATACTATGGAAGCCCATCAATGGTTTCACCCACTAGTGGTCCTCCCTATTCTTTCGCTCATTGTTCTGGGGGCCAGTCACTGCCTGTTGGTGGGGCTTTGTGGGTTGTTGGGGGACAGAGCTGTGCACCATGACCTGGCAATCATAAGGAAGAAGAAGAAAAACTATGTGGTGCTTCTATTCCATTAATGGTGGGCAACCAATCGGGTTTCCGTCATTGATGGAAAACACATTTGACATCAGACATAGACCATCGATGATTTAAAATCATTGATGGTCAATGGCCTTCCCTACTCTGCGGTGGCCATGTAGGTGGTCTTATAATCTACATCCAGGTGCACCAGGTCAAGACCAAGGTAGTGTGTGCTGTGCTTTGTAGTTCTGTTAATGACGAGCATAATATATAACATCACCTGCACGTACCTGGCTTTTGGCTTAGCTGGTACAGGAAAGATTTGCGGAGATCTGCATTATCCCGGAATGTCAGCTGCAGCAGTGAGCCGGACTTTTTCAGCTTTTGCATTAGCCACAGACCTGGACGATAGAAATGAGATGACTAATGAATTGCACAAATAAGGTGATTCCTCCTATACATAGTCCCACCCACACGGCTCCAAACCCCTCCTCCCTGTTACTAAACCCATCCTCCTACTGCAATAGAGGAGAGTACTGTATTCCTGGATTCTGCTTGATATCAATAATTAAATCAAAACTACCCAAAAGACAATATCTAGCCTTCCCTGCACCAGCAGCCGCTGACATACAGCCATCTATCACAGCCGGTGGCTGGGTGTGCGGAAGGCAGGCAATCCACTTTATGATATGGTTGTGTTTAGATCCACTTCTGTTTTTTGACCAGGATGTAATGTTAGGTGAGGGCGGAAGTTGTTAGATGCCCTCACAGTGTTTTTATATTACCGTATTTATCGGCGTATAACACGCACAGGCGTATAACACGCACCTTCATTTTAAGAGGGAAATTCCAGGAAAAAAATAAGAATAACTCAGAACTTTTTTTTTATTAGTATTATTACCACTTATAAGGTAAATAATGTAAAAGGACAGTAAAAGCAACTGTTTTAACAAAAGAAACTTGGATATTTTGTTTTTACAAAAGTTTACTCAGAAATCACTATCTGGGAAACCAAGAAACTCTTCATCTTCACTGCTATCTTCAAAATCGCAATGAACACTGCTGCTTTCACTGCTACTATCTTCATAAATCAGCTCATCTTCTTCACCATCCAAAGCATTACTTATGCCGCATTTCTTAAAAGATTTGATAACAATATCTTCTCTAACTGCGTCCCACGAAGTCTTTATCCACTGACAAACTTTTGAAATGCCAGGTCTTTTCATTCGGCCAGAATTCGTCATTTCATGTTGGGTTTCATCACACATGTATTTATTCCATTCTTCACGCATTACGGCTTTGAAGGGCTTGTTAATGCTAACATCCAATGGCTGCAATTGTGATGTTAGTCCTCCTGGAATGACAGCTATTTCTGTTTTGCATTTTTGAAATTCTTTCTTTGTTGGTTCTGTAAGATGAGATCTGAATGAGTCCAGTACTAACAAGGATGGCTTCTTTAACAAAGCACCTGGGCGCTTCTCCCACACATTTCTAATCCAAACCTTCATGCCTTCTTCATCCATCCAACCTTTGGGATGAACATGCACCTGTATGCCACGTGGAATTTTCTCTTTAGGCAAAGTTTTCCTTTTAAAAATGACCAATGGTGGCAGCTTGTTTCCATCTGCAGTGACAGCAAGGACCACGGTATAATGATTTTTCTCATGCCCTGATGTTTTAATTGTTACTGTCTTTGCACCTCTTGCTTCCACAGTTTTGTTTGAAGGAACATCGAAGGTGAGTGGTACTTCATCCATGTTGCCTATTTGACCAACTTCAAAATTTGTTCTTTTCCTTTGTTTGATAATAAACTTATGAAAATTTATTATCTTCTCCTCATAATCATCTGGCATACGCTGGGCAATCCTGGTTCTTGTTCGCATCCGAAGCTCATGCCTCTTCATGAATCTTTGGCACCATGATGCTGTTCCTTTGAAATCATGTATTTGCAACTCTTTGCTGATTTTCACTGCATGAATAATGATCATTTTTGTTGATAAAGCAATACCAGCTTTTCTATGATTTACTACAAACTCCTTCACCTTTTCTTCTAATTTTGGCCATTTAACAATACCACTGCGAAAATTGCATTTTGTTTTTCCTAATGTCTTGAGTTTTTCTTCCATTTTTCGCCACTCTCGTATTGTGCATTCAGTTGGTGGCTCTCCAAAATGCCTTGCTGCAGCCCTATTTCCGTGTTGTTTGGCATATTCCACAACCTTCAACTTGAAAGCAGCTGTATATGCTCCACGCTTTTGTTTTAAATCCATTAGGGATACCAGTAGTCACACTGCAGTGGTATACGGTACTTTTTACCTAAGTTTAAATTAAAAAAAAGAGTAAGGTACCGTAGTATCAGGGGGGTGTAATTTTACATTCTGTAACGCAGTCTGCTGCGCTATATAAGACACTGTAACGGAATCTAAATGCACTATATAAGACGCTGTAATGGAACATGCTGCACTATATAGGACACTGTAGCGGAATCTGCTGCACTACCGTTATATAAGACGCTGTAATGGAACCTGCTGCACTATATAGGACACTGTAACGGAATCTGCTGCACTATATAAGACGCTGTAATGGAACCTGCTGCACTATATAGGACACTGTAACGGAATCTGCTGCACTATATAAGACGCTGTAATGGAACCTGCTGCGCTATATAGGACACTGTAACGGAACCTGCTGCACTATATAAGACACTGTACTGGAATCTGCTGTGCTATATATAAATATACGGTATCAGGTGCTGACAGCTGTTAATAAATACCGTAAATATATACCGGTAAATATGTATACAGATAAAGCAGAAGCCAGAGAAATTCACTCATCATTTCCCCCCCCCCCCCCCGCCCCCCCAGCCCCCAGGTTTATTACAGTGTTATTACACTGTTTATTAGCATACAGCATTAATTTAAATACGTACTGGATTTTACTTGCAGGGCAGCACAGTTATCCTTCTCCTCCTCCAGGCTACAGCCAGCGCTTGGGAAGGCTGATGACGCTGCTGTAGCCAGGGAGGAAGGAGTCACTGTGCAGGGAGGAGCTTTAACCCCTTCTGTGGTGGGTTGTGCTGGGGCAGGACAAACCTACCAGGGCAGGTTTATCCTGCCCCAGCAAAACCCACCACAGAAGGTTAGAAGCAGCCCGCCCCCCCCTCGCCTCCGCTCCGGCGTTAGTACGCCGGAGCTTCCCTGCTGCCTCTCCCCCTTCCTAGCCGCCTGTCACATTTAGCAGTGACGTCGGCGGCAGGCTGGGGGATGTTCGCGGCTCGGGAGGACTCGGTTAGAAGCAGGACTAGGTTAGAAGCAGCCCGCCCCCCCCTCGCCTCCGCTCCGGCGTTAGTACGCCGGAGCTTCCCTGCTGCCTCTCTCCCCCTTCCTAGCCGCCTGTCACATTTAGCAGTGACGTCGGCGGCAGGCTGGGGGATGTTCGCGGCTCGGGAGGACTCGGGTGCCTGAGCGCTTCCGAGTCCCCCCGAGCCTGGCCGACATTACCCGAGCCTGCCGCCGACGTCACTGTAAAGTGACAGGCGCGCCGGGGTGGTCTGGGGAAGCTACGATCGCCGGAGGACAGGGGGACTGGGCCTGATCGGAGGTATGGGGTAGAGGTGCTGCGCCAGTGGTGCACACCTGGACACCACTGGCGCGCACCTATTATATACCAATACAGGTATATTTACTGCAATTTACCGCCGTATAGCACGCATATCGGCGTATAACACGCAGCCATCTTTTCCCCCTGTTTTCAGGGGGAAAAAAGTGCGTGTTATACGCCGATAAATACGGTACCTGAAATTTACGTAGGTGTAGGTTATTTTCTTTTATTTCATCTGGATTGTACCCTCGCGGGCTTGCTTAGCTCGTCACGCTTTGGGTACGGTGGCTCGCTTCGCTCACCACAGATTTATATTCCCAGTGGACCCAGTGCATGATGGGAAAAGTCCAAACACAGAAGTGGTTCTAGCCGCCCCCTTTAAGGTTTTTTGAAGCCGTTTATCTGGCTGGCTGGGAGAGTCTGACATTGGCTTCTTGTTCCACCTTGTCCGCCAGGAAGTCTTAAGTGTGATGGTAACTCCTACTCAGGCATTTAGGGGCCCTCCTCCTCTGCGGCCCTTTGAAAAGTAGTCCGGTTGAGAGTGCAGCTGGGTCAGTGGCAGCGCAGAGAACAGCGGAGCTTCTAAATTTGGGGACTTCCACTAATCCAGAGGTGAGCAAATGACAGCTGTAGAGGAGGACTACATCTCCCAACACTGCATTCAGATGAAGACCAGAAAGTCTTAAGGGCGTGAAGGTGGAGAAGCCTCCTCCTCCACTGGCAGCAGTAATCAACTGTCACAGGGAAGAGTGAACTTGACTACTCATCACCTCTTGGAACCACTTTGGACCATTTTGCGGTATTACCATGATATATATTTAGTGTATAATAGGCACTACTGGGGGCATTATGTGTTAAGCAGGAGTTCTAGGGGCATTACATGTAGTGGTATAATGTGATATGGGCATTACAGTGTGTGGCATAATGTGATATGGGCATTATGGTGTGTGGGATAATGTGCTATGGCATTTCGGTGTACAGCATAATGTGTAAGTTGCATTACAGTATTATTGGTACTGTTATGTGGCCACACCACTTCCCCATGAAGCCACTCCCCTAAAAATTGTATGTGCACCTACGGCGGGCAGTGTTCATTTGTAAGTACAGTATGAGGGAGGGGTGCACCAATTCCCTTTCTAGGCACAGGGAACAAAAATGTCTAGTAATGGCACTATATGCGGCTGCCCCTTTATACCCAATACCTTTGGGGACTTATTCATTAATAGGGAAGGCATTGCGGCATGTTTTGTAGGCAAGATTAGCTGTGGTAAGAAGTTGTAAGGGTCTGCACACGGGGCCTAATTCAGCATTGGTCGCTAATTTGCTAATTAAGCAATTATCGTATGACTGCAAATGAGCACGTGAGCGAGGGTGGTTAGCGAAAGAAAATGCATATGGATCGTAAACACAAATCAGCTGGAGCTTGAATGACAAGAAGCCGGCATTTGGGGGGTGGAAACCTACCGTTTTCTGGGAGTGTCAGAAAAAACGGTACTTGTGTACTAGCACGGCGCCCACAATATTTGGTCGCACACCATAACACCCGATGCACTGCGATGCGATTTAGCACAGCGCGCCTGAAGCGTGGCGAGCGTACGCGGAATACATGTAAAGTAATACACATCCCCTCGCGGGGCTCACTGCGCTCGCCACGCTTCTGCTTCGGTGGCTCGCTGCGCTCGCCACACTATATGAAATAATACTCCACGCCGACGTGGATAGTGGGGGTATGAAAAGGTCTTAGGACGCATACCGCCGCCCCTCGCGGGCTCGCTGCGCTTGCCACGCTTCAGGTTCAAGTTCATAGTGGGGGTGGCGTGGGGGTGCATTTAACATTGTAAGCCCCCATTAGGGTGCTTATACAATTTAAAATCGCATCGCATTGTATGGCATTGTATGCCATATACAATGCTATACAATTTTAACATTGTATGACATCGGGGACATCTCGTCGCATCGCATAGCATGCCTTATGGTCTGCGATGCGATGGGCGCCGTGATAGTACACAAGTACCGAAAAAACTCAGGTGTGCCCAGGCGTTTTCAGAGTGGGTCTCTGACATCAGTGCCGGCCTCGTTCAGCCCATCTCAGCCACAGATTAGTGGAATCCTCTGAGTTAGCAACATTTGCACAGACCGTAAAAATCTTTTGATAGTTTTGCAATTTTTTTTTGCAAATTTGCATGCAGCCTTTTCTCCCTCTGTCTGGGCGGTGGCAACTCGCAAACAAATGCAACTTCTCGGATTAGCGATCCATGCTAAATTCAGCCCACTGTGTACTGTATGTGGGAGCACAGGTTGTCCACATTGGGAAATGCCAACCAGTGGCGGATCCAGGGGTGGGCTACATCACATCGCAAAATTCAAATAGATGAACCACACCAACTGCCACCCCGACTGCTGCCAAACATCACCGGCTGGGACTCACTGGCAGTTGGTGTGGCTAATCAATTTAAATTTTGGACTGTGCTGAACAAATGACGGTCCCCAATTTCATCAGAAAACATTTATTGGAATGTTTCAGCCAGTAGACTGTAGACTAGTTATACTTTCTTAACTTACCTGTGCTAACCAAGGTGCTGTTACTATATAACGTTCCCAGGTGAGGTCCCGATAGAGAGAGAAACGTGTGCAGCTTGTTGAGATAGTACCGGAAACGTGGACGAGTGAGGACGGAGCGAATTATGATGTTTCCCAAGGAATGTCCAATGAAGCTGTAGAGAGAAATCAAAGGCATAGTATATATGGATTTCTAACAATATCGATGGTATGCGATGCGACACGATTTCGTTGGTTAGTGTACGATGGCATACAATTTTCAAATTGTATGCCATTGTACATGGCATACAATGCCATACGATGCGATTAAACATTGTATAAGCACCCTAATGGGTGCTTATACAATGTTAAGCACCCTAATGGGTGCTTACAATGTTAAATGCACCCCCACGCCACCCCCCCCACTACAAATGTGAACCCGAAGCATGGCGAGCGCAGCGAGCCCGCGAGGGGCGGCGGTACGCGTCCTACGACCTTTTCATACCCCCACTATCCACGTCGGCGTGGAGTTGAGAATAGATTAGTGTGGCGAGCGCAGCGAGCCACCGAGCCCGAAGCGTGGGCTTCCATTTTTTAAAAAAAAAATTTAAAGCCTTTTTTCCCCCACACCGGCTGTGGCTCGCCCCGATTATCTACTTACATGGGCGGCCGGGAGCAGGGCAGACAGCAGGGGTGCCTCTGGGAGCTGGCGAGTGGCAGCAGAGTCAGAGGGCGGGTGGCAGAACTGCAGAGAGGAGAGGAAGTTGTGGCCGGGACTCGGAGGTGCGGTCTGGAGCAGGAATGGTGCAACCTGCGGAGCGCGACGCAGGTTGCCTTATGTCTAATGCTCAGGCACTGCCTGGCATTAGATATGCACACTGCCTGGCATTAGATTTGCAAATCCCGGGATTGGAAGGTACAATCTGGGGATTCAAATAACAGCGTTTTTAGGGCCAAATCCCGGAATCTCGGCGATCCCAAGATTGGCCAGCCTAATAGCTACCATATGTAAAAATATTCTACAAAGAAAAAAAAAGATTGGGATGAGTTAATTTATAGCCAAACCGTAGCTAATCAGAAAATGAAGGTGCATACACACTGAGCGATTTTTCGGCTGTCCAAGTGATTTTCGCAGGATGCTATGGAAAGCCTTCCACCCCATCGCTCATCTGCTGGTAATACCAGCAGATGAGCGGCGGAGGCAAACAATGATGCAGGACCGCACATCAGTGCTCATCGCTGGGCCCGTACACACTGGGCAGCGTTTGAGCTGAAGGCTGCTCAAACTGTAAAATTGAGCTGCTTTGAGCTCAAGGTCACCGAGGGTGTATGGGCCTTTAGTATCTCTATTTTTTAGCGGAGCCAACTCCAATTTCATCACCGTCTAACATTTAAAAATAAATATGAATAAAAAAAAAAAAACACTTGTTAGTAAATGAGCATTTTATCCCTGGAAACCCAAAATCGATTAAAATCTATTTTTATTGATCAAAAATGGACCAGAATCCACCTTTAGTACATATACCCCCAACTTTTCCCGGAACATTTCCCCTGACGTACTTTACACACATAACCACACAAAAAAGAATTTGTGCAGTTTTGTACTCTTTTGTACCTTTCATGAGTCCCCTTCTCGCTATAATAAAGTTTAATCCGTTGTTCAGTTAAACTGTACACGGCTTGGAAATGTTTTCCACATCGCTCATTATAGCGGCTACTTGTTATTCACGGAATTCTGTCTCTCTTTGAAACGCTGCGACATTTCCATCTCACCTTATTCTTGAAATTGAGAGGTTATAGAGCTGAATGTGCTGAATTATTTCATCCATCAGTTTGTCAGTCATCGCATCAAAGTCTGCAAATGTGTCGTTCTGAAAGAGAAGACGAGAACGGAGGGATGATTGTGAGGCGCGGGCGATGAACGCGAAAACGCAGGCACCGGAATAAATGAGGAAAGCAAGGTATACTTAACGTAAGTGCCTCGACACTGACATCCTCATTTAGATTTCGGTCTCTTTTCATCCCCAATCCCCTGTCCACCTGTCAGTACAAATTGACCCATTTTGCTGTCTGATGTTCTTATCCCTGTGACTTCCAAAAGTGTTTGTTTGATGTTAGAATTTATACCAACCCTCTATATTATTTTATACTGGTTTAGCTAATGGTGTGCGGCGGGTACAGCCTGTATCTGTAGCCGATGGTAACTACTTGTACCATCGATGGGGGATGGGGGGGGGGGACCCACCAGATGATTGCTCACCATCAATGATACAGAGCTATTGAATCTTTTTTTTTTTCCCTGGGTGTTGGGACACAGAACATAGCACCGCCATCTGACGCCTGTGAAACCATACCCCCAGATCCTGATTGGCTAGTAATTCACTAAACATTAAAGTAGGGGTGAATATCAATGGGTGAAACCATTCAGGGTTCCCTTACAAATAGCTTTATTCCATATCCATCAATGGTACAATCAATAGGTAACCAGCCAATGGCATCACTACCCTAGGACTACTATGGTGTGCGACATTTGTACATCTGTCACTGAGGGCCAGATGTATCAAGCTTCAAAAGTGATAAAATGGAGAGAGATAAACAACCAGCCAATCAGCTCATACCTGTCATTTTTCAAACCCAGATGGTAACATGACAGTTAGGAGCTGATTGGCTGGTTGTTTATCGCTCTCCACTTTATCACTTTTGAAGTGTATCATTCTGGCCCCGTATCTGTGTAAAAGAGGCTGCGATGCAGTGAACGCAGCTTTTCCTCTCGCCCTGTTCCATTCTTGTTTTAATCTGTGACTTTGAGGCTAATTCAGATCCGAACACAGGGCTGCGTATTCAAGCCTTGCCGATTATCGAATGACCACTCATGCACATGGAACGTAATACGCAGGCGCGAGCCAGCGATGGGTTGTCTTCTCTGGCGGTTCGCAACTTGATTGACAGGTGAGCAGCGTTTGTGGGTGGGAGTGCCTCGGGAAACACAGGCGGCTCCCAAGTGTCGGGAGGGAGGGTCGCTTGCATCAGCAGCGATCTCGATTTCCCAATGGCCTTGGCCGCGCCGAATAAGTCGAGACGTACTCTATGGCTGCACATGGTGGGGGGGAGTAATTGCAAATTAATTCCCCCCTCTTCGCATGGCTGCAGGCCAATTATCAGCTCTGAATCAGGCCCTTGTACAGTACAGTGTGTCCTGTGTTATGTTGCATTGTGTAGTGTACCGTGTTAGTGGCTCTTCACTCTCATGTGTACTTGTGCATTATCACGGCGCCCATCGCATCGCAGACCATAAGGCATGCGATGGTATACGATGCGATGTCCCGCGATGTTCCCCAATGTCATACAATGTTAAAATTATATGGCATTGTATATGGCATACAATGCCATACAATGCGATGCTTACAATGTTAAATGCACCCCCACGCCACCCCCAGTATGAACGTGAACCCAAAGCGTGGCGAGTGCAGCGAGCCCCACGAGGGGACGCGCATATCTTCACAGGTATATGCGTCCCCTCGCGGGGCTCGCTGCGCTTCGGGCTCGGTGGCTCGCTGCGCTCACCACACTATATAACATCAACTCCACGCCGACGTGGATAGTGGGGGTATGAAAAGGTCAGAAGACGCGTACCGCTGCGCTCACCACGAGGGGGTGCATTTAATATTGTAAGCACCCATTAGGGTGCTTATACAATTTAACATCGTATAGGGGGCTTACATCGCATCGCAGTGCATCGGGTGTATGGCATGCGATGCAATGAAAAATCGTGCGACTTAATATCGGGGGTGATAATACACAAGTACCAAAATATGGTACGCGGCTCATCTCAGTTGGACCAGGTTCCTTGCCCCATATGGCGTAATGTGAGGATACATCTGTGTGTCTATGTATAGAGCAGACAGTGTGTATTTTTATGAAATATGCCTTAATGCATGTTCCTTGAGTCTTGTAAGCACCAGGAACTGCCCCTCCCCCATCACACACACAGACACACACACATGTGCATGAGGCCCCACCCATGACTAACCAGCCCGTGGATCCCCACATACACCTGATGGGGCAGACAGGGGACAGATCAGTGAAACAGGAAGGAGTGGGAATTATAATGAGAGAGGGGAAGAGTGATAGAGAGGATGACATACAGATGAGCAGAGGGGGGACAGGTGGGACAGAGATGAGAAAGACCAACAGGGGTGTGGGGCGGGACAGAGATGGGAAGGAGAGAGGAACCTTCCTGCCCCCACCACACATGCCCCACTGCTACCCTGCAAGTGACACCCAGAAGGGACAGTGATCAGAAAGAGATAGACAGCTGGTGAGGGGGACAGAGATGAGAGAGAGGAGAGAGAGAGGAGCAAGAGAGAGATAGATAGAAAGAGAGAGAGACAGAGAGATGATGGGGGAAGCGGAGCAGGTGAGAAAGTGAGACAGACATGGGGTTATTTGAACAGAGGGACAGAGATGAGAGAGACAGATGGAGTGCAGAGAAACAAAGGTGGGAAAAAAACAGAGTAAAAAATACCTTGGATCACCTGGCACAAAAGCTGTGCCACAGCAAATGATGGGTCCAAAATGCTAGTTAATATATATAACAGGATATACAGTATGTTAACCTTAAACCTTTAAATGCCAAAATCGCTGAGAGATGTTCAAAATGCCCACTAAAAATTCCAGCGTCGCTTACATTTGTTATATAAATTCAAATAACAAATGTTGTGTAAAACAAGGTTATTTTTCCTATATAAGGTAACATTACAGGTCATTATGATGAATAAAAATGTCTGCTTGACAATTTTTACACCTATTTTGACAAATTCACTTAAGATTCAGAATATCCGTTCCAGATTCTATAGTTATCGCCTCCACGTACCTGATTCTTTTCTGACATCAGGAAGTCCAGGTTCGCTCCGGGCAATCCCAACTCTAGAAAGGTCTTGACCAGTCGGAGATCTGCGCTGTTGCCTGGGAAGGGATTCTGCAATTAGCTAGCTTTGTCTGACAACTTTCCAGGATATCTTTTGAAGGTGAATTGCAACAAATAGTAAACGTGCAGTTTCAGTATATTTAAAATATTTATTTCGTTTTTTAAACAGAAATCATATATGGGGCCCGATTCAGATCTGATCACTGCTGTGTGAATTGCGCAGTGGGCAATTATTAATACGCTGCGTACACGTACAGCCCGTAGTACGCATGCGCGATGTTTGCTAGCAAATAACTCCTGCTACTTTTTTCCCCTCACTAGCTGTGCATGTGCGTAGAAGAAACATCGGACCCCGTACGTACAACCCACTTTTGTGAACGGAGCTGAATAAGGGCCCGCGTCTCTGGTTACTCTGCGATGACTGGCGCCTAGTGGAAAGTTCATTCAATGTGAGTAACAAAGGATTTTGGCCATTTTCACACTGCTGTCACACTGCATTTTACCATCAATGGAGGAAAATCCTCTGGGTCTCCCCCTACGGGATACGGTTGATGGGTAGACCTCATGATGGTCATTAGGTTGACGGTGTTAGGTCGACAGGTGTCTAGGTTGACATGGGACAATGTCGACAGGTTTCTAGTTCAACACATGCGTTAGGTCGACATGGGTTAGGTCTACAGTCAAAAGGTTGACATGGGGTTTTTCACTGTTTTTTGAGCCGACATGTGCCGACAGGTGGTATTTCATGCCCTACCAACCACTAGGGTGTGGTTGGAGAATAATATAGTGTGCCGAGAGTAGCAAGGCACTGTCCCAGAAGCATGGCGAGTGCATCGAGCCATGCGTCAGAAGTATTCTATGCTGAGACTTTAGCATCTGCCCGAACAGCATCAGAACAGAAAGTACCTGGACCTTCTGAAATACATCTACCACATAATATTAATACTGTTCAGGGTTAAACCTTCAGCTTATTATAAGTCTCCTTATTATATTTCCCATGGCTGAATTACGTATCCTAATCAATCCGATTCCTCATTTCCAGAGCTCACCTTGTAAACCGAGTAAAGTTTGGTTCCTCTGTTATTAAAAACTTATTATTGAACCGAGAAAGGTGACAAAACTAATAAAAAAAACTTTAGGGTGATGAAATTATTTTTTTCTTTTTTTAATTTATGTTATGAGGCCGTAACATAATAATAACAGTCTGTAGTCAGCGAGAAATCATTTCTCCGTAGGATTTTATTTAACAGTAAAATATTCTCTAAGGACAGTTTCATGTTACCTGCTCGGAAGCAGAATTACCTGCTCGGAAGCAGAGTTTATTTGTTGAGAGAAGTCAATTTGCTTTATGAAAGTTCTCTTAAACAAATATTGGAACAGAGGGGCTAATTCTCAGTCTGGGGTCGCTTTGTACTCATGCAAATAGCAAGTTTTAGGATACAGGAGGTTATTCTGATTCATTCGGAAAGGCACAATCACCATCTAATGGACAAAACCATGTGCACTGCAGGTGGGGCAGATGTAACAGGTGCAGAAAGAGTTAGATTTGGGTGGGGTTTGTACTTCAAACTGATATTTATATTGCAGTGTAAAAATTAATCAGCCAGAATTTACCCTGCACAGAAACAATAAAACACCCAAATCTAACTCTCTATGTACATGTTACACAGGGATGCCGACCCTCCCGGAATCCCCGGGAGTCTCCCGAAAATCGGGTCCCCCTCCCGGCCCCCCGAATCTGCCAGAATCTGGGGGACCCCCCTGAGCCCCCCGAATCGCGTCATGTAAATGCCGCAATCCGCGGGTCTCAGAGGAGTCATTTTAGCCCTGCCCCCTCCATGGAGATCAGTCGTTTCTCCTATTTCCCGTAATGGGGGCGGGGCTTAATGACATCACAGTCAAGCCCCGCCCCCGATCGGGTAAGGAAAATCTCCTCTCCGGGCTTCTCCCAGAGAGGAGCATTTAAAAGTCGGCAACCCTGATGTTACATCAGCCCCACCTGCAATGCACATGGTTTTGTCCATTAGAGAGAGAATGTACCTTTCCGAGTGAATCAGAATAATCCCCACAGTGAATGGCCATATGCAACTATAGACTACAGTTGAAAGCTTTCAATATTGAGCATTACCAAAGTGTTTAGGAATGAATTAAATGAATTAAAGATTTCCCAGAGTTCTGGGACTGCCCATTAAGCAGCACATATGATTAGTTATGAAAAATTGAATTTCAAATTTATTTCAATCGGCCCATTCATTTCAGTTGAGTGATTAAGGCTCCTGTGGGAAGGAAAAATCAAATGAATTGGTCCATTTTTTTAATTGTGACTGAAGTTGAAAACTGGGTTTTATCCAAGATCAATTTACTAAGTCAATGGGGCAGATTTATTGACCGCGGTGAAGTGATAAAGCGGCTGGTACTTTATCAATCAGCCCCCAACTTCCAAGTTACAGACTGGTATTTGAAAAATGACAGTTACGAGCTGATTGTCCGGTGATAAATTACCAGCCACTTTATCACTTCACCAAACTTAACAAATCTGACCCAATGTTAAAAAAGATTCTTCAGTTTCTAAGTTTGCCACTTAGTGATTTATGATGGCCATTACAATAGTTACGTTAATGATAGAAAAAATGTTATTGCTAATTACGTAAAATCTTTCTGCCTATTGACCTTTAGTAAGTGACCTCATGTCATATTAATGTGATGAACTGTATAGCTTTTTTAATACTGAAATTAAATATATCACCATCTAGACCATGTACGCAGACCACGAGATGAATGCCGTCTTCCGGGTGGTCTTCCTCTGGCGGAAAATACGGAATATCAGAAGCGAGCTCGGAGAGGTCACTGTACAGGAAGCCGTCAAACTTCACATGTTCTCTGAATTTTTCTTTAGCCTGATAAAAACTAGAAAACATATTTATTAGAAACACATAGGCCTAATCTGTAAATACAAAGAGCAGGAGGGAGGTGGTGGAGAGTTAGAGGATTTGGCCACAGAGTAGGAGGTGGAGAGTAGGAGGAGCTGTATCAGTGCATTGTGGGTAATGACCAGATCCTGCCGCCTTCCTAATGGAAAATTACAGCTGGGCAAATAGATGCTAGCATTACCTGGAGAGTTTGGAGGTTCATAATGAGCGGTAAATCTCAGCTGTCACTCGTTAAATACACAGCAGATACACTTTGTATGGGCTCCGCTCTCCAATAAGCCACGGTGCATCTACTTTCATTTACCAGAAAGATGCCTAAGCACCTTTTAGCATTAAAAAAGAGTAGTTGTTAAATAGGGCCTTAAGGCTGTAATCATCCCTACCATGGGAAGGATGTACTGAAGAGATAATGAGGCTGCATTTCCCATATGTACCAATCTCCGGGATACAATGGATGTGGTGGGTAAAGTTATCATATACTGGCATTACCTCTTGGACTTCTTTCTACAGTTTTTACTGAGAGGGTTCCGGGAGCTGTTCCTTACAATATACAGGCGGTAAGTGGTGGTACTGTATGTACCACATTGCAGATGCAACACTTGATACTTCCCACCCTGTGGGAGGTCGTTTTTATAGAGCCATTAATTTGAATTCAAATTTATAGGGATCTTTGAAAAAAAAGTCTTTATCTACAGAATAATGTCGTTGGCGCTCTGGATACCCAAATTTATGACTTAGGAAGCAGTAATCCAGATGGACATTCTCATCATACGCAACCAGGAATTTTGCAACAACTAAATGCTGGGGAACATTTTGTATCTCACCTGAGCATTCTCTCATTAATCTCTTCTCCAGCTTCTGAGGAGTTCTCGGAGATGACTCCGAAAGAGCCCAGTGGTTGTCTGGTTATTGGGAATAACGCCTGTTTGGCTGAAAAACCAGGGAGAACCGGAGTGTCTTTTTGCATAGAGGAGAAAGGCAAACAAGTGGCCGTGCAAGAAACAGACAGATTAACCATTTCTACTCCTCTTCTTCCATCAAGGGCAAGAACCGTGGGTGAACTTGAGTTGGAATCAGATAAGGAAGTGCAGCCGCTTCTGCCTGCTATGCTCTTTTGTTCCACATCACGGAACTCGTGATTAGAACTGGAATCTGGTATCTGATCTTTGCTTGAGTCTTCTGTAAGTTCAATCTCATGCAGAAATGAAAATCCATCTGGAGCCTCTTTGGCTTGAGACACGATGGAGGTGTTACTTTGAGCAGAGCCTATGTCCACCATTGTACCCAATGAGAAGGGACCTGGGTTAAGAATCACAGGCACTTTGTTCAAACACTCAGAAACGCATTCATTGCCCTGAATAGATTGCTCAGTGCCCCACGGAAAATGATCAGCTTTGGTGTCTACATTCTTCAAACTACTGTTAGAACTGGAGAGCAAATGCTGAACTTCCATATCTATGGTTGGAGACTCAACAGATGTACTTCTGCTTGGACAAAACAATTCACTAAAATGATCAGATACCAAGTCTATGTCAGTCCTCCCAGTGTCGTTGCTCTTTGCTAAAAGGTCTACTTGGTCTTCCTCGTTGACTGCCTTTGTTGTCAGAATCACATCCTCCGCTGACTCCTCCGGGCTACTGATTTGTGGTGCTGAAACAGATTTAGTCAATTTTGAAAGCTCCACATCTCTTTCCTCTTCTTCGAAGGGCAAAGAGCTGATGGAGGTCAGAGAGGCCTGTATTCCACTTGGCAAACTCGTGTTACTCTCTGTTTGTCCCCCCTCTAAAGAGTTTCTGTGCATAACATGCATCCCGGAAAACTGTTGCAGAAGCTCTTCATCGCTCGTCAGATCCAACGTTTTGGTGTGAGTATCACCCCAAGCTACGGAGCTTGGCTCACTCTCTATTCCAGAATCCGAAATCACAGATGAGGACCTCTTCATCACACCAGAGCACAAGGGGAATTCTTCAAGCTTATCGCTGTCAAAACACTTTGCTACAAGAGCATTTTTCAAGGGCTTACTTATTAGCTCAGTGCTGCTGCTTTTGGACAATTTTGGCATGCCGTGATGTAGTCTCCTGTTGTCTGGACTCGGTTTGGGTTTATGGTCACCAAGATCATGCATTGCAATATTTTCGGAGGGCAAATTATCATTGACACCAAACAGCACTTCTGCAGACTGATGGTTGCAGTCTGTATCTGTTATAGACTCGCTAAACGAAGCACCTTCGCTGGACTGGTCAAACGTCCATGGCCTTTCTTCGGCATCTGTGAGGCCATCAGATATGAGAGCTTCTTTATCCACAGGAGTGGTCTGAACGCTCTTTATCATTGACAAGTCAGCTACAGATACATCGTCCTGCTCTTCAGTATGTCTTTCTGTCTCTTCTCTTTTTTCAGAGATTTCTTGAAAACTTTGCACTGCGTTCTGGTCAACGCAGGCAACTTCTGGGCCGTCCATGGATGGGCTGGTTTTCTCGAATGAAGCATTTTCGTAGACTGTAGTTGTTTGGATGAAATGGGAACTCGTCTCTCTGCTGTTTAAGATATTTTCGGAATCATGTTCTTTTATATTAGTTGTTCCCAATAGTGTAACACCTACAGTGAGTTAGGAAACACAAAGAGGAAATTGTAATAGATACCAAAATAATGCATTCAATAGATAATCCCCTATGTGTAAGATCTGACGTGCAGGTCCCTCTTCCCTCACTTTATGCCATTATTATGACTGTATATGTCTAATTGTTTGTTCATTGTTTAGCTTGTCTGTAGGTCAATGACACCCGCCGCCTTGAGGGAAGCCACTCCCCACACATCAATCAAATCCGCTCTCTAACATGCAAGGGGATGTGTACTCCGGCACATGCCTGCGCACGCGGCTGCACGGGTGAAAAATCGTTCGATGGTGAGCGAACATCTAATGATTTTTTTGACCTGTGCGGCTGCTTGCAAGGATGATTTTTCACCCGTTCACTAATAAAAGTTAGTCCTCTAGACCAACATTTATTATAGCCGCAAATCACCGAATTCGGGGGGGGGGGGGGGGGCACTGAGGCGGACTTGCCCATAAAATGCTTGGTGTTCCCCTCTTTCCCACCTATGCTGGAGCGAATGGCCCGGCAAGTGTGAAACTCGCCGAAGCCATTCATGAGCAAACCCCAGCCATCGGGGATGGGGCCAAAGTCGGGTCTATTTATGTAAAATGTAGGGTACTGCAGGACCTGTATGGGGAGGGGAAGGAAAACTGGAAGAAGAGCAAGATGAAGAAGAGAAGGAAGATGAACAGGAAGAAGAAGACAAAAATCATGATGAAGAAAAAGCGGAAGAATAAGAGAAAACAAAATTAGAAGACGAAGAAGAAGAGGAAGACCAAGAAGGAAGAAGAGGAAGATGACGAAGATGATATAGAAACTGATGAAAAATAAGAGAACAAAAAAGTAGAAGAGGAAGAAGAAGGTGATGACGAATATGATAAAGAAAAAGAGGAAAAAGAAGCGGAAGAATTCTAAATGCCCCCCCCCCATTTCACATGTTGACCTGTTCACCAACCTTTCCTGGGGCATTCAACATATCGGTCTTCAAAGATAATGGGCAGAGAGTTCCAATCTCCATCGATGTCCAGACATTCTACCGGTAACGGGGGCATGCTCATGAAATATTCGGAGCTCCTGGCCTCTCCTGACAAGTTGCTGTTAGTTTGTATCCTAGAAAGAGATTTTTTATTATACATTATTCAGACTTCATGTATGTAAATTTCCCCATAACAGATATCACTCTCTCCGGGAGGGATGGGTTTGGCCTGGTGGTGGAAGCCGAAGACAATATCCTGGTGCCGGCATCATGACCAGAGGGCACAACAATGGCTCCAGAATCCTGACATCACTAAAGGTGTAAATGCCGAAATTCCAACAGTCGGCATCCTACTCATAAGAATGCCAGAGTCGCTTAGCATTAGACCAAGATGGGTGGGATGGATCGGGTGAGGACCTAGGGGATAGTAGATCTTCTTCTTCCCTTACTTATATTATCACCTTCTTCATATGCCCTACAGTGGCACCAAACCCTACTGTAGGTTGCTGTTGCCTTTTGCTTATTTGAGTGTCCTGTCCTGTATTAGATTACACTGTAAATTATGGTTGCCTTGTTTAAGTCATTTGTTTATGTACATTGTAAGGCGTTGCAGAACCCTTGTGGCACCATATAAATAAAGCATAATAATAACTTTACAGGTTTTCAGAATTAACTTCTCATCTTACATAAAACATTTTGCAGAGATAACCAGGGTCAAGTTGCATGTTTTAATAAAGGCTTCTTAAAAATATATTCTGTTTAAGTTTGTTGTAGTGCTGGGTGTGTTGACGCCGCAGAACTTCACACTGATTAACTTTCTTAACAACGAGGCTGGGGGCGCAACTTTGCCGCGGAGGTGCAGAGTCCCTGACAGCATTACAGAGACCCTGCACCCCTCCAAAAATGGGCTCCACCAGTATTCCTGCATCTATACCGACTGTCTCCTTTGAGGCGGCCATCTTTGGACGGGACAATTGTGTCTATCAATGATACCCCCTCAATAAATAGATTTACCTTGCCCTGGGCAACAAGCATTTACCTCCCCAAGGGCAATGAAAATTTACCTCCCCTGGGCAATGAGCATTTACCACCCCCTGGGCAACAAGGACGTAACCCACTATGGCAACGAGCATGTAATCTTCCTTGGCAACAAGCATGTAATCCCTCTGGGCAACAAGCATGGAACCCCTATGACAATGAGCATGCAATCTCCCTTGGCAACAATCATGTAATCCCCTTGGCGATGGAACCCCCTATAGCAACAAGCATGTAATTTCCCCTTGGCCGCAAGCATGTAATCCCCTGGGCAACGAGCATGGAACCCCTGGAAACGAGTATGGGACCCCCTATGGCAATGAGCATGCAATCCCCCTTGGCAACAAGCATGTAATCCCCCCTGGCTATGAGCATGGAACCGCTAGCAATGAGACTGTAGGTAAGTGGCACTTATGCGCCTAAAAATGTGATTAATCGCAGCTACAGTAATCTCAAAAATGTCATGCAATTATTCTCGATTCAAACTTGTAATCGTTGCCATGCACTATTTTTTTGCCATTACAGATAAACCAGAGGGCTTTGTTGGCCGACCGACATGCACACTTCAATTCCCCCCATTGAGGATCAGTGTTAGCCTTTTATTATATATGATGCTGTGAAATCCTACAATTATTTGACAGCATCGTAATCACACTAGGCTCCACATTTGGAACTGTCTGAATGACGGACCACCCATTCCAAGTCTACTGTAAAGAGTCTTCAAGATCTTTTTGTGAATGAGTTCCCAAAATAACCACAGGGTTTTTCTGCGTGGAATGTCTGTAACACCGTAGTGGATACATGTAACATATTCTTATTACTGAGCTATTGGGTTATGCTACTGTAGCTGAAATTCCAACGCACTCACAGATTTTCCTGAAAAGTGAGCGCAGCGGGTTTCTCGTGTTCGGCGTAGAAAAACGCTTCTGAAAACCTTCGCACCTGGAAAATACATAAAAGAACAGACATTGGTGGGGTCTGGGATGCGATGGGGTCAGCTCTAGTGACAGAAGCTAGACATACAGTAATTAGAAACATGAATATTAAGTCACAAAGGGGCAAAAGACAGCAAGCTGAGGTTTTGGGGGCACACCTGTATAGTACATTTTGTTGAGTATATCAATTTAATACATACAGTACTGTAACTTATATTTCATTTAATTTAAAAAATGGCGATGTGTGTGATGTTCTTTAGTGTGTAACATCGGGAGACCAACAAAGTCTCTGATTAAAATCAATCATTCGATTGATTGAAGAAAAAGGCCAAATATTTGGGTCCCTTATTACGGAACATTGTTTTAAACTAATAATACTGAGAAATAGATCATTGTAAGAGAACAGGGAACAATAACAGAGTTATACACCAACTTTCTTAATTTCTACGGTATTGTCAATAAAATAGAGTCTGAGCAAGTTATCTCCAATCACCAATAGTTTTTTGAGCAAATTCAAATCCAGTCACCATTAATCCTATCAACGGCATGATGTGTATATACCCTCCCACCCCCACCCCCGCTGCTGCTCCTCGCCGATGTCCTGGCACTGTACAATGAAGAAGACAGGCACCGGGAATGGGGTATCCATTGAAGTCCATTGAAGCCAAAGAGACAGCCCCAGAGGGAGAGAACAACTCTCAATGGGACTGCCTTTGGTGGCTGACAGGTCAGACTTCCAATAGGAAGTCCCTGACAGTCACTGTGAAGTAGGGGTGGCCATCGGTGAAGTCGTCATCCATGGTTGCCATGGATGGCGATACTGCAACCAGCCATAAATAGTATTAAACTATTTGATGGATAACCATCGATAGTTTTAGCTATTGATGGTTATGCATTATTTTTGACTGACTGGCCCATGGGTCTATCAGAACTTGGGGGTGGGGCTTCTGGGTGTTGGAAGGTGGAGCTATGTTCGTGTCCCGGCACCTTAAAAAAAAAAATTAATTCTCCTTTGCCATCGATGTAAGGAAACCATCTGGTTCTCCTACATCGATGGTAAAAGTATTCAGCATCGGCCATAAACCATCAATGATTTTAAATCACCAGAGGAGATCGTAAGAATTCTCGAACTACAGATTGCTCCTATACTTCTGCTTTCTGTAGATTTTCTGTGATAAGGGATCCCAATATTTGGCCTTTTTCTTCAATCATTTGAATGATTTCAATCAGAGACTTAGTTGGTCTCCTGATGTTACACACACTAAAGAACATCGTTATCAATACACATGATGCCATTTTTTTTTTTTATGAAATGAGATAAAAGTTATGTATTAAATTGATAGACTCAACCAAACTTCCAACTTTGCCAATTTATTTAAGCCTCCGGGAAAATTTGGCCAATTACAAAGCACTCCTTCCAGCACCCAGGCTGTCAGTCCTCCGTGTCGTCTCCCAGGCCGTCGACTACTCACCGGCCTCCTAGGCCAGCGCAGAACAAAGTTCCAAGCTCACTGCCACTAGTCACTATCCATCTCCTGTGACTGGTCAGTTACTGTAGCTGTGGGTTACTCAGGTCAGAGGGCAGCGATCTCGCCACCGAACGCAGCAGAATCCAAACCTCCTTGCGGGGGTCCCTGGTGAAAACCGTCGGCGGTGTTAGACTCGTCTCGTCAACTCCCCCCATCTAGCTGTGCCCGCAGTGCCAGTGATACTCCTATGAACTGACCTTACCTTAAGCCTCTCGTGTTCCAGTTCCCAGCATCCACCACTGGGCCACTGCTGCCACAGCTGGGAACACCAGAGACCTGAGCCTTGACACAAGACTTGAACATTTTCTCATTGCTCATCCCACCAGCTAGGTGGACTGGGAAATGTGACCGCTAGTAATGACTGCACCTGTGCACCAGCTAGGTGGTCTGGGGAATATAACAGTTAGTAATGATTGCATCTGTGTAGCAGCTAGGTGGACTGGGAAATGATGTGACAGCTAGTAATGACTACACCTGTGCAACAGCTAGGTGGACTGGGGAATGTAACAGTTAGTAATGACTGCATCTGTGCCCCAGCTAGGGGGTCTGGGAAATGTGACAGTTAGTAATGACTGCACCTGTGCACCAGCTAGGTGGTCTGGGGAATATAACAGTTAGTAATGACTGCATCTGTGTAGCAGCTAGGTGGACTGGGAAATGTGACCGCTAGTAATGACTGCACCTGTGCACCAGCTAGGTGGTCTGGGGAATATAACAGTTAGTAATGACTGCATCTGTGTAGCAGCTAGGTGGACTGGGAAATGTGACCGCTAGTAATGACTACACCTGTGCACCAGCTAGGTGGCCTGGGGAATGTAACAGTTAGTAATGACTGCATCTGTGCCCCAGCTAGGGGGTCTGGGAAATGTGACAGTTAGTAATGACTGCACCTGTGCCCCAGCTAGGGGGTCTGGGAAATGTGACCGCTAGTAATGACTGCACCTGTGCACTAGCTAGGGGGGTTGAGAAATGTGACAGTAATGACTGCACCTGTGCCCCAGCTAGGGGGTCTGGGAAATGTGACAGTTAGTAATGACTGCACCTGTGCACCAGCTAGGTGGTCTGGGTAATGTGACAGCAATGACTACACCTGTGCACCAGCTAGGTGGTCTGGGAAATGTGACAGTTAGTAATGACTGCACCTGTGCCCCAGCTAGGTGATCTGGGGAATGTGACAGTTAGTAATGACTGCACCTGTGCCCCAGCTAGGGGGTCTGGGAAATGTGACCGTTAGTAATGACTATACCTGTGCACCAGCTAGGGGGTCTGGGAAATGTTACAGTTAGTAATGACTACCCCTGTGCACCAGCTAGGTGGCCTGGGAAAAGTGAACTGTTGCTAGATCTCAAGGACCGGTTTGTCCACCCTGACATAGAGAGTACTCCAGCTGAGAAGACCTCTGCAGCATTTACCTTCCGATATTCTATGGGATACTATTCAGTAGTAAGTTACCCGCAGGGTGTGGTGCTCTTGCATGAGGTAGGTCGTCACTTGCGGCTGGAGAGTCACTATTTCCAGGAACTTGGTCCACAATACCAGGAGCTGAGAACACAGCCATGCCAAGTCCTTGCTGATCTGCTCGGTTATTCTGTCCGGGTCGTTCAGCTCCTGCAAAAGACAATTACTGAGACCAGGGCGGTGTAAGGATTCTCAGCACCCTAGGCAAAACTTTAACTTACTCCCCCCCCCCCCCATACTTCCACCAATAACCATTTTCCAACCCCTTTAAGGCATACTTGCCCGACATTCCGGAATGGCAGGGAGGCTCCCAAAAATTGAGTGGTCCTCCCAGCCCTCCAGGAAGGTGGGCAAGACTCCTGCTTTCCCTGAAGGCCCCCAGAACCCTCCCCTTTGCCGCCCACAACAGAGTACAAGGAAGAAGGGGCTGAAAAGTAGGGAAGTATGCCTCAAGGGAAAGTATGGAGGGAGGTCTTAGAAGTTCCACAGCCGCCACCTGCATTAAGTACAACAAGGATCATCAAAGACATCCTTGATTTTTTTGATAGGTAGTCTAGGTGGTGCCCCCCTAGATACTGGCGCCCTGACTGTGACGCCCAGACTGTGACGTAAATCGGTCAGTATTAGCTGAACCACAACACTCACCGAGCTATCCCACTGACTGGGTGTCACAGGACCCCAATCATCCTACCTATAAGCTGTGTGAGACTTAATGACATAAGCTTCATGTGGCTGTGGTGAAACAGACAGGCATTACAGTATTAGATGATGGATACAGATACTGTGTGTGGACAGACTGTAATGCCTCATAACCGCCACTAGATGGTACTGCTTAACCATCTGTTTTTTTAAAGCAAAGTCCTAGTCACAATTCTCAATGGAACTACCGAAATTATGCCAAGAGGCATAGGGGAGATGTAGCCAATATTCACCTATTGTCTAAATTAGATTGGCGATTAAACATGACGGTATTGTGTTAGCTTATTAATTAACCATTCATTAAGAGATAATTAAATGTAATAAGATAGTGTCTCTGCTAATTCTTGCACTTCTATAAACGTACATCTTGAAATAAAATGCTGGTACCGTATTCTTATTACATCAGGATGAGTTGCTGTCTCCTCTAACCAGGTTTAAATGGAATATTTTTGTAACTTGAAGAATATTATTAAAAAATACTATATATATATATATATATATATATATATATATATATATATATAATTAGGTGATTCATCGCGCCCTACGGGCGCTCTTCACACCGTCGTAAGGGGCTGCGCCCCCTTAATTTGTGAACATTTGTATGTGAGAAAGATGGTTAGAATTGTATGAAAGATGCCTGTATTGCAACTTGAGTTATAGGTGAAATGTGTTAAATAGAGAGCATATGATGTGGAAGGGGGTGTGTATTGTTTTGTTTAATTAAAAAGCGGTTACAGAGTAAGATGTACATTGATAGTGTGGATGGTACAGTGACATTTGTGGGTGTGGGGGGGGCTGTGTGTGCATGTTGTTTAGGTGTGTGTGTGTGTAATAGTATAGTAGGGTTTTTCTGAGTCAGCGGCTCCCCACTGGCGGAGGTCACGACACAGGAAAACAGGAGGCTGGGTAGTGATAGGGGTGTGTGGGCATAAGGGGGACTAAAGAGGAGGGTGGGAGATACTGTGCAGCTTCTGCCAGTGGTGAGGGTCCAGCGTGGCAGCACAGGAGTACAGGATGGTGGCCCTTAGTCAGTGTCTCCTCCTACTGGGTGGGAGTTCGGGTGCATGAGAGCAGGAGGCTGGGCTATGAGGCATGATAGGGGCATGTGGGCAAAACAGCGTCAGCGACTCCCCAGTGGTGGAAGTTACGGTTCAGGAGAGCAGGAAGCTGGGTAGTGATTGGGGTGTGTGAGTATACGGGGGACTAAAGAGGGGCTTAGGGGTGCCGTGAATTGCGGGAGGGGCGCGGGGGGTGCCGTGAATCAAGGGAGGGAGGGGGCACAGGTGTCGGCGAATCGCGGGAGAGGGTCCGCAAAGCGTGGGAGGGGGCGTGAACTGCGCGGGGGGTCCGTGAATTGCGGGAGGGGGGGCACAATGAATCACCTAGTTGGTTATATATTCTTGTAGAAGGATGGTAGGATGTTGCCGTTATTCAGAATGCATTTACGTAAACAGTAATAGTAGCAGTAAAAGGTCTGACTTAAAACACCTACAGTAAAACAGAACAGGTGTTATATATTATACAAAGAATTGGTTGATGATGTGTAGGTTGACGTGCACATAGTTCATAGTTGTCACTGGAAAAAAATTGCTACAAGAAAAAATCAACACAGAAAGTTCAACACATGTAAATGTTGACATAAGTGTGGCACTTCATTGGTGTCCATGTCGACACATGAGAATGAATATAAAAACATTCAAAAAAAGAAAAATATATCTTCAAAAATTGACCATAGCCGTGCCAGTGTTTTGCATGTGCCATTTAATCCTGGAGTTGCCGTGAATCGCGCGCGGAGGTGGGGGGGGGGAGGTGAGGGGTGTCTGCGAATCACGGGAGGAGGGGTCATGGGTGGATGCCGTGAATTGCGGGAGGGGGGGTCGCAAGTGGGGGGGAGGTTTGGGTGCCGCGAATCGTGGGATGGGGGGGCGCGGGGGGTTGCAGTGAATCCCGGGAGGGTGGGTCGCGGGGGGTTGCCGCAATGACAGGAGGGGGGGTTAGGGGTGGGGAATCGCGGTACGGGGGGGTTAAGGGGGGCACCGTGAACCGCGGGAGGGGGGGCCCGGGGGGTTGGCGCGAATCGTGGGAGGGGGGGTCACGGGGTGCCGTGAATCACAGGAGGGGGGGTGTCACGGGGTGGGACCGCGAATTGCGGGAGTCACCGGGGGTGCCGCGAATTGCGGGGGGTGTGCTGCAAATCGCGGGAGGGGGGTCGCGGGGGGTGCCGCGAATCGCCACAAGAAAAAATCAACACATAAAGGTCAACACATGTAAATGTTGACATAAGTGTTACACTTTATTGGTGTCCATGTCGACACATGAGAATGAATATGAAAACATTGAAAAAGTGAAAAATAAATCTTGTGAACCTTTTTCATTGTCGACCATAGCCATGTCAGTGTTTTGCATGTGCCATCTAATCGTGGGGATGCTGTGAATGGGGGGGGGGGGGAGGGAGGTAGGTGCATACCCAACATGACCCTCTCCAGGAGGGACACATTGCTTTGTTTCTGGACTTTCTTCTTAATTTATGGATTACCATCACCTGTGCTTAAACACCTTTCTTATCAATTACCCTGTTTAAAACAGGTGATGACAATCATAAATTAAGATGGAAGTCCACAAACAGAGCATTCTGTCCCTCCTGGAGAGGGTCATGTTGGGAGGTATGGAGGTGGGGGGTGCTCACCTGGTGTGTCTGGTGAGTAGCTGTGTCTTTGCTGTGTAACATGGAGAGTCTGGCACTGTCTGTGGGCTCACTGGGCTGGTTCTCTGTCATGTGAGTCAGAGGCTCCACCCAGCGTTACAGCTCCAGACACACTTTGAGTGACAGATGTAGCCAAATATATAAGAGATATATATATATATGATATACACAAAAGCAATTCTGCAACATGTACAGCAGCACAGAGTATATCAGGAGATGAAGGATGTGTCAGTGAGGACAGGGCTGCATGTGACAGGGGCAGTAGCATGATGTGAGGAGGGGAATGGAAGCAGCAGGAAGCCACAGACTGATAGTTGTATAGTGGGAGGAGCAAGGTTCCCAGCAGCACAGAGTATATCAGGAGATGAGTGATGTGTCAGTGAGGACAGGGCTGTATGTAACAGGGGCAATGACATGATGTGAGGAGGGGAATGGAGGCAGCAGGAGCCACAGACTGAGTTATATAGTGGGAGGAGCAGGGTCCCCAGCAGCACAGAGTGTTTCAGGTAATGTGTCAGCGAGGACAGGGCTGCATGTGACGGGCAGTGACATAATGTGAAGAAGGGATTGGAGGCAGCAGGAAGCCACAGACTGATAGTTAAATAGTGGGAGGAGCAGGGTCCCCAGCAGCACAGATTATATCAGGAGATGAGTGATGTGTCAGTGAGGACAGGGCTGCATTTGACAGGGGCAGTGACATGATGTGAGGAGGGGAATGGAGGCAGCAGGAAGCCACAGACTGAGAGTTATATAGTGGGAGGAGCAGGGTCCACAGCAGCACAGAGTATATAAGGAGATGAGAGATGTGTCAGTGAGGACAGGGCTGCATGTGACAGGGGCAGTGACATGATGTGAGGAGGGGAATGGGGGCAGCAGGAAGCCACAGACTAAGTGTTATATAGTGGAAGGAGCAGGGTCCCCAGCAGCACAGAGTATATCAGGAGATGAGTGATGTGTTAGTGAGGACAGGGCTGCATGTGACAGGGGCAGAGACAGGATGTGAGGAGGGGAATGGGGGCAGCAAGAAGCCACAGACTGAGTGTTATATAGTGGGAGGAGCTGGGTCCCCAGCAGCACAGAGTATATCAGGAGATGAGTGATGTGTCAGCGAGGACAGGGCTGCATGTGACAGGGGCAGTGACATGATGTGAGGAGCGGAATGGAGGTAGCAGGAAGCCACAGACTGAGAGTTATTTAGTGGGAGGAGCAGGGTCCCCAGCAGCACAGAGTATATCAGGAGATGAGGGATATGTTAGTAAAGACAGAGCTACAAGTGACAGGGGCAGTGACATGATGTGAGGAGGGGGATGGAGGCAGCAGGAAGCCACAGACTGAGAGTTATATAGTGGGAGGAGCAGGGTCCCCAGCAGCACAGAGTATATCAGGAGATGAGGGATGTGTCAGTGAGGACAGGGCTGCATGTGACAGGGGCAGTGACATGATGTGAGGAGGAGAATGGAGGCAGCAGGAAGCCACAGACTGAGAGTTAAATAGTGGGAGGAGCAGGGTCCCCAGCAGCACAGAGTATACCAGGAGACGAGGGACGTGTCACTGAGGATAGGGCTGCATGTGACAGGGGCAGTGACAGGATGTGAGGAGGGGAATGGAGGCAGCAGGAAGTCACAGCTTCAGATTTATATAGTGGGAGGAGCAGGGTCTCCAGAAGCACAGAGTATATCAGGAGATGAGTGATGTGTCAGCGAGGACAGGGCTGCATGTGACAGGGGCAGTGACATCATGTGAGGAGCGGAATGGAGGCAGCAGGAAGCCACAGACTGAGAGTTATATAGTGGGTGGAGCAGGGTCCTCAGCAGCACAGAGTATATCAGGAGATGAGTGATGTGTCAGTGAGGACAGGGCTGCATGTGACAGGAGCAGTGACATGATGTGAGGAGGGGAATGGAGGCAGCAGGAAGCCACAGACTGAGAGTTATATAGTGGGAGGAGCTGGGTCCCCTGCAGCACAGAGTATATCAGGAGATGAGTGATGTGTCAGTGAGGACAGGACTGCATGTGACAGGGGCAGTGGCATGATGTGAGGAGGGCAATGGAGGTAGCAGGAAGCACCAGACTGAGAGTTGTATAGTGGGCGGAGCAAGGTCCCCAGCAGCACCGAGTATATCAGGAGATGAGGCATATGTCAGTGATGACAGGGCTGCATGTGACAGGGACAGTGACATGATGTGAGGAGGGGAATGGAGACAGCAGGAAGTCATAGACTGAGAGTTATATAGTGGGAGGAGCAGGGTCCCCAGCAGCACAGAGTATATCAGGAGATGAGGGATATGTTAGTAAAGACAGAGCTACATGTGACAGGGGCAGTGACATGATGTGAGGAGGGGAATGGAGGCCGCAGGAAGCCACAGACTGAGAGTTAAATAGTGGGAGGAGTAGGGTCCCCAGCAGCACAGAGTATACCAGGAGACGATGGACGTGTCAGTGAGGATAGGGCTGCATGTGACAGGGGCAGTGACATGATGTGAGGAGGGGAATGAGAAGGGGGATGTGTCAGGAGATGGGGGATGTGTCACTGAGGAAAGGGCTGCATGTGACAGGGGCAGTGACAGGATGTGAGGAGGGGAATGGAGGCAGCAGGAAGTCACAGCCTTAGATTTATATAGTGGGAGGAGCAGGGTCCCCAGCAGCACAGAGTATATCAGGAGATGAGGGATGTGTCAGTGAGGACAGGGATGCATGTGACAGGGGCAGTGACATGATGTGAGGAGAGGAATGGAGGCAGCAGGAAGCCACAGACTGACAGTTATATAGTGGGAGGAGCAGGGTCTCCAGCAGCACAGAGTATATCAGGAGATGAGTGATGTGTCAGTGAGGACAGGGATGCATGTGACAGGGGCAGTGACATGATGTGAGTAGGGGAATGGAGGCAGCAGGAAGCCACAGACTGAGAGTTATATAGTGGGGGGGGGAGCAGGGTCTCCAGCAGCACAGAGTATATCAGGAGATGGGTGATGTGTCAGTGAGGACAGGGATGCATGTGACAGGGGCAGTGACATGATGGGAACTCCTACTCACTTTAACCTGTGAATTTCTCTTTGAGCCCGGGGCTGGTTACCGCCGAGGGGGGGGGGGGGGGGGGTGTAGTAACTGTGCCCTATTTATAAAATGCATTTTTACAAAAATATGACCGATGCCGTTAAATTCCCCCTCTGTGTGGAACTGGGACAAGTCATTCATTCAGGAGAGGGCAACAAACTGAGCGGGGTCAGTGCCAGTTTCTCTCTTGTATTCCTTTCCCTCTGTAAATGTAATGCATCATACATTATGTATGTACAAGCAGAGATCTAACCTGAGAGGCCTGAATCACAGATACAACCTGAGAGGCCTGAATCAGAGATAAGAGACTCAGCGTATAAAGGATCCAGCTGTGTGGAAGCGATTGAAGTAGTACAGTCCTGGCCAGGATGATCTAAACACACAAACTCTGTAAGATCTCCAGCATCTGAAGACAGCTGGAGACAGAGGCGGAATAAAGGTGACGATCAAACACAGCAGAGACCAGATTATCCCCTTCTACTTACTGCACGCGCCTCGGAACAGCTTTATTTAGCGCTGTTTTATCACTTGAACGTGACCGAGGCTGTGTCTGGAGTGATTATCGTTAGATGATATAACTACCAGAGAGCCAAGTTATTATGATGGGATAACAGTGACTCCGGTAGGTTCTGCAGACATTGGGCCTTACTCATAGATGGGTACAATTCACCTGTCAGCTTCGTAATTGGTCCCTATTTATTACAGTCATGCTGCATATTAGTGTGAGCAGGGCCGGATCATCCCATTGGCTGGTCAGGCTGCAGGCTGGAGCCTTGGCTTCTGGAAAACAGCATGGAACTTACATAAAGGGCCTCACAAAAATGGCTGCCACCTTCTAGGAGACAGACACTAGGGGTCCAACTAGACCTCTAGCAACTGTCAGATGAAGGCAGGGCGCTCAGTGCTACCTGGAAGTGCAAATTCCGAGAGCTCTAGTGCGCTCTGAGCAGTAACCTCCTGGTAATGAGCATGTAATCCCCCCTGGCAACAAGTACTGTATATACAGTAACCTCCTGGCAATGAGCCTGAAACCTCCCCTGGCAACAAATACTGTATATAACCTCCTGGCAATGAGCATGTAACCCCCCCTGGCAACAAGTTCTGTATATAACCTCCTGGCAATGAGTATGTAACTCCCCCTGGCAACAAGTACTGCATATAACCTCCTGGCAATGAGCATGTAACCCCCCCGGTAAAAAGTTCTGTATATAACCTCCTGGCAATGAGCATGAAACCTCCCCTGGAAACAAACATATAACCCCAACAAGAATACAACCCTCTGGCAATGAGCAAGAAACCCCAATACCACATGTGCAAGCCTTCAGTGCGATCAACGCCAGCAATGGCCCTTTAACGCAGGCGGATTGACAAGTGGTTGGCGTTCGGGGGGCAACAATTATGCAGACGGACCCCGGCGTCAGAAGGGAAGATCTCTGTCGTCAGTGCTGGATCCGGATCATCGCAGCGCTGAATAGGTGTATGGTTTCTCAGCCACTACACAGGGGGATCGATAGTCAATAGGTCGACACCAATAGTTGACATTGACAAAAGGTCAACATGCACTGGATGGACACTGCCAGTAACACAACAAATGCAAACGGCCACCATGATTTTATTCTTCATGTTTTTTGAACTTTTTCATACTGTAATATCCACATGGGCTCCAATTGGACCCAAAGCATGGCAAGGGATGCTACCAGTGGTGTAACTATGGCTCCGCAGCCCCCGCGGTGGCGGGGGGGGCGCAGAGAAATTTGGGGCGCCGCCGGGGGGGCTGCGGGGCTATAGTTACCCGCGGTCTGCGTCTCGCCCGGCTCTCTGCCGGGACCTGCCTGACCGTCACGGTCCAGGCCGGCTCCTGCTGCAATGAAAACTGACAATTAGAAAATGGCTGCCCCCATACTGCAGACAGTTTTCTGTCTGCAGTATGGGGGCAGCCATTTTCTAAGAGTCAGTTTTCATTGTAGCAGCAGGAGCCGGCCGGGACCGTGACGGTCAGGCAGGTCCCGGCAGAGAGCCGGGCGAGACGCAGACCGCGGGTGCAAGTACGGGTAAGAAGGGGGGAGGGAGGGGGCAGGTTAGGTGTGTACTGGGGTGGGGGGATGGGGGGCGCTGAAAAAACAGGGCAGGTGGAAGCAAAATAGTTAGTTATGCCCCTGGATGCTACACTAATTGGGGTTCACGTGCTTAGTTGTGTCGACATTGACACAAAATAACTTCTCAAACACTGTAAGGGGTGTGGTCTAATGACAAGTGGGTGTAGTTTTGGAGCATTGTAATGGTTAGCATTACTGCCTCACAGCACTGAGGTCATGGGATTGATTCCCACCGTAGCCGTAATTGTGTGGAGTTTGTACGTTTGCTGGATCGGCATTTCTTTGCAAATCCATCAAACGATTTATCTTAGCACGTCCGACCACCGACTCCAACCTGTTGTGCACAGGACCGCTCATTGGGTCAACATGGATGTCAAACACGCGCGATGTGGCCCGATATCATCCGATTTTTTTACCTGATCTGTACTACTTACCTTACTTATCTTTACTCTGTGGCTGCGATGTCATGTGACTTCCCCTCAAACCTCTGGGCGCGCCCCCATTTTCCATGATACTTCCAGAAAACGGGTGGTTACCAGACATATACGCCGGCTTTCTGTCAATCAACTTACGTACGGCCAGCGATAAAAAAAAAATAGCAAGATGGCTTCGCACATGAATACTACAAGGCATACGCATGCACAGTATCAATAATCGACCGGCCTGCGAACTAACAGACGTACAGGTCTGTATAACCCCCTATGTTTCTATATTTTCATTATATGGGTGTAATACTGTAGGCGAGTTGGATCCTGATTTTGGATAAATTTTAGCTGAAGATAATTTAGCCCCAATTTCTCTGGCATGTGTCCTTGATGGTTTGTGTACAGTACATTGAATTGTGTGCTGTGACAAGATGTTCTTTGTAAATGGCAATGGACAAAATGGGCCTCATTCACGCCTGCTCGCCGGGCTGCGAATTCGCATGTGCACGGTAAGCAGTGCAACATCCAGCGAAGGCAGCCAGCGAAGGCTAGCTGCTCGCAGTATGAGTGACACCCTTTGGGGGCATACTGCCGGCGTTTTCTGGGTGTCTTCCAGAAAACGCAGGCCTTCCCCCCAGCCATCAGCGCTGGGTGCAGGGGAAAAAGTATTAGACGGTGAATGATTTATTTTCCTGTGTGCCCAGCTGCGTACAGGTTCACGGCAGTGCACAGGGACGGGGGAGTGCATTCAGCGGGGTGGTGATCCAAATACTCGCAGTACAGGGATCAGGTTTGAATCAGGCCCAATGTACAGTCACCACCACACTTCCCAGCATCCCCCAGGTATGCTGTATAATTCATAACTGTGTTGCAACGTGTTTTCCCATTAGTGTACAATGTATTGATTTATCTCTGCCTTAAGGTTCGCGATTACTACAGAGCATCTCGTTTTATGGGTGAACCACAGTGCATGATGGGTAAAAAGATGCCGCAGAGCATTTGCATTTAATTAATCTGAAAAGGTTATCTGTGCCATTAGTTACATGATAGTCTGCAGTGGGATAATTGAAAGCCTCGGTAATGAATTGCGGTGCTGAGCGTGGCTACGGAGCTCAGCTGTGGTACAGGACGTCGGAGCCAGGCTCTGCAGCTGCGGAGGAAATTCTGTAGACGTATTACAGACACTCTATCCTGCAGATTCCCTTCCTTCCACATGACTCTTGCTGCTGGGGAATGTCCGGTTTGTACGTCAGACCCGATCTCCCAACAGCTGTCCTGGGCTTTCATCTCAGTCCCCGCGGCCAGGGGGGAATATTGGGCCTCACTCGTAGTCGTGTGCAGTGGCGGATCCAGAGGGGGGGCTGCAGCACAGTTCAAAATTCAATGTCTAAAGCACGGGAGAACTGGTACACTGATGGGAACTGGTACACTGATAAGGCGTCCATGTCGACTTGCTTTGAAATTCGGGACAAAACAAAACCGTGAAAAGCATGTCGACCTTTTTGCTGTCGACCTAATGCTTGTGTTGGCCTTTCTGACCCCATCGACCTTATCCATGTCAACCTATTTCATGTGTTGACCTATAGTGGTCGACCTAATGTATGTTGAGATTCATAGTGTCGACACTTTGACCCATATCTCAAGCTAACTACCTCCTCCAGCCTCCCTGCCGTATGTACGGGTAGTGGGGCGTCGCTACCTGCGCCGGCTGTGTAGTGTCCGGGTCTCGGGGTAGCAGGAGCGTGGTACTAAACACTACAGCAAAGACACGAGAAGACAATATAGTGGTCAGCGGTCAATATGTCGGCACAATACGGTCGACGTGCATTATCTCGACGGGTACAAACAGCTGACAGATGAAAGGACCACAATGCTCAAGGTGGAAAAGTACAAAGGTTGGCAGACATGAAAGGTCTTCAAGGCAACGAGGGGGGGGGGCGCGGGGGGGGGTTGTGGTCACATGTTTTCCCAACATTTGCTTAATTTGCTATCCACGTGTACATCTGATGGGAATAGCAACTTTGCCTGAAGCGCGATGAGCAAGAACGTATGTATTTATGGTGGTCATATAACATAGAACATACAAGATTTGCCCCATCCCCCCCATCCCCCAAAAAATAAAAAAAGTGCCAAAAGTGGGCCTCTCAGTCTTTATGCATACAGTGATATAAGGGGTTAAACATGGGGAAAGGCGCTTGTAGCTGTATTTATATCAGGGTTGCCTACCCTCCCGGAATGGCTAGGAGGTTCCCAGAAATCGGTTGCCCCTTCTGGCCCCCCTGGAAAGGTGGGCAATCCTCCCGGATACCGTGCACCTTCTAAAGATGCAAATCTTGTCTTTTAGCCCCATCCCCGTCTCGAAGACCAGTCAATTGCGGGATTTGCGGTACTGGGGGCGGGGTTTGATGACGTTTACATCAGGCCCCTCCCCCTAAGTGTTGCTGACAGTCTCTTCTCTGGGCTTCTCCCGGACAGGAGAATTTAAAAGTAGGCAGCCCTGAGTTCTATTAAGTTACAGATAGGCCCAATGTGTAGTACTGTGTGTATGTGTACAGTATGTAGCCATCTCTGGGGACTTACCTGCAGCTGGTTACAGAGCTGGGATATCGTCTTCTCAGGCTGAAGCTCCTCTAGGGAAAACAGAAATATCCAGGTATTACTGATCGGCAAACACACAGCTGCAGAGATATAATACATGATATATGTAGATATCAGCAGTGCCCACGGACCCACACAGATCGGGTCAAATCAGCCCAATTCGGACTGGTGTATGGGGGACTTTAGATTTACAGTAGTTTGGGCTCCACATGTGCAGTGTTACCGATTATGACTTGTAATGGCATGCAGTCAGTAGGTCGACAGTCAAAATGTCGACATTCCAAAAGTTGACCACTATGGATAGACAGTCAAAATGCATTAGGTTGACATGGTCAAAAGGGTCGACATGGAAAAAGGTTGACATGAGTCTTTCATGATTTTTTTTTTTAACCATCCAAGTGGGCATAAAGTAAGATTGTGATAGTGGGCCGAGGACAGCGAGGCACCGTGCCCGAATCATGGCGAGCTCATCGAGCCATGCGAGGGGACGCAGTACAATTTTACGATGTCCATGTTGACCTATGTCGACATAGACACCAAAAACATGGAAAAACCTATGTCGCCATTTTCCATGTTGGCAATTTGCTTGCGTCGACAAATAGTTGTCGATCTTTTGACTGTTGACCTTTGTTCTGTAGATCTAATGACCAGTACCCCCCTGTGTCAGACCCACAATCAATGACCATCACAGGTCACACATACCTATTTCTAGTTGGGACAATTCCGGAATCTGCTTATAAAGGCTGGCATAGTACGAGAAGAGGCCGCTGTACGCAGACAGCAAGAGGAGGCAGAAATCCTTGTGCCACTTATGTGCGTGCTGCATGCAGGTCTCTGTTAGTACATAGCAGTTCCCCTGGAAGACAAAGAAACACACGTTATTGACCGAAGTTACAGTGCACATAGCAGAGGCAGCTGTCTTGTGGGTGGGTGCAAAGCAGATTGTAGCCTAAACGAGCTCCCTAGGGACCAGTGCACAGATTGCCTCCAGTGGCGGATCCATGGGGGGGGGGGGGTATTCTCGGCCTCTGTCCACCCTGTTATTTTCTTTTGGATCCACCCAATGTCACATCTGTCCTCACCGGAATTGAATAGCCGAGTGAGAAGTACATTGGTCAAAAGGGAAAACTCATACGCTGGTAGATATGAACCTAAAACATCAATTTGAGCGCACATAAACAAGGCCCATTTGCTGGGGTTTCTGGTGCTATGGCTTAAAGCTTTGCATACACCTATGTGATGATCTGACCAATCACCCGATATTGGCCGACCGACCCAATAATTACATCGGTGTGTATGCAGGAGAGTTGGCTGAAAAAGGGCTTCTGGCGCATCTGCAATGGTTGGATGTTGAATCTTATGAGCGTCGTAAAAATTTATATATTTAACCTCTCCATCCAATTGAAGACTGTACAGCACATAAAGCTAAAAATAGGTCAATACTGTAGGTACGGGGTGCAAATTGAACACATAACCCATACACACTGGACAATAGGCTCCAGTGCCGATATAAGCAATATATCAATAGATCAATTGCATAAAAATAATAATAATGTGATGCACAGTCCCGCGTGCACATTGCACCGGAGCCTGCGAATTGCCGCTGCTGCAATAGCAATCTGGCTTAGCTGAGATCACATGTGATATGTTGAATGCAAAAGGTCGTGATCCTGCCCCTGGGAAGGTCCCGATTGGATCAAGGGGCGATTTCGTGCAATCCTATCGGGACCTTCATTTAGTGTTTATGACTTTCTATCCAGTTGAAAGTATCAATATATTGTGGTACCACTAGATGGCGGTGGTGTACATGTTTCATTAAACAAAGAAGTAAGTTTTCCAAAAAAAATTCAACAAAAAAATGTAGCCTTGCTGCTAAAGTCTGAGGCTGCACCCAGGGCAGCCGAGAGGTATGCCGGGCCCCGGTAAAATTTGGGGGGTGTGGCCTAATTGCGGGAGGCATGGACGGATGGACGGTGGGGGGGTGTTATTGTTGCCCCCCTCAGCAGCAGCAGCACACACGTACAGCATGTGCTGTGCTGATAGCAGGCTCAGCATGAGCTTTCACGCTGTCAGTGAGACACTCATGCTGAGCCTGCTGTCAACACAGCACATGCTGTACGTGTGTGCTGCTGCTGCTGCTCGAGAGAGAGAGATGGAGGGGGGGGGGTCGGACCAGGGCCCCTGCCGGGCCCCTCCAGCCAGCTGGGCCGGGTAAATAGTACCTGCTCCCCTCCCCTCTCGGCTGCCCTGGCTGCACCCTTATGTCCCCATTATAAACCAACAGGACAGTGCAATATTAGGATTGCTGGGCCACACCCTATGCTAACATGGTGCAAATCTCACTGATAGCAATGGCCTGCCAATCAGAGACTGGCTCAGTGACCTTGCTCTGCAATGGGACCAATTAGAATATAGACAGTATCTGATTAGTTCTGCACCTCTTTAGTCTTAGACCACTATAGTATATCGTATTTGGCATCTTTACTTTAAGGCTTTTCAGTTGGATATAATGCGGTCTCATACTGATACAGTTGTGATCATAGAGATCTCAATTCTTCTCTTATCGAATGTAAGTATTCCCCCCCCCTCCCCCCTCTTACCTCCGGGGACGTTGGCTTACAGTAAGCTGCCCCAAACACCAGATTCTCAAGTGATGTAACCGACGGCTCTGTCGGCAGCTCTGCGTTACTTTTTCCTAACCAGGAGCCTCTGGCTGGATAAGAGAAGCTGGATAACAAGGGGGGATAGTTTGTGGGAGGGTAAGTAGCTTATAGCAGGCAATGTATTTCTGAAGACATTATTATACTTCACATACCTAATACTAGCATCTGACCACAGAAGAATACATCAGAGGGTATGGGTCATAGGATCGACACTGTGATGGTCGACACAGATTAGGTCTACAACTAAAGATTTACAGGGCTTAAGTCAACAAAGACATACTGTAGGCTGACATAGCTAAGGTCGACAGAGCCGGACGGTCGACACAAGCATTAAATTGACAATGGGAAGGTCGGCAGTCAAAATGTCGACATGAGTTTTTCCCCCTGTGGACCTTTAGTGATCATCCAAATGTATGTCGACACTCATAGTGTCGACCTAGCAACCATATCCCATAGCAGATGGGTAATCTCCCAACAGCAATAGACTTTATGGAACTATGGGACTATTGTTAGAACGGAGGACGCTTAGCTCTTACCAAATGCTCTGTTTTACAACATATTTTTTTGTAACAAACTTAAAGTTAATTTACCAACATGCAAAATAGAGTCCCCACAGTGCAAATGGCATTTTCAGACATTACACACACACACACACACACTTTTGTGTGTGTGTGTGTTTGTGTTGTAAGCGAAACGCGTGTGGTGAAACGCCCATGTATGCAACTAATGATGCCTGCAACTAACGATGTCTGTGGGAGTTTGCATCTTCTGATTGGTGGGTATGCATAGAAAATCTCAATTACTTTGGAGGCCACAAATATAAATGGCAGACAGAGCATTTATTAAATATATGATTTAAAGATCATTTAAGGTATGTGGCAGAGCGTGGTATGATCTATGGGTTGGTCCATGATTAACAATTTTTTCTCTAACAAAAGAAAGAGGGGCTTATGTATTAAGCCTTGGAGCATGATAAAGTAGCAGCCACTCCTAACTGCCACATGGCAGACTGTTTGAAAAATGGTAGTTAGGTGCTGGTTGGCTGGTACTTTATCAGTTAACATATACACCTCCTTAATTGTAACGTATACTTGTAAATGATGATCAGGACTTAGCCTGTGCTTTCCGCAGACATATTTCATACTTTCCAGGTGCACTTTTATCTCCTTCCTAACAATACTGACTTAGGAAATAAATTACATTCAACCAATCAGTGTATTCATACAAATATGTAAACAGTTAAAGAGAAGAAGGGAGTCCTTCTAAAGTTAGGTTTTTTTTTTACTCTTTAACAACATGTGAATTTCCTGCAATTTAGATCTTTGAGATAAACAACATGATTGAGAGTTAATCACAAAATGATCGGCAAGCATGCATTTGTAGAAGCATTTTTGGCGTCACGGGCAGGAATAAAAGGCATAGCTGTGACATGAAAAGCCATTGTCACTGCAGCCTGAAGGGTGGGATATAAACCTATAACTCATCCATTGCTTTACTGTAAATTCCCATCAATCATTGGTGCCCAAGGCAAGTGCCTAGGCTTGTCTAACCATCCTTGGCATGTACTGTATATCTATTCTCTTTTGCACTTTAGAAATTGCTCCATTTATTTAGTAAAAAAAAAAAGAGGCTGCAATTACAGGAGATTATCTGATGCTGGGATATAAACTGTAAGTGCAACATACTCCAATTTCTTCCTTTGATGCAGTGAGGGATATACAGTAAGGTCGTTGATGCAGAAGCAGGTCAGACAAAGAGCAGTGACTTGCACAATGGCTTTGTAGAACAACTGATAGCTTTCCCCCTTGTGTTACAGTCCCATGCCAACAACAGAGAGACAGGCAGATGTTGTGTCTGCACACTTTACCTTGTAAGAGGCTGATGTAAGGCTATCAGTGAAGCATGCACAGTAACAGAGATCACCGACAAGTGGAAATAGTCGAACATGACGGGAACATGATGGTGCAAACCTCTTCTCGGGTGGAAGTGAAGACCTAAAGTGCGGCTGCTTATCAAGGGGACGGCGGAGATGTCTTTGAGCCTGAAAGAAATGTTTACACATGTTAGTGCATCGGTAGTGTCGATATTTCCAGGTTACAGGGAGCCTCGCATTCCATCGGCAGGTCCCAACATACACATTACCTGGATCTAAAAATAAACACTTGTGGGAGATGTACAAAGCCTTCGGTACTTGTTTCCTATCTGGGCGCCCAGGTTTTCTACGTACGGCACCGTAATGAAATCGGATCGCATCGCATCGTACACATACACGATATTGAACGATGCGATGCGATGCGATGCGATCCGATTCGATTTCCCATAGGAAACAATGTGAAATGGCTCAATTTAGCCAAATTATCATAGGAACAATAGTAAATGGGCCAAAAACACCCCTGAACATTCTATTCTATTCTATTCACCCACACTATTCTATTCTCACTCCACGCCCTAGTGGATAGTAGGGCATGAAAAGGTCGGAGGACGCGTACCGCCGCCCCTCGCGGGCTCGCTGCGCTCGCCACGCTTCGGGTTCACGTTGATGGCGGGGTGGCGTCAACTACTTTTGGGGGGACATTCCACTGCTCTGTGGGTTTTTTTGGGGTTTCTGGCCCATTTACCATTCTTCCCTATGCTGATTTGGGTAAATTGATCCATTTAACATTGTTTCCTATGGGAAATCGGATCGCATCGCATCGCATCGTTCAATATCGTGTATGTATACGATGCGATGCGATCAGATTTCTCTACGGAGAATAGCATGGTGCGCAATTAACTTAGTGGGCGCCCAGATAGGAAACAAGTACCAAGCCTTCTAATGTAGACAGATGGAGAAGTTGCCCAGAACAATTCTTCCTATCATTTTATATAATGTACTAGGTAATGACATCAGGGCTATTATTACTAAGAGTCCATTTTGGGTCTAGTTTAAAATTGACCAAAATCGCACAACAAGTGTTTCCATTGTTAATAGAGCATTTACCAACAGTTGTTTTCTAATTGTGCTATGAATTTAATGGGTCAATAATTTCACACTCAATAGAATCGCAAATCACCTTCACTAGAACCACAAATTACCCTCAATAGTACCGCAAATTACCCTCAATAGAACCACAAATTACCCTCAGTAGAAATGCAAATTACCCTCAATAGAAACGCAAATTACTCTCAATAGAACCGCAAATTACCCTCAATAGATCCGCAAATCACCCATCACAGAACACAAAACACCCTACATAGAACACAAATCACCCTCCATACCACACAAATCACCCTCCATACCATACAAATCACCCTCCATACCACACAAATCACCCTCCATACCACACAAATAACCCTCCATACCACACAAATCACCCTCCATAGAACACAATCACCCACCATACCATACAAATCACCCTCCATAGAACACAAATCACCCTCCATAGAACACAAATCACCCTCCATAGAACACAAATCACCCTCCATACCACACAAATCACCCTCCATAGAACACAAATCACCCTCCATACGACACAAATCACCCTCCATACCACACAAATCACCCACCATAGAACACAAATCACCCTCCACAGAACACAAATCACCCACCATAGAACACAAATCACCCACCATAGAACACAAATCACCCTCAACAGAACACAAATCACCCTCCATACCACACAAATCACCCACCATAGAACACAAATCACCCACCATAGAACACAAATCACCCTCCATAGAACACAAATCACCCTCCATTCCACACAAATCACCCACCATAGAACACAAATCACCCTCCACAGAACACACCTTAATTTTTTTAATGCTTATTCCTGAAATTGCTGTGCCTGTATATACAGTACCAGGATGTGCACAGCCAGACACCCCTCTATAGGCATCATTTTGTGGTTTTAGGCAATTCCACATGATTTAGAAATGACATAGATCTGTCTCAGATGTGTCTCTTCATTGTAGTGATTTTGGGGGGTTTTCTTACACACTCTTTAGAACTTGATGTTAAAGCACAAATCAGTCAATGACCTGTCTCAGTCGTATTTCAGTATTTTCTGCCATTTTAAGCCTTTAATCAATACCCAGCTTTTAAAATGGACAGAAATAGACTTCAATCTCAGTGCGCAGATATAACAAGACATTCTCTACTACTTCCAATAGATTGAGAATCACCTGGAAATCAGAATGAACTGTTAGTAATTATTCCTTCTATGGGTAAAATTACTAAGACGGGAGTTCTATTGCACACCTTACCATTCCCTTTCAGAGTCCACGTGAATGGTAAAGCATGATAAATGACAAAAAAACAAACCTTGACTGTTGATCTCTTGACTGTTGACCTTTTCACGAACTTTTTGTCATTTTTGACCTTTTTAATTCGATTTTCTGGTTTCAACCTTTTGACATTGTCTGTGAGTCATCCGAACTCACTCCTGGGGCGAAATGTAATAGGGTGCGATTTTTTAGAAATGTGCGATTTTTGGTCAAAAACGGCAGAAATCGCACATTTTCCAAAAATCGCACATTTAATAGGTTAAAAATCGCGGTAAAAAGCGCACTTTTTACCGCGAAATCGCACATTTTAAAGATGCGATTTTCAGTCACACTGAAAATCGCATCCAGATGTTTTCCCATAGGAAACTATAGAACTCGCATATGTAATAGGATGCGAGTTCTAAAGTCGCATATGGGACCTTACCAAAAAACGCAAAAAAAATAGACCAGCTTCTTGCTGGCGATTTTTACAGAACCATGCACAGATCATTGAGATCTGTGCATGGTTCTGTCCAAAAAAAGGCTAAAAGTTAAAGTAAAAAAAAAAAACGGCGTGGGGTCCCCCCTCCAGAGCATAACCAGCCCCGGGCTGAAAGAGCCGGTCCTGGTTTCATAAAATCACAGGAACAAACAAGTTGGGGTTCCGTGCATTTTATAAAACCAGCACCAGGCTCAAGGGCCGGTCCTGGTTCCCAAAATACGGGGGACAAAATGACTAGGGGTCCCCCGTATTTCAAGAACCAGCACCGGGCCCAACCAGCCAGCAGGGTAATGCCACAGCCGGGGGGAGACTTTTTATACAAGTCCCCCCGGCCAAAGCATTCAGCCCTCTGACCGGTCAGCATGGGCAGGGGTCCTGGGGGAGTGGGGACCCCCCCAAAGAAGGGGTCCCCCCCCTCCAGAACTTACCAGCCCATGCTGAAGCCCGGGGCTGTCCTCGATGCCCCTGGGCTGTGGGCATCGAGCTGATTAATTGTGTAAAAAAATAGAGAAATTCCTATTGTGTATTGCTGTGGAACTATGAGTCCCAGCAAGCCTGCACCACATGCAGGGACTTGGAGAACCACAAGTCCCAGCATGTGGGGCAATAAAGGGCCCGCTGGGACTAGTAGTCCCACAGTAGTACAAATAGTTAAAAAAGTACACAAACACACTGACAGTACAACTTTAATACACACCAAGCCCATTCATCCATACTCACCTATGTTGCCACGAAGCTTCGGTCCCCTTGTCCAGTAGAATCCAGAGGGGAGGCTGTGGAGAGAAATCATACTCACCACAGACGTCTTCAGCGCTTCTCCGGGTGCCCAGCAGCATTCTTCCCACGATCACCGTCCTCCGGTCTTCTGTTTACATCTGAGGCTCCGCCCCCCGACCGGGACTTAGGCCCGCCCATCAGCCAATCATGGTCCTTGAAAACCGGCATGCCGGGTCATGATTGGCTGATGGGCGGGCCTAAGTCCCGGTCGGGGGGCGGAGCCTCAGATGTAAACAGAAGACCGGAGGACGGTGATCGTGGGAAGAATGCTGCTGGGCACCCGGAGAAGCGCTGAAGACGTCTGTGGTGAGTATGATTTCTCTCCACAGCCTCCCCTCTGGATTCTACTGGACAAGGGGACCGAAGCTTCGTGGCAACATAGGTGAGTATGGATGAATGGGCTTGGTGTGTATTAAAGTTGTACTGTCAGTGTGTTTGTGTACTTTTTTAACTATTTGTACTACTGTGGGACTACTAGTCCCAGCGGGCCCTTTATTGCCCCACATGCTGGGACTTGTGGTTCTCCAAGTCCCTGCATGTGGTGCAGGCTTGCTGGGACTCATAGTTCCACAGCAATACACAATAGGAATTTCTCTATTTTTTTACACAATTAATCAGCTCGATGCCCACAGCCCAGGGGCATCGAGGACAGCCCCGGGCTTCAGCATGGGCTGGTAAGTTCTGGAGGGGGGGGACCCCTTCTTTGGGGGGGTCCCCACTCCCCCAGGACCCCTGCCCATGCTGACCGGTCAGAGGGCTGAATGCTTTGGCCGGGGGGACTTGTATAAAAAGTCTCCCCCCGGCTGTGGCATTACCCTGCTGGCTGGTTGGGCCCGGTGCTGGTTCTTGAAATACGGGGGACCCCTAGTCATTTTGTCCCCCGTATTTTGGGAACCAGGACCGGCCCTTGAGCCTGGTGCTGGTTTTATAAAATGCACGGAACCCCAACTTGTTTGTTCCTGTGATTTTATGAAACCAGGACCGGCTCTTTCAGCCCGGGGCTGGTTATGCTCTGGAGGGGGGACCCCACGCCGTTTTTTTTTTTATTTTATTTTTTTACCCAAAATCGCATATATGAAAATGCGCACATTTTCATGACTGAAAATGCGCACATTTTCATGACTGAAAAGCGCCCGAAATCGCGGCAAATCGCATTTTTTGCCGCTAATTCGCATCTCATTACATATGCGAATTCGCGGCAAAAAACGCGATTTTTAAAGGTGCGATTTCTGGCGAGTTTGGAACTCGTCCAAAAATCGCACCCTATTACATTTCGATGTCCATTCTTTCTTAAAATGGTAATCATTCCCTCCCCTACCCCCTGACGCACACACTTATTCTGTTTTTTAAGGTGGGCTGCACACATTCTGTAGGGAATACTGCATTATTATTTATAAACCTCTCAACTCTATTTTTTACTTTTTTACAATGTGCTAAATCCAGGATTGTATGACTGCCTACAGTATATACCCGAGTATAATAAAACTGCTGGGCAGCATTAAATAATCCAGGAGAAGGTAATACAGCGCCACTTGGCAGCTTGACGCCACATCAATTTGAAGCTGTGTGCAATGTAAGACCCCACAGCCCCAGATTAAGGAAGGGGGGTCCTCTGATCTTAAAGGGGGCCCCAACAGACATCACAGATTGGATCACGGTTAGAAATCCAATCCTTGGAACTGCTCCCCCCATTGATAGACGTCATAGCCGCCAGCTCTGAAAAGTCATCATGAGCTGTGACGGCTGACTTCTAGGGATGGCCACCGACCATCGATGATTCAAAATCAGTGATGGTTTATGGTCAACGAACTGTACTGTAGAATAAGATGGTTTCCCTTTATTGATGGCATGCATAAACAAAAAGTCCCCCCCCCCCCCAAAGGGTCCGGTATACAGAGTATAAAGCCCCGCCCCATGTTTTGATTGGCACACAGGCCAATCAGTCAAAGAAATGGATGATCATCCATTCCGCAGTATGCCACTCTCGATGGCCAGTTGCACTGTTGCCATTGATGGCAACCATCTATGGCAATGATAACGATGGCCAATGTAACATTCATGGGAAGCTAAATTAATCCAAAATCTATTTAAAGTTGCTTTTCATTTTACAATATAGAAGTTGAAATAGCAGTCGGGTGGGAATTTACCCACTGGGACCCCCCATACCAAGCCTTGCAATAACAGCTGGCCCCTACTCTTCACAAAGCGATGCATGGCTCCAAGCTTGGGGAACTGGAGCCCTTGGACAAAGGCATAATGGAGGGGTTTGGGGGGTAAATTAGGCATCAACCAGCCCCGTCACTTATTAGTTATTCAGAATGGCAAAAAAGTTCTGTATATAATTACTGTAATGAGGAAACAGCCCAGAACGCACTTACCTACTTTCTGGCTGCCCTTTCTGGGAGAGGGCAGCCAGCTCAGGGGGGGGCTGCAGGGAGTGAAAAGGTGTGGTGAAGGGGAGGAGCCACACTAGTGGCTATTTGTTTGGGGGCGTGTACAGAGTGATCGCGCCATTTTTAGCCATGCCCCCGATGCGCAATGCCATTTTTAATGCATTGGACACGGTGGGCGGGGCTAAAATGTTGCGATTTGCGTAATTTGACCCGCGGATCCCCCTGCCGAGGTGGGGTCACGGGTGCTGGCAGGGGGGTCGCGGGTGCAACATTTAGGAAGTATGATAACAATAAAAAAAAAACACGATCAGCATTATTATTTGCTCCCATATTTTCAATGTAACCCCTCGGGTGCCAACGTTGCTGTGGAAGATCCTCAAAATACCGGCTAAAGATACCAGCGCCGCTCACAGCAACTGATCTTTCAGCAGAAATGATTACAATGCAGCCGAGTCAATGAACTGAAGATTAGGTGAATATCGCACCCTGAAGAACAGTCTCTGTGAGCGGCGCTGGATCATTCACAGCAACAGTGGCACTCAAAGGGTTAATGTCCGTTTGTTAGTTTGGTGTCTATTTGAGAACATGATGTTGGATGTATGGTCAGCGGAGTGATGGCGTCCGTGTCTAGATCCATCATGTTATGGTCGATTGCGCTTCGCATCTGGTCTAGACGCCTAAAGATAGTCTACAGCGTCTAGATCGGCAGTTACAGAAGATAGACGCCAGTGTTACTGTAGGTCTTCATTAACGCGATCAGGAGTCACATGGTCGACATTTGCTTTAGATCATACTTTACCATCCAAGTGGGTATAGAGTAAGATTATAATATTTGTTGTCCATGTTGACCTACAGTATGTCGATAGAGCCACAAAAAAAACATGAAAAACTGTGTAGCCATTAGTGCTGTTCCATGCTACTGTATATCAGTCCAGTAGCGCTGCCCTGTGAGGCCATATATAAGTCTAGTAGCGCTGCCCTGTGCAGCCATATATAAGTCCAGTAGCACTGCCCTGTGCAGCCATATATAAGTCCAGTAGCACTGCCCTGTGCAGCCATATATAAGTCCAGTAGCGCTGCCCGGTGCAGCCATATATAAGTCCAGTAGCGCTGCCCTGTGCAGCCATATACAAGTCCAGTAGCGCTGCCCGGTGCAGCAATATATAAGTCCAGTAGCGCTGCCTGGTGCAGCCATATATAAGTCCAGTAGCGCTGCCCGGTGCAGCCATATATAAGTCCAGTAGCGCTGCCCTGTGCAGCCATATATAAGTCCAGTAGCGCTGCCCTGTGCAGCCATATATAAGTCCAGTAGCGCTGCCCGGTGCAGCCATATATAAGTCCAGTAGCGCTGCCCTGTGCAGCCATATATAAGTCCAGTAGCACTGCCCTGTGCAGCCATATATAAGTCCAGTAGCACTGCCCTTTGCATCCATATATAAGTCCAGTAGCGCTGCCCTGTGCTACTATATATCAGTCCATTAGCGCTGCCCTGAGCTACTATATAGCAGTCCATTAGCACTGCCCTGTGCTACTGTATATTAGACCAGTAGCGCTGCCCTGTGCAACCATATATAAGTCCACTAGCGCTGCCCTGTGCAGCCATATATAAATCTAGTAGCGCTGCCCTGTGCATGTCCTGAAGACGGGCTCAGCCCAAAACGGCGTAGACAGTACGCAGTAAACTTTGTGTTACTTCACCAGTCCCGGAGTGACGTGTTTTTGTTCGACTGTATGTGTTGGTGATTCATCACCCTCAGCGCGGGCACCCGGGCAAGATACTGTGCTGTACCTGTCAGCGGGAGGAGTTGCCGGACGTCACCCTGGCCCTGTGCAGCCATATATAAGTCCATTAGCGCTGCCCTGTGCTACTATATATCAGTCCAGTAGCGCTGCCCTGTGCTACTGTTTATCAGTCTAGAAGCGCTGCCCTGTGCTACTATATATCAGTCTAGTAGCGCTGCCCTGTGCTACTGTATATCAGTCTAGTAGCGCTGCCCTGTGCAGCCATATATAAGTCCATTAGCGCTGCCCTGTGCTACTATATATCAGTCCAGTAGCGCTGCCCTGTGCTACTGTTTATCAGTCTAGAAGCGCTGCCCTGTGCTACTATATATCAGTCTAGTAGCGTTGCCCTGTGCTACTGTATATCAGTCTAGTAGCGCTGCCCTGTGCAGCCATATATAAGTCCATTAGCGCTGCCCTGTGCTACTATATATCAGTCCAGTAGCGCTGCCCTGTGCTACTGTTTATCAGTCTAGAAGCGCTGCCCTGTGCTACTATATATCAGTCTAGTAGCGCTGCCCTGTGCTACTGTATATCAGTCTAGTAGCGCTGCCCTGTGCAGCCATATATAAGTCCATTAGCGCTGCCCTGTGCTACTATATATCAGTCCAGTAGCGCTGCCCTGTGCTACTGTGGTGCCCCCAAGACTTCCCTGCAGCGCAGGGGTTAACGCCCGGGACATTAGGGGTTAACCCTGGCCGCAGAGTTTGGCGCCCAGCGTGTGAGGGGCGGAGAGAGAAGAAGGCGGAGAGGCTGGAGCGCGGGAGAAGAAGGGACTGCTGGGAGAGAGGAGGAAGCGTGAGCAGCAGCGTCGGCGCGTGTGAGGAGGAAGAAGCAGGACGGGTCAGTGGGTAATGTTGGCCCTCATTCCTGCAATAAACCTGAGTTAACCCAGCAACAAGTGTCCCTTTCATTGAAGAGCCACCTCTTGCCCGCCCGGAGAACGAGAGACTCGACGAACCTAAGTGCCCAGAAGACGCAAGGTAAGAAGGCGCACCACATCTCTTTTGGCGACACAGAACAGGATCCGGGTACATCAAGAGAGCGGCAACTCGGTGAAAGATGGAGCAACCACAGGGCGGAGACGTGGTGCAACAGGCAAACCCGCAAAACCAAGAGCAACAGGAGGCCCAAGACACAACACCGCCTGCGGCCATAACCCTGCCATACTATTTCGGGGCCCCGTGGCTCCCGACCTACAGCGGAGATGATAATCAGCTGCCAAAAACCTCGTTCGCAGACTTCAAGCACAACCTCGAATATACATATCGGATGTACCGGCCTAGTGAGCAGCAGAAAGTGGAAATCCTCATGGGACAACTAACGGGGTCGGCACGCAGAGAAGTGGCTTCATGGCCGTTGGCAGAAAGAAAAAGTGCCCCGGACATGCTGAAGAAAATCTTCACCACATTTGAAACCACAACCATCCCTGAGCTCAAGATGAAGTTGTATGCTCGCAAGCAGCGGCCAAATGAGTCTCTACGGGACTATGCCCTGAGTCTGCAGGAAACACTAAAGGCCATCATGGCAGTGGACCCGCAGGAAGTGCGGAATGCGGACGACGCCCTAACGATCCAATTCGTCGAAGCAGCATCCCAAGAAAACGTTAGAGTTCAACTGCGATTGCTGAAGTCACAAATGCCGGGCAAGACCTTCCGCGACTTTAAGACGGCTGCCCTCGCCATTGTCGGCAACCCCAAGGGAGGAGGAATACCCGGAACTGATTGGCTTCAGGGAAGGGGCGAAATCAACAGGAGCCGCCGCCAGCGGTACAGAAAAGGCGAAACAACCACACGACTTGGCGGTACAGGGTGGCCAACAGCCCGATAAGGACGCGATGCAGACACTCCAGAAACAGATGGAGGGGTTAGCCGTAGGAATGGCAGAGATGCAGAGGGAAATGCGCCGAATGGCGAACTCGCCGGCACCGAACCAGTCGGAGCCAAGATGGAGAACAGAAAGGCAAAGACCGTCTCGGAATAGGTGGGAACCACCCCGAGAGTACGGACGGCGACCCTCCGATCAGTTCGACAGCCAAGGGCGCCCGATATGCCGCCGATGCCAAGAGGCCGGGCATACAGAAAGGTATTGCGGACGGGATGAACATTTAAACTCCAACACCCCGAGGTCGAGGGCCGGACCTCGGGGCGAACCCAGGGAATAGAAACAGACCCAAAGAAGTAAGCTGGATCCCAAGTGGGAGTCGGACCCCTATGTGGTCATAACCGAACCCCGGTCGACGATAGCCGTGTACCAGATTTCGCGACTGGATGGCACCCATCCACACTGGGTCCATAGAAACCAGATCAAGCTCCGACCAAGACCGGAACCGGGGTCAGAAATTACCGCAACGGATGACTGGGACGAAGAGCCCGACGGCGAAGAAACCTTCATGCCTCCGTTGCCCACTGACCCGCTTGAGCTGCTAATGACGGTCGGCTGGCCAGTTGCGCCACCGTCAGCCCGCTATAGACAGCCAGTTGAAGTACCTGTACCCTGTGCAGCTGTGGAAGTGGTCCCCGAGCCTGAGCTAAGACGCTCTGAAAGGAGCACTCGGGGTACACTTCCCCGGCGATACCAGGATTAGATCTTTTTCTGCAACCTACTGTGTGTATATACTGTAGTCCGAAAAACACTGTTATTGTTACCGTTGTGAATGTTATTTAAGAACAAGGACAGATAATTGTTGTATTATGATGCGCGGGGACACGCATCCGAAAAAGCAGGGGTGAATGTGGTGCCCCCAAGACTTCCCTGCAGCGCAGGGGTTAACGCCCGGGACATTAGGGGTTAACCCTGGCCGCAGAGTTTGGCGCCCATCGTGTGAGGGGCGGAGAGAGAAGTAGGCGGAGAGGCTGGAGCGCGGGAGAAGAACTGACTGCTGGGAGAGAGGAGGAAGCGTGAGCAGCAGCGTCGGCGCGTGTGAGGAGGAAGAAGCAGGACGGGTCAGTGGGTAATGTTGGCCCTCATTCCTGCAATAAACCTGAGTTAACCCAGCAACAAGTGTCCCTTTCATTGAAGAGCCACCTCTTGCCCGCCCGGAGAACGAGAGACTCGACGAACCTAAGTGCCCAGAAGACGCAAGGTAAGAAGGCGCACCACATCACTATATATCAGTCCAGTAGCGCTGCCCTGTGCTACTATATATCAGTCCAGTAGCGCTGCCCTGTGCTACTATATATCAGTCCAGTAGCGCTGCCCTGTGCTACTGTTTATCAGTCTAGAAGCGCTGCCCTGTGCTACTATATATCAGTCTAGTAGCGCTGCCCTGTGCTACTGTATATCAGTCTAGTAGCGCTGCCCTGTGCAGCCATATATAAGTCCATTAGCGCTGCCCTGTGCTACTATATATCAGTCCAGTAGCGCTGCCCTGTGCTACTGTTTATCAGTCTAGAAGCGCTGCCCTGTGCTACGATATATCAGTCCAGTAGCGCTGCCCTGTGAAACCATATATCAGTCCAGTAGCGCTGCCCTGTGCAACCATATATCAGTCCAGTAGCGCTGCCCTGTGCTACTGTTTATCAGTCTAGAAGCGCTGCCCTGTGCTACTGTATATCAGTCTAGTAGCGCTGCCCTGTGCAGCCATATCTAAGTCCATTAGCGCTGCCCTGTGCAACCATATATCAGTCCAGTAGCGCTGCCCTGTGCTACTGTTTATCAGTCTAGAAGCGCTGCCCTGTGCAGCCATATATAAGTCCAGTAGCACTGCCCTGTGCTCAGTTATAAAGCTAGCACATACAGTAGGAGGATGGTTCCAGACAATGATGTGGACAACTGAAGTATTAGGAGACATCTAAAGGTCCCCATGAACTAGTGCAAGGTTTCGTTCTGATTCTCCGCCAACTCACCCAGCAGCTCCCGGGCGGCTGCACCCCATAGGATACATCTATGCAGCTCTTTTGCATAAAATGTACCGCATGCGATCCCAGTCATGGCTGCGGGTTCCAATAAACATTCATGGCAGCCATGACGATCTGCGACTCGGGAATCGGGATGGGAATGCATCTGGGATTGGAGTCAGAGGAAATTGAAAAGCAAAATGGCCACGTTTCGTCTGATCCCTTGTTCCAAAAGGTCATAATCAGATGAAAAGTGTCCAAATGTCACACGTGGATGGGGGTCTTAAGTCCCCTAACTTTCAGAACAGAATAATAAAACAATCGTCCAGCCTCAGAGAGCGTCTGTGATGTCAGCTTTGGTCCTGATCAGCCTGATTCTATTGCACAGACACCTCCCAACTACCCGAATTTCAATGCAACATTCCCATTAATTGGAGACCATCCCTCCCGCGGGTCATGGTGTCCCACGGGTGGGGGCAGTTGGTGGGAGCCAGAGATCACTGCTGATGATTGCTGAAGAGATGCTGTGTGCATGTGCATGAGGGGGGAGGGGATTACACGGAGTCAGCTGGGACTGTCCAGCTGCTAGGGGATCAGTTGGCCCACCCCCCAAAGTGATATCAATGCGGATCACAAAGCTAAACCATGCTCCCTCTGACCAAGGCTACGCCCACCCAATAGCTCCACCCCTATTGGCAACAGGCCCCGTAATATGCGAAACTTGGAAGGTATACAGGCCGAGCAGGTCCTGGAAGAAGCAGATCTGAATAACCCCCATAAGTACCAGTCCCAATACTTACTGTTGCTCAATATCTGTGAAGTGCAGATCTAACTTCAGTTGGAAATCTACCTCACTCAGAGCGTCTTCTACCTAGAAGGAACGACAGAAGATCTCGTAGATTAAATCCACATTAATTTGTTGTTGTTTACCACAGAATGAAAACACATCGGCAAAAATTACATTCTCAGTTGTTTACTATGCAAAGTATAACCAATTAGCATCTTTACATTTATAATAAGGAAAAATGGAAATGAGCAAAAAATTATTTTTGGTGTGACAAACAGATGACACAGTAGTTGTGCACATTTATAACATTTTATAGGGCCAGATTCAATTACTGTAGGCTCATGTTGATACCTACTGCTTGAGAAAATGTAAAACCCGTAGCCCCATAACTTTTACGCCCAAAGCAGGGGCTTGTAATCCAATCAGGAGTGACGGGGGCAAGCAGACTCTAGCACTGTGCTGGTCTGCTGCTCATGCACAGAACCCAGGGAAAATGGCCGACATTTTTTTTTAGAGTTGGTATTTTTAAGGGGCATTGGCAACAAAATGGCCACCGTGCTAATTTTCCAGATTCCTGCACATGTACAAAACACAAAGAAAATGTTCATTACGCCTCATGGACTCTGTAAAGGGGAGTACTGAGAAAATGGGTGCACAGCATGTGGGCTGGTCCTGAGGGGCTGTGATCACCGCACACACTGCACCATTATAGATAGGCCACTGGACAGGAATCCATGTCCAGTGCCCCCACCCGGCTTATGGCTGAAGGCTTCAGGCTGCAATTGAATATCCCCCAACACCGCTCTGAGGCTAACTGAATCTGGCCCTCAGCCTGTAAAGAAGGAACGGCAAGTACAAACCCTTTCTCCGTCCAGAAATAGGTGCGCCTTGAACAGCATGACATCATTGATATCAATATCTTCGTTCCTATACAGTATCTGGAATATCCGGCTGTACACCACATTATCGTACAAGCATGGAGAATATTCTTCGGCGTCATCTGGAAGGAATAAACAGAGAGCATGAAAGTGGTCTTTCAGCTTCACACAACAATAACGGATTTCTTTGCCCTCTTGGACTTTTACTAAATAAATATATTTTTGTGCTTTCCAACAAGACCTGCATAGTGGGCCTTATTCAGGTCGGTACGCTCACATGCGAATTTGCATGCAAGCTCAATGTTTGCCGAATGTGCGTTTCAGTGCATGTGAATGCGTAGGGTGCTCCCGAGCATCCACTCCTAAGCATCCACACATATTTAGGTTACTTGAGAGTCACTTTTATATGCGTGTGGCTTCCCCATCATTCGATGGTCACCGACCATCGAATGACATGGGAAGTTCCCACTAGGCTGCAAATGGATGTTACTGTGGGCCTTATTCTAGTTCACTCTTTCTGACAAAATCCTTCTTAGATGGACAAAACCATGCGCACTGCAGGGGTGCAGATGTAACATGTGCAGAGAGAATTAGATTTGGGTGAGTTATTTTGTTTCTGTGCAGGGTAAATACTGGCTGCTTTATTTTTACACTGCAATATAGATCTCACTTTGAAGTAAAACCCCACCCAAATCTAACTCTCTCTGCACAAGTAACATCTGCCCCACCTGCAGTGCACATGGTTTTGTCCATCTAAGAAGGATTTTGTCTGACTAGAATATCGCAGGCCCTGTGTAACATTCATTCGCAGGCCCAGCGAGCCAATAGCCATTGCGAATGGGTGGCGGCCAGACCACCGTTTGCAAGGAGGGTTTTGGTTGACTAGCAAGGCTGTGAATTCGCAGCCTTTTGAATCAACCAAAATAACCGCCATAGTCCAAGTATACTGCAGCTACCCCAAGGTCGGCCACACTAATGTTTGTAACATACCCTGCTGTACAGGGAATGCCAAGGAGAGTGGTACATTTTATACCCCATAGAATCTACGGTAGCATATTGATGGATCAAGGCTCCACTAGGAAAGTGAGGGAGTAACTCAGCTTTGTGGTGACATCACAATGACACACACACATGTCACTCCTGAGCCACAGCATCATAGAGGCTTAATGGAGTGCAGATCCAGGATACCAGACCCAAAGACCAGGCTGGAGTAGTTGGGGGGATTAACCATCCAAACGGAGATCATGAACCAGCAGCCAACCAGGAACCAACACAATGGGCCCCACAATTTCTGATGTCAGCTCAGCCCTGTGCATACTGTAGATAGATAAGAGTTGAGCGCAGTCATTCAGATAGACCTCTCCTGTCTGATATTAAACAGACTGACTTTAAGGTTTAATGAACCAACTCTCTGATACTTAATTAAAAGCATATACACATGACTCCAGGGTATCTCCGACTCAATGCCGTTTAGAATTTAAATCCTACAAAATGTCTCGCAGTTCAGTTTGCCTAATCTTTAATAATTGACTTAAGACATGGAATCTTTTAACAGTTTTCAAGGTCAAGAAAATGATTTAAATGCAGATATTGCTTCATCCAGGGATTAGAAACGTGTTCTAGAAGAGCTTGGTGTAATGTACAGAATGGCAGTACTTTGTGTAGAAGGCTGGCCTGAAAGTGCAGGGTAAAACTTACACTCTAGGCATGCCCACTGTGGTGTGTGCACCCAAACGTCTGGGTACTGTAGCTCTCCACACAAGGGTTGTCCATAGATCATCGATGGTTAAAAACCATTGCATTTTTATCCACCATTGATAATTGGATTTGCCATCAATGGTACAGGGTGCCCCAAAGTCTTTTGTTTCCTGTGGCGGCATAGATCCTAGCACTGCAACCTTTGATTCATAAAGCCCCACCCACATCTCTGATTGGCTTGTAGTCTCTTGAGTAATAAAGCAGGCATGACCAATGGATGGAGAAACCATCAACAGCTGCACTACCTATTGTTGCATACCAACCAAGGTTAATCTCCAATTATAATATCAATGTGACCATCGATGGTAAAACCTTAAGGCCGCCATACTCTACAACGATTTGTGCTGATTTCAATGGTTCCCGACAGATCGGCCTGAGAAATCAGATGCATTTGATGTCTTATCGGGTCCGATGCGCAGTCCAGTGCACATCAGACCTGAGTCGGACATGTGAAAGGACTGCATTCTGTCTCATGCGATCGGACCGCGGGGGATCGGATAACCATACACTGTTTCAGTACATCACAGTAATGTACAGCCATCTTTATACTCTTGTCTGCCCCACACCCTTGTATGACATCATGGGTTTGGGCGGAGCTTGCACAGTGCACCGTTGAGTGTTATGTCATATCTTTTGATGACCTCTTCAGCCAGCTATATCCCACTGGTGTGAAGTAAACCTATCATTTTAAAACACGATCTTGTCAGCCACAGCGATGTCTATGAGGACGGAGCAGACTGCTGAGCGATGAGATACAGCATACAGTGTTGATAGTCAGCTCCACGCTGCAGAGATTTAGCTAAATAAGTACCAAATAAATGTGGAGTTATTGAATCTTCTACTGCCCAACACAGAGTCAATTTGCTGTTCATTTAATTTCAGAGCCGGCAAAAGCAGAGAAGGATTTTTGTATTTGTTTCTCTGATTGCTCAAGTGAAGCATAAGCTGATTGAATCTCATGCTCACACGTAGATAATCGTCCTTCAGCTCCTGGATCCTCTCCAGAAACGCCATAGATGTATTGCAGTTCTGGAAAGTGCGGCCTTTACTTAACTACTGGTAATGGGAAAGGGCATTGGGGGCCGCTGTATAAGAGAAGCGTCTGCTCCTGTTCTCTTAAGCCGTGAGCCATTTACATTGGGCTAATAGAATAAAATAATGAAATTGCAAAGGACAAGGTCACCTTCACAAAAGTTCTGCAATCGTCACCACGCCTGTGCACGGCCATTATCTATGGCATTTGTAGTCATAGTTACAGGTTCCCCTTGGTGGGGTGGTTTCCCAGCAGACAGGCCTACAGTATACATTGGATGCACTGTTATCTGCATGTCAGGAAAGTCCTATTGTGTGCAGATGTTTAGCATGTGAGGGTACAGTATGTATCAGAGAGATAGCATGTGGGGGGGTACAGTATGTATCAGAGAGCAGATCTGGGGGGGGTTTGTGACAATATGTCACACAGGAGCGCTGATATTTTTAATGTTTTTATACGTTCTAGACAGGAGGACCTTTCTCTAATCTGGGTTTAAGTTGCTGCCCCCTATATTCAGAGGTTTTTGTGATCCTCTGGTGGAAAACTTTTTGGGGGTAGAAATCGGTGAATATAACCAACTTCTGTTTATAGGAGGCGCAACTACACCCAGAACAATAAACACAATTTTTGTATAATCAAAATATAATATATTTATTTTCCGTATATATCATAAAAAAACAATTTATCGAAGTGCACTTCTAACATAATAAAATAGGGTACTCTTTACCTAGAAGGGCGCCCGTCGCGGGCATCGCGGGTACATTTATGTCTGGCCGCGACGCGACCGACGCGATGCCCGCGATTTCCCATTGAAACCCATGTTAAACATGGAAATCGTGTCGGTCGCGTCCGGCCATAAATGTACCCGCGATGCCCGCGACGCGATGCTCCCGATTTACCATAGGAATCAATGTTAAAAGGCGCGATGGACCCGATTTTACTGTTAAATGGCTCAATGGACCCGATTTGGCCATAGGAATCAATGTTAAATGGGCCACAGAGCCCATTAACCCTTAAATGTCCCCCCAAATTTTTTACGCCACCCCACGATCCACGCCAACCCGAAGCGTGGCGAGCGCAGCGAGCCCGCGAGGGGCGGCGGTACGCGTCCTCCGACCTTTTCATGCCCTACTATCCACTAGGGCGTGGAGTGAGAATATAATAGTGTGGCGAGCGCAGCGAGCCACCGAGCCCGAAGCGTGGCGAGCGCAGCGAGCCCCGCGAGGGGACGCGGATACCTTCACAGTTATACGCGTCCCCTCGCGGGCTTCACAGGTGTCCGTGGCGACGCCGACACCTGTGAAGCCCGCAAGGGGACGCGTCTACCTGTGAAGGTATCCGCGTCCCCTCGCGGGGCTCGCTGCGCTCGCCACGCTTCGGGCTCGGTGGCTCGCTGCGCTCGCCACACTATTCTATTCTCACTCCACGCCCTAGTGGATAGTAGGGCATGAAAAGGTCAGAGGACGCGTACCGCCGCCCCTCGCGGGCTCGCAGCGCTCGCCACGCTTCGGGTTGGCGTGGATCGTGGGGTGGTGTTCAAAATTGAGGGGGACATTGAAGGGTTAATTGTGCCTATTTGGGCTCTGTGGCCCATTTAACATTGATTCCTATGGCCAAATCGGGTCCATTGAGGCATTTAACAGTAAAATCGCGGTCAATCAGCCTTTTTAACATTGTTCCCTATGGGAAAATCGCGGTCATCGCGGTCATCGCGGTCATCGCGGGCATCCCGATTTACCCGCGATGCCCGCGATGACCGCGATTTTTACCCCCGACGCCCGCGATTTCAATCGCTGGCGCCCTTCTAGGTAAAGAGTACCTAAATATATTATATTTTGATTATACAAAAATTGTGTTTATTGTTCTGGGTGTAGTTGCGCCTCCTATAAACAGAAGTTGGTGATATTCACCGATTTCTACCCCCAAAAAATGTATCAGAGAGATAGCATGCAGGGGGTACAGTATGTATCAGAGAGATAGCATGTGGGGGGTACAGTATGTTTCAGAGAGATTGCATGCGGGGGGTACAGTATGTATCAGAGAGATAGCATGTGGGGGGTACAGTATGTATCAGAGAGATAGCATGTGGGGGGTACAGTATGTATCAGAGAGATTGCATGCAGGGGGTACAGTATGTATCAGAGAGATAGCATGTGGGGGTACAGTATGTATCAGAGAGATAGCATGCGGGGGGGTACAGTATGTATCAGAGAGATAGCATGTGGGGGGTACAGTATGTATCAGAGAGATAGCATGTGGGGGGTACAGAATGTACCAGAGAGATAGCATGTGGGGGGTACAGTATGTATCAGAGAGATAGCATGTGGGGGGTACAGAATGTATCAGAGAGATAGCATGTGGGGGTACAGTATGTATCAGAGAGATAGCATGTGGGGGGTACAGTATGTATCAGAGAGATAGCATGCGGGGGTACTGTATGTATCAGAGAGATAGCATGTGGGGGGTACAGTATATATCAGAGAGATGGCATGAGGGGGGTACAGTATGTATCAGAGAGACAGCATGTGGGGGGTACAGAATGTATCAGTGAGATAGCATGTGGGGGGTACAGTATGTATCAGAGAGACAACATGTGGGGGGTACAGAATGTATCAGTGAGATAGCATGTGGGGGGTACAGTATGTATCAGAGAGATAGCATGTGGGGGGTACAGAATGTATCAGAGAGATAGCATGTGGGGGGCACTGTATGTATCAGAGAGATAGCATGTGGGGGGTACAGTATATATCAGAGAGATGGCATGAGGGGGGTACAGTATGTATCAGAGAGACAGCATGTGGGGGGTACAGAATGTATCAGTGAGATAGCATGTGGGGGGTACAGTATGTATCAGAGAGATAGCATGTGGGGGGTACAGAATGTATCAGAGAGATAGCATGTGGGGGGTACAGTATGTATCAGAGAGATAGCATGTGGGGGGTACAGTATGTATCAGAGATATAGCATGTGGGGGGTACAGAATGTATTAGGCCTTGGAGAGAGATAAAATGCCCACAGCCCAAAGCAACCTGATTCTTACTGTCATTTATTAAGCTTGTCTATGAAATGAGATGCATTGATTGGTTGTTAGGGGGAACTGCAGGACTCTACCTCTCCATGTCTTGGTACCTGCCATCAGTTGGAGTTTAACGTTACAGCTACTGTATGTAGTGAATGGTCGAAAGCTTCCAGCTGCTCTTTGGACCCAGTAGAGACAATTGGATAGAGGGAAGCCAATATTCTGCTGTACACAGCCAATACTCACTAGTATACACAGCCAATACTCACTAGTACATACACTCAATACTCACTAGTACATTCACTCAATACTCACTAGTACATACACTCAATACTCACTAGTGCTCACAGCCAATACTCACTAGTGCGTACACTCAACACTCACTAGTGCTCACAGCCAATACTCATTAGTGTACACAGCTAATACTCACTAGTGTACACAGCCAATACTCACTAGTGCATACACTCAATACTCACTAGTGATCACAGCCAATACTCACTAGTGCATACACTCAATACTCACTAGTGTATACACTAAATACTCACTAGTGCGTACAGCAAATACTCACTAGTGCATACACTCAATACTCACTAGTGTACACAGCCAATGCTCACTAGTGCATACACTCAATACTCACTAGTGCTCACAGCCAATACTCACTAGTGTACACAGCCAATACTCACTAGTGCATACACTCAATACTCACTAGTGCATACACTAAATACTCACTAGTGCATACACTCAATAATCACTAGTGTACACAGCCAATACTCACTAGTGCATACACTAAATACTCACTAGTGCATACACTCAATACTCACTAGTGCATACACTAAATACTCACTAGTGCATACACTCAATAATCACTAGTGTACACAGCCAATACTCACTAGTGTATACACTCAATACTCACTAGTGCATACACTCAATACTCACTAGTGCATACACTCACTACTCACTAGGACGTACGTCCAATACTCACTAGTGCGTACACTCAACACTCACTTGTGCATGTGTTACTCCTATTTCTCCATATAGACTGTTATAACTGATACCGTTTCTATCTCATTTCCAGCTATATAAATTCCTGCTTCCTATGTACAGTACTGAGGTGGAACCGTATAACCCGCGTGTCACATTGCTGAATAGTAATTACATTTCTGTCTCGCTACAGTATGTCCACAAGGAATCTCAGATCATTCATCTGCCAGGACTCATAGTGACATTACAGGATGTGGCCTAACTGGATTCACATTGAATTCTATCTACATTACTTTGTTCCTGGTTCTCTCCAGGTTACCAGTGAAATGTAAAAGCAGGCTAAGATTACTCCATACATTCATAAAAAAAATATAGGAATTAATAGAGAATACTGCACTGTGATTGGTAGATAGCCCCAGCCATCCACAATTCAGCATCCTGACAGCCATTCACTGTCTGGCTGCAGGCTGGAAGGCAGATAGAGAACACTGCACTGTGATTGGTAGATAGCTCCAGCTATCCACCATTCAGCATCCTGACAGCCATTCACTGATGGTAGATAGAGAACACTGCACTGTGATGATTGGTAGATAGCTCCAGCTATTCAGCATCCTGACAGCCATTCGCTGTCTGGCTGCAGGCTGGAGACATAGAACACTGCACGGGGATTGGTAGATAGCTCCAGCTATCCACCATTCAGCATCCTGACAGCTATTCCCTGCCTGGCTGCAGGCTGGAGACATAGAACACTGCGTCCGGCTCCGGTTGTGTGTCTTGCATACAGTAATGTGCCATGCTATGTTATCTCATTACCTTTCTGCCCAACGAGGGAGACAGTCACCTTGTGAGGTGTCCTCGATGATATCTTTAATGTCGCTCTTACATGGTAATACCTGGGGAGAGAACAAAGGGGACACATATGTTCTATTGCTCGTAACAGGGATATATATACTTATTCAAAACGGGCTGCCTTGGCACTTTGCCCAAATCCAAAATGGCCGTGGGAGGGCTACTGCGCATGCGCGACAGCCCACAGCACCTCCCGTGGGCCTTCAAGTGCGGCGGCAGCAGGCTCCCAGCACCCACTCCCCCTCCGCCTGGCTGCAGAAGCTCCGCCCCCGGCACCCGGACTCAGCATAAAGCAGCAGGGGAGCCCCCCCCCCGCATTACAAACACCACCGGGCTGGATTGGATTTTTCCCAGGCCGGACTGAAGTCCCAATCCGCCCCTGGTGGGGGTGGGGGGGGGGGTCCACGATTTTTTGGAGTTTCCTGTTCATTCTGGTTTCAAAGGCAAGTGCGCATTCTTCTACAGAGCCATCCCACAAAATAAGGATACGCAGTAGACACTTCTGAAAATATTACTCCACCAAAAATAAATAATCTTATTTAAGCAGAATGGAACTCAAAATGCTTTTTACCTGCTTTATGCTTGTTCCAATATAAACCATTTTATATTCTAGTATAAGACACAGCACAATATGATAAATGATATACTCTGAGGATGCTGCCCTTAACGCCCGCAGTTACTCACCCTCTCTGGAATAAGTCCACATTATGGAATTTATGTAGTTCCACCAAAAACTCTACTGTCCCTTGTACTTCAGACATGATATTTTCAGGTCATCACCTACACAGGAGAGAACACAGACATATACGCTATTTCCATTAATCATAAACCGTTCAGATACATCATCATTATCACAGGGGACAGAGTCGTAACTCTGGGAGTCGATAGAACGAGGGCTGCATAGGCTCGAGTGAATTTAAGAGCCTGTGAATTTGATGGTTGTTAAATAAAGCTATTGAAGAAAGTACAAAGTGCCCAGGGGAAATCTCAGGTTGAGTGGCAGGTAGATCTGCCAATCAGGTAGCATAGGGGCGTCAGCTTAGAGAGGGGTATATTAGGTGATGCTGGGAGGAAGTACTTCCTCTTTGAGTCTGGATCCCCACCCTCCTATCCCTTTCCATCTTTGCCACTACCTGGCCTCCGGGCAATCACCAAATTGGCTTCTATAGCTTTAATTATAAATGGGCGAGAAGGCGCTCTCGACCAGCAGTCAGGTGGTGTGTCAGGTGGTTGCTGTGCGGTATTGCCCCCCTTTGCTAGGACAGTGGGCGAGTCCCGACTCAGCGGTGGGACGTTGGACACTTCCTGTAAGTTCTCGCCAGGCCATAGAAAGAGTGGTAAGTCTGTCACATCACGGGCTGTACCCCACAATAAGGGGTGTTGTCGTATTGGGGCGTTTCAGTCGCTACCATGAGTAACACCCTGGACTGGTGCTGGTCTCAAGTGCTTTCTTTGCCATCCCTTAGACAAATAGGTATCATACCATTACAATAAATATTCATGACCTGTTCAAACTGACGCAGTGGTTTTCCGTGTCATTATTTATAGTATAAGGTGTTTGTGTGAGTTATTTCTAGGCATAAGAGTTAAGTAAAGGTATAGGCCAAGCAGCATAATTCATTAGGCGCCTTACATGGTCATCTGCCGCCGGGCTCCTGCTCCCAAGGGGGCACCTCTCCTGCAACTTTTAATCAGTTAATTGAAAACAGTTGATATCGATTCTGTGGCTGACTCACCCTCATAACATTATTTTTGCAAGCGTGCCACACCCTGTATTAGAACCCATGACCTGTCCTACTGAAGACAGACACCTCACTGAATAAGCTATATGGGGGAGGGGCACCAATAACGAGTCGTGCTTTGCGCTGGACTGACGGAGGTTTCTGCACTCACATCTGTACTACACTTGCCATATTTTTTGCGACTTCTGCCACAATACTTCCGCTAAATGCCATACACAAAGGACAGTGGCAGTGTTTTGGATTACTGATACTTATTTGTTAAACGCTTCCTTCGAGCCAAGTAACCGGGATCTATAATTTAGGAAATGCCCTTACTTACAAATGAACAAAGGGATTTAAACCCCCCTCCTTGTTCCAGTCTTTAAAGTGACAATGGGGGATAGATAATTCATTGCAAGACTGTCAGACGAATTCCGAGTATCACTGTTTTAGCAATTAGGACCTATTAAGATTTCAACTGCAAATACATTTTTCTGCTGTGAATAAGCAGAATGAGAATTAAATGACGGCTGATCTCCGGCTGCGCCGCGTGAAATGTTTGTTTGCATTTGGCGATATGAAGTAATCACCGAGGAAAGATGGTGTGCGGAGAATACGGATTACACCAAACATGCAAACAACTTCTTAAGGGGCAATTCAGGATCGCTTGTGGCTAGAAATCATTTGATGCGAATGACCACCCTAAGGCCCAACGGCCCGGCGTTTGGCTGGGCGTCGGGCGGAGTTTACGGTCCCGATAAGCTGCAAATGAATTCACCCACCTGAATCAGGCCCTACAAAGCAATGGGGTAAACTGCACTGGGGAAAATTGACTACAGTTTACTAAAAATTTAAAGTGGTGATGTTGCCCATAGCAACCAATCAGATTCCATCTATCATTTCTTAGGGTGCAGTAGAGAAATAAAAGACAGAATCTAATTGGTTGCTATTGGCATCATAACTTTTTTTTTTTTTAATCTTTATAAACTTCCTAGTAAGTAAATCAATACAAAGAGGTAAATTTTATATAAGATGGGAGTTCTGTTGAAGATAGGGTGTTGCCCTTGGCAACCAATCACATCTTTTACTTCTAGAAGGTGCTAAATAAGCAAGAAGTAGAATCTGGTTGCTAAGGGCAACCTCCCATCATTAATAGAACTCCCATCTAGTAAATGTATCCTAAATTGTCAATTGAATATCTATCAAATTCTTCCTACTGTGTGGCATCATGTGTTGTAAAGGGCAATACTGCTGTGTTGCATATTGTGAATAAGGTGCTCTATTGTGTGGCATAATGGGGGGAATTTAATAAGATGTGTATTCTACTTTACAGGTCATGTTGCTATGGACAACAAACCAATCTACTTATTTATTTAGCACCCGCTAGAAGACAGACTGATTGGTTGCCCATAGCAACATCACATGTGAAGTTGAATACACATCTTAGTCAATTTCCCCCAATTTGTGTAAGGGGTAGTACCGTTCTACTGTTTGGTGTAGTGTGAACAAGGGGCACTTCTCTGTGGCATAATGTTAATAAGGGGTACTAAAGTGTGGTGTAATGTGTATAAGGTTGCAATACTGTGCGGTATAATTAACTTTAATATTTTGGTGGGAGGGGTGCCAAATTACTAGTTTTGGCCTGGTGGAATGAAGCCTTTAGAAGGTATGTTTATTCTTTTTTACTTTTCTGTTGTCGCAGTCTGTTCCGACGTTTTGGCTGTCATGTAGAACACAAAAATACTTTTTATCCCTTAATGCAGCTTTTTCCCTTATAGATAACAATCAAAACAACAACAACAAAATAAATATATACAAGTCAGGGGCGGTGAGGGGGACCGGTGGCGACGGCGGGGGAGGCAGCGGTTTCCCCCGCCAAGCTCCGTTGCCACGGGGTGCATGAGCATCTTGTGCGCCCCTGGCAGTAGCCGGATAGAATCGCCATCCCCTGCAAAGATGTGGCCGGCTACATCTGTACTCTCTGTAATGTATCTAGATTTAGGTACTTGTGAGTTATCTGGACGCCCGATTTTTTGATTGTATGCCTTAAGTTAAGGCATACAATCAGATACGATGCGATGCGATATCGCATCGCATCGCATCGCATGCGACCATCGGATGCGATGACCCGATTTTTCCATAGGAATCAATGTTAAAATGATTCCTATGGAAAAAGGGGTCCTTTTCATACCCCTACTATCCAAGTGGGCATGGAGTTGGATATAAACCTGTGGCGAGCGTAGCGAGCCACCGAGCCCGAAGCGTGGCGAGCGAAGCGAGCCCCGCGAGGGGACGGTATTCCGTGTCCCCTCGCGGGGCTCGCTACGCTCGCCACGCTTCGGGCTCGGTGGCTCGCTACGCTCGCCACAGGTTTATATCCAACTCCATGCCCACTTGGATAGTAGGGGTATGAAAAGGACCCCTTTTTCCCATTGAATTCCATGTTAAAATGGACTCAGTCCATTTTAACATTGATTCCTATGGAAAAATCGGGTCATCGCATCGCATCGCATCGCATCCGATGGTCGCATGCGATGCGATGCGATGTGCCCGATCCGACCCGATTTTGAAATCGGGCGTCCGGATAACTCACAAGTACCTAGATTTATTCATTTTGTTTAAGAACATATTTATATTGGTCCTGTATTAAACTGTCTGTAAGGGCAGACACAGTAAGGCAGAACATCCCACAGGCGGATCCACTGAACCACTAGTGATTGGCGTTGATTAACCTAGGGAGGGAAGACTAATTGGAATCTCAGTCCTCATCAGCGACATCTCATTCCTCACAAACAAAGGGCCTGATTCAGAAGTCCTAATCTCCATAGCAGTATCTGAGTTGCATTGCCCTGAACTATTGCCAGCGTTCCACGCTGGTCCCGGGCCGGGCCCAAGCCACATGGGCGCCGCCATGACACCTGCAATCACATGGCTCTGTCTAATGATTTCCCTGTGACCTTGTTGCTCTGACCTGTGCACTGACTCATGTGACCAAAGGTGTGCCCAGCTACTTCCTGGACTTAATTGCTGATGCAGCTTGCAGCCAATCATAGAACTGCTGGGGGATATAGCTGAGGCCTCTGGCCCATTACCCCTGTCTTGATTCCTGTGTGTATCCAGTCCTCAGCCGTTCCAAGGCTCCAGGATCCTGTCCAGAGTCGCTGTGCAAACTGCTGCTGTCTCTGTTGCTGAAATTAAAGCTCCCTGACTCTCCTCACCTACCAGGTTACCTTCCTCGCTGTTTTCCATCTCAAGCTCCCAAGAGCATAGAGCACTCCAGCATCTTCCAGCAGAGTTTGCTGTTGCCCTTAAAGGGCCATACCACCTTTTGACTCCCAAGTCAACACAGGCGTCAACTCCCCAGTTTCCTGTCAACTCCCATGTCAACTCCTAGGTCGTCAACAAGCTCCTGTCGACTCCCAGGTCATCAAGATCCTTTCGACTCCAAGGCTGTCGACTACCCTCCAGCTCCCAGGCTGTCTACAGTACCGTGTCGTCTTCAGGCTGTCAACACTTTCAAGCCACTGCTATCACTCTGGCCTTCCAGGCCAGTGCAGACCAAGTTCCAAGTTCCTCAGTTCCAAGCTCCAAGCTCACTGCCAGTAGTCACCATCCATCTCCCGTGACAGGTCAGTTAGCTGTGGGGAACTCAGGTCTGAGGACCGCGACCTCGCCACTGAAAAACTGTCGGTGGTGTTAGACTCTGCACCTCTGACCAGAGTCTCCTCAACTCCCCCACCTTGCTATGCCCACAGTCAGTGGCGTAGCTACGTTTTGGGCGCCCCCCCCCCGCCGCCGCCCCGCCAAGAACCCCTACCCCGCCGCCCATGCAACCCCCCCCCCCCCCAATCCCCCACAGCCTTACCTATCGCGCTAGTCCCGGCGGCTCCGTTCTTCTGCTGAGGACCACCACAAAATGGCCGCCCCCATACAGCAGACAGTTTCATAGAACAATGTGCTATATGGGGGTGGCCATTTTTTGGTGGTCCTCAGCAGAAGAACGGAGCAGCCGGGACCAACGAGATAGGTAAGTCTGCGGGGGATTAGGGGGGTTTAACTATAGCACCGCAGCCCCCGGCGCCCCCACATGCACAGCGCCCCCCCCCCCCCCCCCACGGTGGCAGGGGCTGCGGTGCTATAGTTACGCCGCTGCCCGCAGTGCCAGTACTTCTATGAACTCTCCCTACCTAAAGCCTCCTGTGTTCCAGTTCCCAGCATTCACCACTGGGCCACTGCTGCCATAGCCGGGAACACCAGAGACCCGAGCAGTGGCCCGCCACCCACTGTCCCATAACACAGTGATTAAATGGTACATCCTGCAATCTGAGGCTATTTGAGCAAATCATACGTTGTCGCAGGTTACTTTGCACAGCGGTGATCTCACGTCTAAAGCACAGCTATTTGCTTATTCCATTTCCCTTATTGTGAACACAATTGCCGACACACAGAAGAACATTGCGGCAGAATCGAAAGGACCAACGTTTACCTTGCTCAGGAATGATGCATTTTAGGAACCTACAGGGGTGAAACTGGTTTTCCAAAATTATTTCGTAGACTGTCATATAGTCACCGACGGCATTAGGGAAACACAACGCCGCCAGACAACGTAGCAACATCTGTAGGTAGACTGGCTTTCATATTCTACATCTGTTCGCACCCGTGCGAATAGAGTACAGTACGTCTGAAATCCTTTGTAACAGGCTCACCAGCTAATGATTTTTACACAGAGCACTAGTCCTAGCAGGCTCTGCGTAGCCCAGGACTTACTCGGTGCTTCAATAAAAAACAGGTTCATCCAAGCTGAAGCTGACGTCACACACTCTCCCCTAAGCCAGGTTGGCACACCTGCATTTTTCCCGACACTCCCAGCGGTTTCCACTCACACACGCCCACTCCCTGTCAATCATCTTGTGAAAGGCCAGCGAACAAAACTAGTTGCAGGCGTTGACTACAGGACAGCCTCGCGCATGCGTACTGTGGACCGTAACTCCCCAACTACCCCTTTTCGGCCAGGGCCTGATTAACCAATGAGCTGATTAAGGCTGCAGCCTGGAGCACTGGGTCCTGTGTGGACCCCCTCTGGAGCCTCGTTGACGGTCTACCTATACATTGTCTATGACAGGCGTAGGCAACTTGTGGCTCTCCAGCTGTTGTGAAACTACAAGTCACAGCATGTCGTGCCACAGTTTTAGTGCTCTTTAATAGTAAAACTGTGGCAAAGCATGCTGGGACTTGTAGTTCCACAACAGCTGGAGAGCCACAGGTTGGCCAGGCCTGGTCTATGGGCTAATCCGACCTGTAGTATAGTTATACTGTATAGTGTAAGTTTTGGTTTATTTAATCTATACTATGTCAAAAGCCCGTCAAAAGCCCGTCAAAAGCCCGGTCTAGGGGGAATTCAATGTCGGCTAAAAAATTTTGCCAAGGGAAAAAACCAGCAAATATTTGCCTATCAGTATTCAATCACGGGTGTTTTCGCCTATCTTTGAGTATATTTTCATAGTGCCATTTCACTTTTTTTTTTGCGGTGGGCGAATCGGCATGACCAAAAACGGCCGCAAAGTCATCAAAACGTGTGAATTAACGGAAATTTTGACGACTTACGTGGTTGAAAAATCAGCAAGCGGACTGAATAGGGTGAGTCGAATTTGCCCTAAAAATGCGTGAAAGTGCAGACTTTTTATCTGGCGAAAGATTCAGCCAGATTTAATACCCCCATTAGTCCCTATCTGCTCCTACCTCCAATCGATGTCTTCACAGCTCTTTCCAGGGCCGGACTGGCTATCTGGCATTTCTGGCAAATGCCAGAAGGGCCGATGGCCCAGTGGGCCGATTTTGTGCAGAAAGTTCTTAGAACCTTCTACAGTAGCGGCCATTGAGCCCGATACTGCAGTGTGCTGCCACATCCTTATAATAAGTCTATTGGGCCTTATTCAGGAATAGATGCAGATTGGCAAAAATTGGTATTCAGTGACTTTTGCTCATGCGCACACTGAAGTGCATATGCATAAGCAATGGAACTCCGGTCGCATTCAGTAATGGGCATCACAGTGTGTTCCATAATGCGCAATGCCTCCTTTATGTGATGCCACGCCTCCTTTCAATGAGGCCGCACAAGGGTCCCATTTGCTGCAGGTGGGCCTGTGTGCTCAAAATGCCAGGGCCAATTTATGGTCCCAGTCCGCCCCTGGCTCCCTCTCTCCATATCCAGCAAGTATTAAACAGATCATTTTGCTTTCACTTTCTGTCGAGTGGCCTCTAGTGGTCACTCGCAGAACTTCCCCTTAGAGGTGAGGAGTAGTTAGCCTTTTAAATATATACATGTGTGGGTACATTGCCGGGCTGCCGGCTAATATTGGGCAGGGATTCTGCGGCGGGCGGGTGTGGCCGGGCAGACAGGGGGGGTTTACTTACATCGTCCGTGTTGAAGGACGGGCGGCGGGGATTCAGTGGCGGCCAGGCGGGGGTGAAACATCTAGGCGGCGGTGCAGCAATGGTGGAGATTTAGCGTAGTCACTGCTGGGGGAGCATCACATGGTTTCCCAGCTCCCCCAGCAGCACCACGCTACATGCCTGTATGACAACTGTCATGGATGACGGTACTGCGGGGGGCCGAGTGCCGGAGGCGGCGGGGACATTGTGGATGGTAAGTATCATTCACACTACACACATACACACACAAACAACACAAATTTACACAATCATATCTCCACTATCCACGTCATACCCCCAGTGTCCACGTGGGCGTGGAGTTAATTTTAGAAAGTGTGGCGAGCGCAGCGAGCCACCAAGCCCAAAGCTTTGCGAGCGCATGCGTATCCACGTCTCTTGTATTACCTGAGCTCCAGTTACGTAAATTACGTAATTTGCGTAAATTACGTAATTTGCGTAAATTACGTAATTTACGTAGCTAACATAGTGGTGTATTGGTATTCTCAATACACCACTACGCAAACTACGTAAGGGGCGCCCAACTAACATATAAGTACCGACGTGTGTTTTGTTTTTCAATCGATAAACAACTTCCACATTTACTATAAAGTATTAACAGATCAAACGTTTCAATCCTGGACTCCGGGACTCACTATAATGCGTATCCAATAAGGTTGTGCTGTACGGGGGATGGTGTGGCTGCTACATACTGTAGATTATGTTTATAAATGACGGTAATGCATCTAGCACAGAGAGACATCCGCCGCCCCTCCATCCTGCTTGTGCATTCATTACACAGCGCAAACATAGAGGCAATGTTCTTGCAGAACAAAACAAGTGAGTCACAACACCTACGGCGGGCCGTACCTAATTCCCGTCGCTCCATCTCCTAGACTAATGCTCAATCACATTATCCAGTTGTTTCCCGGCAATCCGCTCCAGCAGATTGGGAGGTTTTATTTAGAATCTCATTTAAAAAAAAATATTCGTTATACTTAAATTATAGGCAACCGTAAAGGAGAGACGAGCGCTGGTGACAAATTATAAAAATGCTATTTAGTGTTTCATAAACTGCTTGAGTACAGAAGGATTTTGGTTGAATGATTTGGACCGTTGACAAAATTTTCCGAATCACTGTACAGCGTGTAAGGCACGCATGTCCAAACTGTGGCCCTCCAGCTGTTGTGAAACTATACATCCCAGCATGCCTTGCCATAGTTTTAGCATTCCCTAATTGCAAAACTGTGGCAAGGCATGATGGGATTTGTAGTTTCACAACAGCTGGAGGGCCATAGTTTGGACATGCCTGGTGTAAGGGGTGTAACCCAGAGGGGTAGGTTCATCCCAGTCCTCGGAAGCAAGTTGAAATTCGGGTCCACCCCTCCCTTTAAAAAAAAAAAGATGTTGCGGGTACTGCGTAGCCAGAGACGTTAACCGGCGCTGCGAAGAATACAGGTATATCTGGCCTGTTGCTGTCGTCACAAACCCTCCCCTAAAACGTTCAGGCACGCCTAGCGCTTCCCTGGTCACTCACCGTTTTTTTTTCTGGCGCGCCTTTGTTTTTCTTAGCACTCCCACTAAACGGATGGTTTTAACCGCCAGATACTTACTTTCTATCAATCACCTTGCGCATGGCGTGCAAATAGAAATAGTAGCATGATTTAATCACCAAACGGCCTTGCGCATGCGTACTGCCACCCGTATATGCGCAGTGTATTGATGATCAGCTGTAGTGCTAATTTGCAGCTCTGCAATCAGGTCTGAATCAGGCCCAATGGCTGGATAAAGGCAAATGCCTCCTTCCATCTGATCTCTGGTGGACCTACGGTTATTCATACCAGCTTGGGCCCACCACACGGTTACAAGCGGACGTTGCACATACCCAATCAAGGGTGGTAACTAGTTCTCCATTCATATTCCCTTTATTACACCGGGTTACCATAGGAACGGACTCTCCAGGATAGTTAGCAACTTTTGTAGGTGTCTTTGTTTTATTCATGTTTTATATTGCATTTTAAATCAAGCCAGGTCGGATCCGGGATTTACTCCATTTACACTGCGGTGCCCACCCGCAGTGTAGACGGAGGCGGCACTTGGAGATGACATCATCTCCAAGCGCCGGGACCGCGTGATCCACGACGGATACACCGATTGCCATACTGGGGGCAGCCCAGCACCAAGGTAAGCTGCTGAGCTACCCCCGGCCCCGTGCACCCCCCAGATGTCGTCCGGAAGGTGAATGGATGCCGCACACAGGCATCCATTCACCTCCTCCGCTGCCACGGCTGCTGTCTGCAGAGTATAGCAGACAGCAGCGCAGCCCCCCCCCTCCCCCCACCCACACATACACAGCCAGCACCTAGTAACACCCCCTCCCTCCCCTGGTACCTGGCAACGAGGTAGGCAGCGGGCATGCACGGGTCATTAGGAGGGAGCGGATCCCGCTCATTACATATGTGCATATCAATGAGCCTATGTAATGAGCGGCTCCTGATCACTAAATATTCACTGCGCTGATAACCAGATCAGTGCTATCTGCTGCCTGAGTCCTATATAATACCGGTTCAGAGCCGTTCACACTGCATAAAAAATGGTTCTGAACCGTGTAGGACTCTGCTTTTTACCCTTTTGCAAATACCGGTTATTTGTAACCGGTAAATGCAGACTGGCGCTTTCACACTGCAGCTCTAACCGGTTTAAAAGGCTAAAACATCGGCAATATACCGGTTTAGAGCTGCAGTGTGAAAGGGGTATAACTATGTCAGTATGTTTTCCATAGCAGAAGGTTATAAATAATGGTCTTCATGTGTGATATCAAATCAACAGCACATTGTAGTTGGTGGGATTCCTGTTACGTAGATTTATCTCTGCAACTCTTCAGGCTCAATCCATAGTATAAAATATACTATATAATAATAATACATAAGACATTGGTGTAGTTTAAAAGATTGACAGTACATAAAGTAGATCAGTAGGTTGACATTAGAAGGACAACAGGATCAAAAGGTTGAAAGGATTACGTGGTTGACACAGAAAGGGTCAACATATTTTTTGTTATTTTTAACCCTAATACTTACCCTAGCCTAGGGATGGCCTTCGACCATCATTGATTTAAAATCATTAATGGTCTATGACAAATGTGTTAAAGTCGAGTTACACACACGCCATTTAAGGATAGTATGGCCGTCATTTTGGTTCGCAGAGTTGCGCAAATAAAGTATACATACCCGAGTCTGTGTGACAAAGTGGACCAGAAGCGCAGCCATACTATTACACATAAATTCATAATACCATACTTACACAAAATAAAATATAGTTAATTAAAGGTTTAGAGCACTACACATAGTTTAATCAGCATTACATACTTCTGTCTGTATAATGTTTGGTACCGTTACGTTCCGTTTCTCATGCGCAGTTCTCCGGTCATTGCGAAAACTTCGCAACTCACATGGTCCGATAATTACTGATAAAATCTATATTTCAAGGACTATTTCTGTTAAACTGTGTGTGACAAAAGAATCTAGATATAACTGGTTATTGTTGCTATTTACGACCCCCGACGACAATGCCAACACACAAAGGACTCCAAAGTTCACTCCCCCTGCACCTATCCAAACCAGGTGTAATACTTTGCCCCAATCACTGAGGACTGGACATTCGAACCCTGACCAATAGGAATGGCCTTTGACCTCCCCCTTCTGACCCTATAAGATAGCTAACCCTGGGCTGCCTCGGTCACTTCGGCACTGCTTCTATCCCTCACCATTGACCGGGCTATAGTTCAATCTGAATATAGCGAGCTCCGACCGGACTGCGCTGCGCATATTTGAGACGGTAAGCGGTTGCATTCCCTGTACTTTCTTATATTGTATTGTTGGCTGATTGTATCCTGTGCCTGTTTTCTTTCCCTAGTAGTGTTTGAATTGTATTATTATTGTTAGATAATTGTATCACGTGTTACCCTGTATTTTCTTCTTTCTGTAATCCCCTTTTGGCCGCTAGGGACTTAATACACTATTTACGGAGAGTCTATCTCCTCACTTGTTATACCGTGGTCTCGTCTATTATACGCATCTAGCGATAAGGTGTATTACGGACATTGTACTTAAAGGGTATTTGCAGATTAGAGACAGAGTACTGCGAAGGGATCTCCTATTACTGCATTGATTCATCCGTGTACAATACACGGTAAAGGTACGCTACGCTGCGCTACGTTTTGTTCGCATGTAGCTAGGAATAAAGGGTACGGAAGTTACGGCAAGTTACGGAAAAAGTACGTAACCTACGCTTTTCACTTATTGTTCTTTGGTCATATAAATATCGGTATTGATAATTGTTATATATGTAGGCCAAGGATAGAAGAGACCCAGGTGGTTTGCACCGTTGATGATGCACAAACAACAACAAAATATGTTCTTTGTTTTCTTTACAAAGAGCGAGGACACTGAGCGTAGCTCCGCCCCCCTACACTCCCATATAGACCCACCCTGGTCTCTTAGTGGACCACAGCCTACTTAATTGTAAATCATGGGTGGCCATTGGTGGGTGGAACAATTGAAGCTTCTCGTGTAGATAATACCCGCCCTAATACCCAACATTTGGACCCTATTGATTTTTTCCATCCAGATAGCATAAGAAATGAACTGGTCCACCATCTATTTACCACATTGATACACAATAAATAAAGTGTGTGGGATCCAGGTGAATATCCTAAAAGGTCACATGACTCTCAGGGATCTGTACAGTGACACGGTGTCACGTTTTCTTCTGGACCTAAAGCAGTTAATTTATTATTTTACATTTTTTATAAAAACCTGTTGCTAATGTTTCTGTCACATGCAAAAGGTATACTGTACTTCCATTTCAATACCATTTCCAACAAAATTATTAAGGAACAAGTAGAGATCCCTGGGGGACTTCACCGGAAACACTTCCCTCCACAGAATACTCTCCGTTTACTACAACTCTCTGTTTCCTATCCTGCATCCAAGATCTTATCCATACAACCATCTTAGAGGTAAATATACTAAGATAGGAGATCTATTGGAGATGGGCTGTTGCTATGGACAACCAATCAGAACTGCTATCTTAGTAAATAAACCCCATAGTATCCAATCCCAAGCTTTTGATTTACTTTTTTTGCTGTCTGCGATGTGGGACTGTGTCAAATGCGTTACCGGAGTCTAGATACGCCCAGTGGCGTAACTATAGTCCCGCAGCCCCCGCGGTGGCGGGGAGGCGCTAGGCAGGTGTGGGCGCCTGGGGGGGTCTGCGGGACTATAGTTACCACCTGGTCCCGGCTCCCGACTCCTGCCCTCCCCCTCCTTACCCCATTGCCGCCGGCGCCGCTGCCTCTAACCCGACACGCAGATCTGTGTCGGGTGACGGGCGGTCCCCGGCTCCGGCTGCAGTGCTAATATAATAAGAGACACTCGGAAAATGGCTGCCCCCATAATGCTGTATGGGGGCAGCCATTTTCCGAGTGTCTGTTATTATATTAGCACTGCAGCCGGAGCCGGGGACCGCCCGTCACCCGACACAGATCTGCGTGTCTGGTTAGAGGCAGAAGCGCCGACGGCAATGGGGACGGGTAGGGTGGGGGTTAATATTTCGGGGGGGTCCCGCACAAAATGTCCGGCGGGGGGCGCAAAAAAAGTAGTTACGCCTCTGGATACGCCCCATCTACAGTCCCCCTTGAGGTATAATTTTAGTCACGGTGTCAAAAAGTCAATGAGATTTGTTTGGCATGATCTCCCCCCAGTATATCCATGCTCTGCGTCCAGGTGAGAGGCACAGGTGAAGAGGTATGGCACATCAATCATTAAGACCCATCACACACTGTCCAGTTCTCATCACTTGTGCAATAGATGGGCCACTAAGACTTCATCCATGATGAATCATGTGACTAGGGGCCTAATTCTGGTTCATTCAGAATGGGGCAAATTCGGCCATATTACGATGTTTGGAAGACTGCGACAGCGTGTGGTCTATTATGCACATGTGCAGCCCCCTTTGTGAATGGCTTTGGTGACGTGCATAGTCGCTGAGTGGTATGTAAGCATTGGGGCGGGGGAGGAGTGTGGCGGGAACGGGGCTTACCAATGGGAACGCTCAGCGAGTTATGGGTGTCCCCATGAAAACACAGGCAAATGGCTGGCGCCGGTGGTGGGCGGGCGACGTCACAGGTCATCAGCCGGCCCCGCCCCGCCCCATCTTTGTCCAGCCACACAGTTAAAAGTCAGTTTTCAGTATTTGCGAATGCCGGAAAAATCATTTGGTCGCATGTTACCGAGGGGAGAATCAGTAGGGGGGGGGGGGAGGGGGAGACACTTGCATTCTGTTGGGCATTCAGGAGACTTCTTATATCTCATGGGAAACCCCCTTCACTCTGTATATCCTGGGGATGTAGAAATTTAGCAAAAATCCTGCAAAGTTACTTTAATAAATATGCACCGTAGTATTAATCCCTACTAATGGACAGGTCAGGGTTATACGCGTTCCCTACACGGGGGGGGGGGGGATAATACATGTAGAGTATAAACAAATAAATCACCTAAAAATACTTTAATACATTAATTAGAGTAAAGCCGGGTGAAAACCAAGTGGTGTCCCATCAGCCATCGGGGCTACACGCCTGTTACACGGACTGTATAATTTATGGGAGGGTTATTTCTGTTCTCTATATTCGCCTCCGCATTAGTATTGCGCACAGAATGGAAACGTAAAAATTAAACATACATTTATTTTAATATTATTCGGGGCTCGTGTCCCTGGGGAGAAAAACGGAGCAGAAGGGAAACTTTACATTTATTAGCATTTTAATTAACACAGTATAAATTCCATAGGACGGACCATGTGACAATGACTTATTACAGTATTATGCCGTGTGCTATAGCAGGGACTTCCTCTAACCAATTATATAGACTCCAATAGTAGACCCCATATATCAGTGGCATCACAAGGGGGGAGAGGGCTGCACCTACCTCCCAACAGTCCCGATTTTGGCCCTTATTCTGATCGGTGCGGATATATCCGCATGCGTTCGGGCCGCCGATGTTTTGTGTCTGCGCATGTGCAGAGGCGTCTCTGCGCATGTGCGAGCGGGGCGTACGGCCGAATCCCGCATGATATGTGAACACTCCGAACAGGGGGTGGAGAGGGGCGTGAAGGGCTATTTGGGCTCATTACCATATGCATACGCCCTGCGTTTCATGGGAGTTCCCATGCAAACGCTGGGCGTACGTATGGTAATGCAGTCGTGACGCACGTGTAGGGGGCGGACATATGACATCGCCGGATGTCAGCTGCCCGCCCAGATCCCTGCTTATGCACGGAAAAATGTCAGTGTGGTCTGAGGTTGCGGGAGCTGGTGGAGCACTCGGTCCTGCATTCGATGGTCTGCGACCATCGAATGATGGGGGAGGTTCCCTTAGATGGAGGAGGCGTATTCCGTGTAAAATACACGTGCGGTCCGTTCGGCCAGCTTCTTACCGCATACGGACGGAGTTGGCGAGCCGTATGGAAGGCGGGGTTTCGCACGCACGGTCCTGGCCGCATAATCGGCTCCGGCCGCACCGATCAGAATAAGGGCCTTTATCGGGACAGTCCCGATTGTCAGTGCCTGTCCCGTTGTCCCACCCGCGGGCGGCAGTGTCCTGCGGTGTGGGGGGGGCTGTTGGGAGTCCCCCCTGTCAGCTGCTAAGCAGCGGGGAATAAACGCTGTGCGCATGCGCACAGCGTCTCTTCCCGTAGCCAGGGGGCTGGGGGCATGGCTAGAGGCTCACAGAGCCTCTGGGTCATGCCCCCATAGCGTCAAAATGGGGGCGTGGCCTCGCGGGGGAGCCGCACGTATAGGCCACGCCCCGATAATTTCGCCGCGCCTCCAGCGCGCAGCAGCAGCGTCCCGCCTGCAGAACAGCCAAAGTTGGGAGGTATGGTGTCATCAAAATGCTGTCCCCTGCTCAGTGGTGCGGTCCTGTAACATTATGTGCAGCACCCGGCTCTGGTCACAGCCACAAGAGGCAACGCCCACAATCTTGGAGGTGCATGCTGAAGTCAGTGGCATCGAGAGTTGGGAAGGGAGCAGGTACTTTTTATGGGTATGCTGAAGGGGCCACGGTCCCACTTCCAGGGGAGCCGAGCAATGGGGAAGGAGGTGGCAGGCTGCCGCCGCAGCACAGACTACCTCGCCAGCTCAGCACACGCTGCTCAGTGCGGTGTGCTGAGCTGGGGAGAGACACAGCTGCAGTCCTCTCTCTCCCTCTTGTTTCTTTTTTTCATGAGGGCCCAACCCACACCCGGTGGCCACGCCTCCTCCACTTTATCGGGCCTGGCCGACCTGACGCAGCCCTGGCTAAAGTTGCACGCGCATGGAATCCACACGCATCAGGTGTTAGAAGGGGTAGAGACTCCTCTGCATATATATTATGTGGAATAATTATAATAAAGCACCATCTGCATAGCGAGAAGGGGACACGCGCGCACGAGAGGCGCGCGCGTCCCCTTCCGACGGTGCTTCCAGCCGCTCCCCTGGGTCACCGCCGCCTGCCCGCATCCCCCCCCCTAACCCTGTCCATCTCCCTGAGGTGAAGACGGACAGAGTTCCCGTCGCCCCGCCGACGGAAATTGAGAAGCGTGTGCGCGTGAGACACACGCGCGTCTCAGTCAGTCAGTCGCCAGCAAGGAAGAGGCCTGCCCCATCTGTAACAGATCAAAGTGTTTATATAGTCATCTACTGCTCTGCAGTTGTGTCTTAAATAAAGGAGAGCAAAGGAAAGGCAATTAGGTACTTATTTTCTAGCACGGCGCCCACGATCTAGATTGCATGCATCTTATGTGTTTGTGCATGGACGAGATATACAATCTATACAATTGAAAAGATTTTTAATTGTATGTACAATATCGCATCTTATGGATCTCATCTTATTTATCTCATGGATCTTATGCTTCCATAAAGGTGCCCACAGACGCATCGATCCCGGCGTGCGTTGTGGGCTTAACTAGCACACATAGCATCGTATGCCTTGTGCATACGATGCGCATGCGATGCGATGCTATGCTAGAAAAAGCTAGTACAAAAAGTATGTGCAGCACATACTTTTTGTACTGTACGATGAGGTGCCGCGGGAGCGCGCGCTCCATCGTACAGCATCGCACCGCCGGGATCGGTGCGTGTGTGGGCACCTTAAGATGCATAAGATCCATATGATAAAAGATCGATCAACACCAACCCGAAGCGTAGCGAGCGCAGCGAGCCCGCGAGGGCCAGCGGTACGCGAGGGGCAGCGGTACGCGAGGGGCAGCGGTACACGTCCTCCATCCTTTTCATACCCCCATATCATATCCACGTCGGTGTGGAGTTGATCTTATAAAGTGTGGCGAGCGCAGCGAGCCACCAAGCCCGAAGCGTGGCGAGCGCACGCGCATTACTTCACAGGTATTACGCGTCCCCTCGCGGGGCTCGATACGCTCGCCACACTATATAAAATCAACTCCACGCCGACGTGGATAGTGGGGGTATGAAAAGGTCGGAGGACGCGTGCCACCGCCCCTCGCGGGCTCGCTGCGTTCGCCGCGCTTCAGGTTGGTGTTGATGGATCTTTTATCTTATGGATCTTATGCATCTTATGATGCATAAGATCCATGAGATCCATAAGATGCGATATTGTACATACAATTAAAAATCTTTTCAATTGTATAGATTGTATGCCTTAATTAAGGCATACAATCTTATGCGATGGGCGCCGTGCTAGGAAATAAGTTCCGGCACTTATTATTATAATGAAACCTTAAAGCATGGGTTTATCAAATTGTATCTCTCTTTAAACTTTAATTTAAAAATAAAAAAACCCTCAAAGCTCTATTCATTATCATTTGCAGCGAGCACAGAAAAATAAAGATTCCTTATTATAACATTTAGCTGCAATAAGGAATCTTTGGGCCTCATTCAGCCCTTCTCGCTAAGCTGCGTACACTCGCCCGCAGCCCCACCAAATTTTGTTCCACTCACGGTCCAATACCAGGCACACTAATGGTCCTATTCTTAGCAGACCTCTTATGCAGCCCACTTAAATGTTCCCATCACAAAGGCCGACGATGCCAGTTTTGTAGATCCTTAAAATGAGGTGTGTGTGATGTCACAAGGTGCATTTGCTTCACAGATTTGGGCTGTAATGTCTTCAAATTCAAAAAATAAAATCCACTGATTTCTTCCAGACACATCGCTGGGACCCGCACCGTCAGCACATATTACAGAGTAATGCAAATGTTCCTTCCAGCGAATAAGCACAGGCGCAGCCTCCGAGAACGCTGACTTGGCTGTAATGTCCATTTAAAGGTTTTCTTGGCTTTACAGGCAGAATAATTAAATTGACAGAGGAGAGTGCTAGATTCAGCTTCCATTCCCATTACATTTATATAGAAAAAGTATGAGATGGAATAAAATACAGGTGCTGAATAGGCGCAGCGTACGCCTCCCCGGGTACAGATGCCAGTTACAGCTAAGGAATAATGCCACCGCCAAATGATTCAAATTGAATGATTACAATCAGCATATTGAGGAAGAGTATTTCATTTATAGGAACTAGTTCTGAATCGGAAAACAGCAGCAGCCTCTGTAAAGTGGGGGGAAAATGGGGGGGGGGGGGGGGGGGGGGGGGGGAATGAGAGGGAGAGAGAGGACAGGCTGCAGCTTCCTCTCTCCCAAGCTGAGCAGCATGTGCTGAGCTGGAGAGAGGGGCTGTGCTGCATCAGCAGCCTGTCTCTCCCCACTGCCCGACTCTCTGCAAAGGGGGAGGGGGAATGGGACCCAGGCGCAGCTAAAGAGTACACCCCCCTCCATCTCGACGCCACTGTCCGTGGGTGAGTGGGTATATAACTACCGGGTTTTGCAGCATAGCTGTAAAACAACAATCGGGTCCACATAAGAAGAGTAATTCCGGTACTTATGTATTATCTGGGCTCCCATGTTAAATGCACCCTATTTTTTCATACCCCTACTATCTAACTACGCATGGAGTTGATTTTATATAGTGTGGCGAGCGCAGCGAGCCACCGTGCCCGAAGCGTGGCGAGGGGACGCGGTCTCATAAGAAAAACGGGAGCCCAGATATTACATAAGTACCGTAATTCCTTAGGTACATGAGGCACTTAAGATCAGGGCTACCATCTGGGAGGACTACCATTTGTCCAGTCCCGGGCCCAGACTGAAAGGGGGCCCAGGACTGGAGTCTATCAAATATAATTGATCATAAACAAAGTTCTGAGTGATTTCCCTTGAAGCAGTATAGAGGTGACGCAACCATCGGAGGTCTCACCGGGCATACTGAGAAGGAAGAAAGGGCCCTGCCTAGTTTGCCAATCATAGGGCCCCACCATTTCTGAAGGCAGCCCTGCTTATGGATGTCTTACTTAGATAGAAGGTAAAGAGAACCCTTTGCCTGCTGGGGAGGTCATGTCTACTTTAACCCACATGTCCCTGGGTACAGAGATCGGGCTAATAAGAGGGTGGCAATGGGTCACGCATGTTCCCGCTTTCCTGCATGCGGTCAGTCATGCCACTGGTCTGTTCTCCACACTACACTCCCACAGCGCATCTAGGGTTTAGATTGAGCTGTGCGGGGCAGAGGGAGACTTAGCTGGGAATCAGGAGTATCCCGCAGGATGCGGAACGGACGGTAGGGAACTATGTTTCATTTCATTTGTAGAAACTTTACTATGTGTAAATCAACTCCACCAAGGCCTTGGTTATAGGCTCAGCGACATTGAAGAAAACACAAGGTATGCGCATCAACTAATGAACAGCATGGCGTTGTGCACCAGGGAAGAGGTTGCCCGTAGCAACTAATCAACTGCCACTTAACATTTTATAGAATGTACTTGGAAAATTCTACCTCCACTGGTCCACTTCTCCACTACATGATATGTATATATATATATATATATATATATATATATATATATATATATATACTGTATATACATGATATCCCAGCTTTGTTCAGCAGCCTCAGACAAGCGTTAGGCAGGGAGCACACTCTGTACACAACCTTTGTCTTGCTTACGCTGAATATGAATTGTGTGACAGCGACATTCCCGTATCCCCAGTTTGGCGGCTGCCGTCTAATGAAATTACCGCTAGGCCGGACTCCACTGATCCTTTGAAAACCAATTACAGAAGCAATTAAGGTGGTAAATGAAATTTGGGGTGGTGCATGTTAAGAGTCTAATTCAGACAAGGGTAAGCGCTGCAAGGACGCAAGGCAGCGACGATAAATCTCTTCGCATGAAATTAGAGGGCCGTGCCTACTTAATTCACATTATGCTGGAACAATGCTACAGAGCGAGGTTGGTCATCTGGTTAAATGAGCAGCTACAGTAGGATTATGCAGCCAGTGATTTAATAATGCTGCAAATACTACAAAAGGTATGACAAGGATTACATTGACATGGTCAAAAGGTCGACAGAGGCAAAAGGTGGACATGGAAAAAGTTTTTTTGGTGTCTGTGTCGACATAGGCAGGGCCGGCGCTACCCACTCAGCAGCTCCTGCAAAGCAGGGAGGCGCCATGCTGAAAAGGCGCTGTCTTCCTCCCTGCTCTGCTAAAGCTGCCTCAGCCCATACTGTCACTGCCTCCTGCACGCCGCCTGCAGCGCCTGTCTGACAGCAGGCGGCAGTACGGAGAAGCTGAGCAGCTCCCTGCACCGCGCACACACTGTCCTCCTCCTGCGACCTGCCCCCTCTTCCTCACGGACACTTGCGCTGAGGCATGTAGCACTGGCTGTGAATGCCTGGATGACATGTCATGTCCGGATTGGCCCCCTACCCACTGCTCCCTGCGCCTGTCAGCTGTCAATCAAATGGCGTACAGGCAGCAGCGCCGCCTCCCCTTCCTTCCCTCTTCTCAGTGTGCTGTGCCAGTGCCAATGCCAGTCCTCAACACTCCGCCCCCTCTATCTCCTCCCCTCTTCTTCCATCTCCTCCCTCTCTCCCCTCCTTTCCCCCTCAGTCACTAGTGCTGCACATACTTTTTGTACTGCTTTCGGATCGCATCGCACACACATTGCATGCATGCCGTGCAATGCGATGCGATCTAGCACCTTTAGTGGCTGCAACATTTTGCGGACACAGCACTGAGATGGTGTATGCATACATGTATATGCACCCAAGATCCTCCATAGAATCCCATGTTGCATACACTCCCACAATCGGGCTGCAGCTTGTTGCAATGGCAATGTGAAAGGTGCAAAATGTATGGTTTGCAGGAGAGCGCCAGACACCCTAGCACCGGCCCTGGGCATAGGTTACCTTACAAACAGAGCATACTTGCCTACTTGTGAAAATTAGTTTCAGAGAGATTATAGTTGGTAGTAGAATTTTGCACAGCACCCCATTGAGGGGGCGTGTCATGCTCCACCCAAAAGAGATTCTGAACGTGGCACCTAGAAGCGTGGGTGTGTACTGCTACATCAGAGAGGAATCTTTTAAAATGACTTATATCCAAATGTAGATGAGCCCCAAAGCATCCAGTAAGAGCTACTATACTTGGTATAGTGTTGGAAAATGGTGCAGATGATTCAATGTAACTGTATCTATCTCTCATTCCTTTTTTCCTCAAAAATGTAACAGTGTAATGTGGGCTAGGTGAAATGAGGGAAATTGCTAGACTAATGAGGGAGAGAGGGAGATTGCTGCTATTTCAGGGAGTCTCCTGCAGAATGCAGGAGGGGAGGTAACTATGAAACAGAGTGCAGTGTCATTGGCTGGGTGGGCCCTGTAATGCAGAAGCCCCTCCTCTCCTTCTTACTCGTGCTGCTGCGCACTAGCCCCATTATCTCCGCCCCTGCCGGGTCCCTGTGTTACTGCACCCCTCCCCAAAAACAGTCCCTGTGTAGCCCCATCCCCCCTTTAAGTCCTCTGCAGCAGCCAATAGGATGCAGAGTGGGGGAGAGGACCTCTCCTTCCTCCCTGCTCTGCAGACTATGGGCCTGATTCAGACCTGGGCTTTGAATCTTTGGGGCCCAGTGATCAGGTAAATGGCAATGCCGCCCACCTGAGTGGTTATAGGTCATTGCGTCGACCCATATTAGGTCGACATTGCTTTGGGTCGACCACTGAAGGTGAAATAGGTCGATATGGCTAAGGTCAACAGGGTTGGAAACAATGGCGGCTGTACCATTTCCCAGTGATTTCTGCACAAAGGGAATGCAGAGATAATGTATAATGTAGGGATGCTGTGTGGATTCCTGTGAACTCAGATTCATGAGATACATTCATCATAGATACACTCATGGCATCAGTGCAGGCCGGCTCACACATTCTGTAGGACCAGAGAGGTAGAATGGGGACAGAAAGGTGTTCTCTCATTGACAAAGTTCAGTAACAGCTCATTTAAATACAAACATGCAGATCCACCTGTTAGGAGACTTACTGTATCTTGTGCCCCAGCGACAGTGCAGGCGAATGTACAGTATACAATGAGAATGTAACCTTGTGTTCAAGAATGTAACCTTATGCTCATTAAGAATGTAACCTTGGTCTGTGGGGGGCGTGGCCTGAGCGGAGAGGCAGCAGGACGCATCTTAGCAGAGCTCCTGCTGCAGACCCCTGTTATAAGCCCTAACACCGGCATCCGGAGGCCCCCCGAAACAGAAACACCCTGTCCCCACTGGCCAGACACCCCGAAAGTAGGCTGCGGAGCCGGGAGGTTATTTAGTGACCTCTGCAGGTTGCGGCCTACATCGGGCACCAAAGCCGCGGACTAGATTTCCGGCCGGACACAGACAAGCGACGAGACGCCGGAGAGGAGACGGCGAGAAGGACCACCCCAGGCGGCGTACATCAGCCGAGAACCACCCAGCCTCGCCCCACACCAACCCGGCGGCTCCCGCTAGACGCAGAGGGTGACTCCAAAGCCCGAGCTGCGGCGAGGCCTTGCCGGGAGGACGCCATCTTGGAGGAGGCACTCGCATCTCCGGGAACGCGGCGCGGAAGAAGCGGCCGGGGAGAGAACATCCCAGCGCACACCGGCTGAAGACCACCCAGCCTCGCCCCACACCTACCCGGTAACTCCCGCTGAACACAGGAGGAGGCCTGAAAGCCAGAGCTGCAACAGATCCCTGCTGGCTGGACGCCATCTTGCAGGAGGCACTCCCCCTTAAGAAACCTGGACTCCCCCCTTTTGAGGTGAGCTATAAGCACCCACTGACCAGACGCACCCTCACACGCTGCCCCCCTCCCTGCTAGCTGCCTAAAGCCACGCTGCAAGCCCTCCTTGAAGTAGAGGAGAACACAGCAGGCCACAGCACAGGCCTTTATGCCCAAACACCCCAAGTCTGCCCACAACAAAGGCACCACACCTGCTGCAGCACGACCAGGCCAAATAGGCCTCCTAAAAGGCCTCCTCAAGCATCCCCTCTAACGGGGACCTACCCCTGTCACAACAGAAAAGAGGCAAACTTACCTCAAACACGCTGCCCGCCACTTGCGGCACACGGCCTGCCTCACTCCTGCTAAACACCATATATTGCACCAGTCATCAGGAGGCAATCTCCTCAGACATTAAATACTCAATACCTGAATACGCGGGGGAACTGTCTCCTGCTACTTTACTTGATGGAAGCTCACACTACGTGTTGCTAAAATGTACTTAATGATGTAACTCACTGTTGTGGCCCACTAACACTTCTGCACAAGCTGCGGCCTGCATCTTCTACCTGGTGACTTCACATACTTGCTGCCCTTTATGAAAAAGTTTCTAGTCTCCCCTTCCATGACTCCTGCTAGCTCGAATACAAGAGAAGAGATTCAGAGAGAACAATCCTCAGATTCAGGTGAATCCTCAACACGCTCTGGGTCGAGACGCAGATGCAAATCTACGGCACCTGCTCGTCCCTCAAAAATGAAACCTACAGATATTGCTGCTGTACTAGGCCCCTTACTTGATGAAAAACTGGCAGGCATTAAAAACGCAATTGAATCTACACTTACGCAACTCAACCAACACTCTGGCCGTATTGACGAGCTAGAACAGAGAGTCTCTAGCCTGGAAGACGAACTACACACCGCACAGCAAACAATAGAATCACAACACTCCGATATTGTAACCCTAGCCGACAAAATCGACGATCTTGAAAACCGCAGCCGTAGAAACAACTTACGGATAATTGGCATCCCAGAAGCGGTAAAAGGCCACGAACTACTAGATCTCCTTTCTAATTGGATTCCCGAGCAACTAGCCATGACCCGAAATGGCACCCCCCTGGCTATTGAACGAGCGCATCGTATTGGCCCCGAGCGCAAAAACCCCTCAGGGCGCCCAAGACCTGTCATTATGAGAATCCTTAATTATGCCGACAAAACAGCACTCCTAGACCACTATCGAAGAACCGCCAGCTTGACATACAAGGGAGAGAGACTACTCATATTCCAGGACTTCTCCAACCAGGTTGCTACCAAGCGAAGAGAATTTGCCCCTGTCTGTAAGCAGTTGTTCGAAGACAAGATAAAATTCTCACTGCTGTATCCTGCCCGACTACGAGTCCTTGAAGATGGAAAGCCGATTTTCTTTGAAGACCCAGCCGCAGCAAAAGCTCACTTCTCTCGCCCTGACACTTGAAAATATCAAGCCAGCTAATGTGAGACGTATCTTATCCCCACATCGCGGGCCACAATGTATAGATGTATAGATGCTCTTGCATACTATACAAGTCATATGCAAGTTACCTTTTGTTATGTTCTCTTTTCTTTTCTCAATTTCCTCACCTTCTATGCACGTATTTGCTAATGTTTTATATACTTGTTTAGATCCGAAGCCTAGACCTGTCCTGGGATGCTTTCTCTCCACTCGCTGGGATGGAGGGAAACCCCAACTTTACTTAAACCTCACCCGCTCTATACTGCCACCCACAGGTATAGGTTGATAATGTAAACTGTACCCATCCTTATCAGAATCCTATAGGGAACACCCCAATCCTGGCGTATAACTTTGTATCATGGAATGTAGAGGGCCTTAACACCCCTGTAAAACGGAAAAAGGTGCTCTCTCACCTTAACCGATTAAAACCACACATTGTATTCCTCCAGGAAACTCACTGGACCGACGACCCCAGAAATACTCTTAAGGCTCCTTGGATAGGAGAATGTATCTCTGCCCCCTATATTAACAAAACCAGAGGCGTTGCTATATTATTTAACAAAAATATGCGTTATAGTTGTAAGAGAAAACTTATAGACCCAGACGGCAGATATATATTGGTAGAAATATCTATTGATGACGTGGATTACCTGTTAGTTAATGTATATGCTCCAAACATCTCTAACAAAACGTTCTATGCAGTACTTTTACAGAAAATCCTCTCCTGGGGAAACCCAAATCTGATTTTGGGAGGAGATCTTAACGGGGCCATCGATCCATCCATAGACAGATCCAAGGTAAGCCCACATGCCCCCAGCATGAATGACACCCTTCTTCTGGCCTTTTGCTCACAGCTTAACTTAGCGGATCCCTGGAGGATACACCATCCCCTCCACAGGGAATATACTTTTTTCTCACACTCACATTCCTCTCACTCACGAATAGATTACATACTTTTGGCTCAACACCTCCTCCCAAAGACCACTCATACCTCTATCAAAGATATTGTTATTTCCGACCATGCACCTATTTTGACAGCACTTCAACTTACCATACCCCAATCTTTTTCAAAAAGCTGGAGATTCCCTGCATATCTCGCACAGTCGGAAGATTTTCTTCTACACTTGCGTCATGCTTGGTGTGAATATACATCCGACAATTCAGCCCATGAAACAGACCCCTCGTTGTTCTGGGGAGCCTCCAAAGCTGTCCTTAGGGGACACATAATATCCTATGTAAACTCTAAACGTAAGAAATTTTCAAAACAATTAAATGTACTAAGTTCCTCACTCACAGAGGCTTATAGAAATTACAAGTTGCATGACGATCCCTCTCATAGAGAAGCTTATATCACAGCAAAAAAACTTTATGACACCTTTCTCACAGAACAGGCCCAAACGCAATATAATTACCAAAAAAACAAATTTCATCGCTGGGGAAACAAATCAGGCAAATTATTGGCGAATCTCGCCAAAGGACAACAGTCTAAAACTTGGGTCAATGCCATCAACAACTCCAACAAAATTATTACTAATCCTACAGAAATATGCGAAGAATTTATGCATTATTATAAGAATTTATATACCGCTGATGCTGATAACGAGTTGGAAGGCTCTTCTTTCTTACAAAAAGCTAATTTGCCAACGCTAACCCAAGAAGAAAAAGACCTTTTAGATAGCCCAATAACGGAGATGGAACTCACAACTACCATCAAATCGCTCCCTAATGGCAAAAGTCCCGGCCCTGATGGGTACGGCCCAGAGTTCTACAAAATGCTTAGTACAGAATTAGTACCCACCTTGACCAATTTATATAACCACATCCTCTCAACGGGGACAACACCTATTAGATTTAACGAAGCTAAAATCATTGTAATTGCAAAACCCGGCAAAGACCCCTCACTAACAAACTCCTACCGTCCCATCTCGCTCCTAAATCAAGACCTCAAGATCCTGACCAAACTTATGGCTAATAGATTGCAACAATGCCTGACACGCCTAATTTCACCCGCACAGCTGGGCTTTATCAAAGGCAGACAGTCAGTGCAAGGGGTACGAGCAGCTATTGCGGCAATCTCACATACATACTCCCACCGTGAAGAGGACAATATTATTGTCAATTTAGACGCAGAAAAAGCGTTTGATAAGGTAGCCTGGCCTCATCTGACCAGAGTGCTGCAATACCAAGGCTTTGGAAACGCATTCTGTAGACTCATTTCAACCTTATACAATACCCCTACTGCACAAATACTGGTTAATAATATGCTCTCGTCCCCTTTCCAGCTGGAAAGAGGTACGAGACAAGGATGCCCCCTCTCTCCGCTACTTTTTAATCTGGCACTGGAACCCTTTCTTAGAGTGATCACCCAGATGCAGAACTATGCTGGCATTTTGGTGGGCAACAGAGAACTGAGAGTCATAGCTTTTGCGGATGATCTGCTGGTCTTTCTATCCAACCCAAGCCGTGATATTCCCACACTAATATCTACTATTAATAGTTTTTCCTCTTTTGCCGGATTTACAATTAACTTTGATAAATCAGAAGCCTTGGCCATATTTGACAAAGTGAAAACACACATAAATACCTCTCTCCCTTTCAAATGGGCTACAAATAAAATTACCTTTCTTGGTATAGACCTCACCTCGCGCCCTCGTGACCTATACTCTCACAACATCACTCCAGTTTTACATAAAATACAAACGGAACTCACTCTCTGGCAGGACCTACCACTCAATTTGCTGGGCCGCTGTAACTTGGTCAAAATGGCAAGTTTTCCCAAACTGTTATATGTCTTACAAATGACCCCCCTTTTAATAACCAAACCAGACCTGGCATCTCTAAGAACTGCTATTTCACGCTTTATCTGGCATAGGAAACGCCCGAGAATTAGCTACAAAAAAATGACACAAACGCCTTCTAGAGGAGGCGTTAATCTACCAGATATTAAACAATATAACCTAGCTTGTCTCGCGCGCTATGCTTTGGATTGGATTAGAACATCCAGTATTTACACAGATGTAACATTAGATTCACAATTATGCCCTCCTTACACCTTGCTATATCTCTTACATGCTAAATCTTCCCTCTTGGAAACTCTAACGCAAGATAATGTACTCATACTTTCGACTGTGCGGGCTTGGCAGGCGATTCGAAAATCTTTAAAACTCCAACAGCACTATTCCTTATTCCTACCCTTGCTAGGCAATTTAGACTTCCAACGGGGATTGGCTCAATCCCCTTTTACAGAATGGAAACGCGCAGGAATTGTAGTTTTGCGAAATCTATTGGATAGCTCCAATACTCCACTTAAATTTGCAGAGGCCTCACAGAAGTATGATCTACAACCTAGGCATAGATTCGCATACTTCCAAGCATCTCATTACCTTCGCTCTATACTACCTAAACTACATACTCAAGATTTCACAAATCCCCTTGACTCCCTACACCGTACCACACTATATTCTACTTCTATTATTTACTCCCGTATTCGCACAGAACTCGACCCAGAAACAGAAATCCCAGAGATAGTCAAATGGTCAACCCAAATTCCTTCACACTCCCCAGAGGCAATCATGAAAGCTTTTCAACTCAATCTAAAACTAATCCCGGCAAGTACATATCAAGAGATGGCATATAAGATGCTCCATAGAGCATACTTGTCGCCTAAAAAACGACATATCATGGGTATCTCAACAGACTCTAAATGCCCCAAATGCTTTACAGAAAATGCTGATATTATGCATTGCTTCTGGGGATGCCAACATATCCAGAAATTCTGGAAAGACCTCTGCTCCTATAGCACAACGACACTAAATATTTCCTTCCAATGCACCATATCTTGGGCAATCTTTGGATGTTTAGCGGACCAGCCCCAAATCCCTAAATATACTAAGAAGCTTGTGGTGCTCCTGTCTGCAGTGGGTAGAAAGGCTATACTGCAGCAGTGGATTCACACTGCTGCACCCACTGTTGATATGGCCACGGCGAGACTTTTATTTCTATTCACCATGGACTGGCTTGAGACAACTATACACAAAGAAAAACTTACGCCCTCCCTCTTCCGTTGCTGGGAAAAATTCATACAAACTCTACCCCCCCAAACTAAAATAGCAATACGTAGCTGTTTCCAACACACTACATGGTATTCTTACCAATTACTAGCTAATAACGACCCTATTCCCCCTTAAACAACTACTATACCACCCCCTATATCTTATCTGACCTATACTGGATGGAATCTTTGTGGATGGATCGATGGCTTCCGGACATAGATTGAAGGTGACATATTATTTCTTTCTCTTTTTATTTTGTTTAGTTCTGTTAACTATTCGAGTTATAGTTCAAAATAAATACAAAAATGTTTATTTCATGCTATACTATAAAAAAAAAATTCTTGGCACTTTTGGGCAACCAGTGTACTCTTCTACAGAAGTTTGTTGTGTAGAATATATATCAGCAATCATTAGGCTGACATGACACTCTGCCCATGTATTACCTCTCTGTCATAGGAATAACTAGGAAAACTCATAGAGACAACACAACTTTAATATCGTTTAATATCATTTCACATGTACTATATACTGTTGAGCTATTACAACCATCATTGTTCAGATATTTGATGTCTCAAAGTATTCTGCTTCCTATGTACCATGTTTAATGTGCTGACTCCTAATAAAAACATTTTGGAAAAAAAAAAAAGAATGTAACCTTATATTCAAGAATGTAATGTAACCCTCTGCTCATTGTTACATAAAGATAAAGATGTGTTGTACATGTAATGTAATATGTAACCTGTTTATGGTGAGATAGACGTTGGAGCTAGTTGCATAGTGTATAATGCACGAGTCAGGGATGCTGATACTGGCTGATGCTGGCCGTTAAGGGGTCGCATGGGGAGATACTGGACGGAGGCAGCGGGTATAGGAAGGGAGAGACACAGCGGAGAAGGACTAGTTCATCGGCACACCTCACCGGTATTGGAGCAGCGGCAGCAGAGTAGCGGGGACAGTGGCAACGCAGCGGCGGCACGAAGAAAGTGACCTGCAGCAGCGGTGATAGCGAGAGTGACAAGTGGCAATGCAGCGGCAGCACGAAGAAAGTGACCTGCAGCAGCGGTGATAGCGAGAGTGACAAGTGGCAATGCAGCGGCAGCACGAAGAGAGTGACCTGCAGCAGCGGCAGCGGCGATAGCAGCCAGGTCTCTAGCGGAACTTCCCTGTAGGCGAGGGACTGGGAGCCGCTTAGACCTGAGGCTGGTAAGCTTACCCTCCATCGAGGGGGAAGCGGAGTCCAGCTTCGCCGCCACCTCCCGCGTGCCAGCCAGATAAAGACCCGACAGCGCATCTGTAAGCTGGAAGCTAGAGTGCAGTTCCTGAGCCTAAGCCGCCGGAGGAAGGTAACTCAGCGACGCTGCTCTGCGACTGTGACTGTTATAACAAAGCCGACGGGCGGACAGGGGTGTACCCAATCACGGGGCAGCACTGAGAAACCCTGCTGGATAGCTAACCGTTAACCCCTCACAGCCTGGATAGAGAGACCGGACAACTAACCGGTGAGAGCTAATGTAGCACCTACTTTTACCTTCTACTACATTATACGCCCACACGGATAGACTCCTATACACTACCTACTGTAGAGGCGATCACTCTGGGACTAACCACGCTATCTACTTTGACAATTTAACAGGATCAGAGTAATCGCTAACTATAGATACTGGACACGGGCCCCAACGCGCGCCAACAAATGAGCTCACACTTAGAACTGTGTATCAGAAATATATATATATACCAGAGTACTATATATCTGGCCAGATATAAGGTATAGAGAATAAGATATTAGCTTACATGAATAAGGCTCTATTACGGGGAATTGGGTATTATAGTTATAATGACTAGGAAGGGAAGAGGGCTTTAGCCTGGAATAGGAAGGTGAATAGTTAGGGTATAATTAGATAATTAGAGTGTAAGAAGGTGATTGTATATGAAACTAATGTTACCAGAATCCTTGAAATGCTACTAATGTGTCTAGAATATATGATGTTGTGTATATGAACTATATAATATGCGTATATGAATTTAGATGATTAAACCTTGTTAGCATACTTACTTTTACACTGCATCCGTGGAGTCTTGGTCCTTTAAAGCTGTAAAAGAAGAGAGAGGTAGGGTGGTCAGTCTGATTGCCAAAATAAATTAACAGTGATTTCCTAAGCTACACTATAAACAAGTTTAGGTGGAGGCACTTCGCTAATAGGATATAGTTACCCATTACTGAGGGTTACAAGTGGAGGCACTGCTGAGATGGAGCATAGGGGTATTTTATCGGAAAGGGATATATATGAATGGTGCATCAGGAAGGGGAGGAGCGTGAAGAGGTGTTTAGCTGTAGGGGGAAACTTCACAGAATTCTCAGATCGAGATGTCATCGCGTGCATTGACAAGTTGTATGGGATAGTGCGACCTAAGATTATAGATAGGTGGAGAGGAGACATGGGGAAGGTGGTCGCTTTCCTCATTGAGAATGAAAAAGACCTTGATAGCTGTTTGCTCCCGTCCATGGTGGTAGCTGATGAGGAGACAGGGAGACGATGGCATGTCATATGGCCGATAAATGACGGAGAGACGGCAAGTTTCCCTATATTTACAGAAGACAGTAATGATAAGGGAGATAGAGACGGTGATGCAGCTGAAGATGCTGAAGCTAGTACAAAGGGAGCTCAGTTCGAGACCATCATAGATAGAGTAGTTTCCCAGTTGGAGAGATGGCACTATGAGGGGAGTTATAGGAGACTGAGGTTATTCTCTGGTATAAGCCCCGTTCCTATTGGGGAAGAAACGTACGAGGCTTGGAAGGAGGCTGCAGTACAGCAAGCAGAGGAATGGCAGTGCCCTGATAAAATTAAACGGCAGAGAATAGTCGAAAGTCTAAGGGGACCAGCGATGGGGGTGGTACAAGCCGCTAGGAGAAGCAACCCACAAGCCACACTTGAAACATATTTAGAGGCTCTAGACTACGCATATGGAACACTAGAAGACGTGGGGGAATTACTGGCTAGGTTCCAACATACTTTTCAGGAAGTGGGGGAAATTAAGGTGTTCAGTATTGAGAGATACTCCACCCACGTTCAACGAATTGCTCAAAGAAATTAAACAGGAAGAAGTATTGATAGAAATGAGAGATAGGACGGTAAAGAAGGTAAAAGTGGTAAAGCCTATCATTGAGAAAGATGCTTTTGAGGATAAAATATTGAAGTTGATAGAAGAACAAAACAAAAAGATAGAACAAGTATTAACTGTACAAAATAATAATGCGAAACGGGACTCTGAATTAACCGTCCGAGGCATGGGGAGAGGTTATAGAGGTGCGAATAGGAGATGTTTCGAATGTGGCAGACTAGGGCATCGGGCGTTTGAGTGTATCAATGGTCAGTTTAACAGGAACAGGAATAATCTCCCAACTCCCACAGACTACGATAATGGTGGCCAGGCCAACCCTGAATCTGATCAGGGAAACGAGTAGGGGAGAACTGTGAGCCCCTCTCAGTTCCCCCCAGGAATGAAGTAGAGGTAATGGGGAAAATTTGGTGGAATGGAAATGGTTCGATCCCGGAAGGACTTTTAGGACCCATACCATCGGTAACCGCAGAAATAAATGGAGTGAGATGTATGGTGCTGTTGGATAGTGGATCTCAGGTATCCATTATATTTGAACCATGGTACCAGAAGTACATACCCGAGGTTCCTATAAGACCCTTAAATGGATTAGTTATATGGGGACTAAGTGTAGAAAAATACCCATACTTAGGATATGTGGAGGTGGAGATAAGGCTGGGAGGAGACGGAGAGAGTGGTTTAACAGTCCCTGTTGTCGCCCTTATATGTCCCGAGATGGGAAGAGATGCCAACGAACTGCCTATTATTATAGGTACCAATACCAGATTGTATAGGGAATTGTCTAAGTGGTGTTTAGCGGAGGAGGGTAATGAGACTCAGACACAGATTTATAGGGACGATAGTCATGAATGTGGTAGGTCACTCAATGTGGCTGTAGGGGGAGTAGACCAAAGCCAATTTGAGTCGTGCTTCACCGGAAGTGACATTACTGGGGAAGAAAAGAGAGAACTCATAGAAGCACTAAAAGAAAAGGAGTCTGGTTTCTCCAAAGGGGAGTGGGACCTGGGGGTAGCCGTAGGGGTGGAGCATCAAATAAATCTCACCAACGATAGTCCATTTAGGGAACGCTCTCGCAGAATAGCCCCCGCCGATTTCGAAGACGTTAGGTTACACCTTAAAGGGTTATTGGAAAATCAAATGATTGTTGAGTCCAGAAGTCCGTACGCCTCTCCCATAGTGGTAGCCAGGAAAAAGACGGGGAAGATAAGGATGTGCGTAGATTATAGAACCTTAAATTCTCGCACCGTACCTGACCAATACACTGTGCCTCGGATTGATGAAGCCTTAGACTGTTTACAAGGGAGTGGTTGGTTTTCTGTTTTAGATTTAAGGAATGGGTTTTATCAGATCCCTATGAGGAAGGAGGATCAAGAAAAAACGGCGTTTATATGTCCTCTGGGTTTTTTCGAATTTTTGAAGATGCCTCAGGGGATTAAAGGGGCACCAGCCACGTTCCAAAGGACGATGGAGAAAGCTATAGGCGACATGAACTATCGGGAGGTACTAGTGTATCTTGATGACATTATTGTTTTTGGGAAAACCTTGACAGAGCACAATGCCCGTCTTTTGAAAGTGATAGACCGGCTTATTGAGGGGGGCCTGAAATTATCAATAGATAAGTGTATTCTGTGTCAAGCATCGGTAAAATACCTAGGTCATGTGGTGAGTCGGGAAGGGATAGCCACCGATCCGGAAAAGGTGGAGGCTGTTAGAGCCTGGCCAAGACCCACTAAGCTCAAAGAACTGAGGTCTTTTCTGGGGTTTTGCGGATACTATCGACGATTCGTCCCAAATTATTCGCAAATAGCTAAGCCCCTTACTGAATTAACTAAGGGATATCCACCTCCTAACAAAAAAAAGAACCCTAATCGGAACAGTAACAATAAAGAACAGAGGTTGTATAGGCCTGAGGAGTTATTTGGGGAAAGGTGGACCCCGCAGTGCGAGGTATCCTTTGTTCAGCTGAAAGAAGAACTCACCCACACCCCTGTGCTCGCGTATGCGAACCCTAATGACCCATATATACTTCATGTTGATGCTTCTCAAGAAGGAATAGGGGGAGTATTATACCAGGCTTGCCCAACCAGTAAAAAGAATATACCTGTTTCTTTCGCCAGTAGGGGGTTAACCGGCAGTGAAAAAAATTACCCTACCCACAAATTGGAATTTCTAGCTTTAAAATGGTGTGTGGTAGAGAAGTTCCATGAGTATTTATATGGGGTGCAATTTGAAATTCACACTGACAACAACCCCCTAACATATATCCTCACCACTGCAAAGTTAGACGCGACCGGACATAGATGGCTAGCAGCCTTAGCACTGTATAACTTTTCTATTAAATACAGACCGGGAGTGAGTAATATTGACGCCGATGCGCTGTCTAGAATACCAGGGCGCCTAGAGCCGACAAGTGAAGATGAAGACTGGGTGGAGATCCCAATGGGGGATATAAAAGGGATGTGTCGGCAAATACAAAATCAAAAAGATATACTCCTCATGAGTGAGTACTTGAGTGGTACTGGTGCTATAGGCTCCCTAGGTGCCACCCCAAAGGCTTTACCCCTGTCCTATTGTTGGTTGGGACGGTTAGAGATGGAGGGGTTGCCCATGATTCGGCCAGTGCAGATGAAGAGGGCGCAACTGGCTGACCATAACATTAGAGACGTATATTATCTGATATTAGAAAAAAAACGCTCACCTAGAAGAACAACCTCGCTATCACTCTCGGAAAAGGCCAAACTCTTGAAGAGACAAGAGAAGTGGCTAGAGATAAGGAACGGGGTACTTTATAGAAAGATAGAGAGGACCAAGGGAGAAATTAGCTACCAATTGGTCTTACCAGAAAGATTTAGACCCATAGCACTGCAGACTTTACATGACGATCATGGACATCTGGGTGTTGAAAAGACTGTAGGACTGGTGTCCCAAAGATTTTACTGGCCAGGAATGAGAAGGGATGTAGAAGATTATTGCCGCAACTGTGGAAGTTGTGTAGTAAGGAAAACAGTGGCTACCCAACATGCCCCCATGGTGTCTTTCAAAAGTAGTGGACCCATGGATATTGTGTGTATGGATTTCTTGACACTAGATGTAGGGGATGGGAAGAAATGTCACATATTAGTGGTGACTGACCATTTTACTCGTTACGCTCAGGCGTATGTGACCCCTAATCAAAAAGCGATGACCGTAGCCAATACTTTATGGAATAAGTTTTTTGTCCATTACGGCCTACCCAATAGACTACATTCAGACCGAGGTAGGGAATTTGAAAGCCGACTGATTAGAGAAATCTGTTTATTGTGTGGGATTGTGAAATCCAAGACTACCCCATATCACCCTCAAGGGGACCCACAACCAGAACGGTTTAATAGGACTTTGTTGAACATGCTGGGGACACTTAACCCGCTAGATAAGAAACATTGGAAGAGACATGTAGAGCGATTAGTACATGCTTACAATTGCACTAAGAATGAATCGACCAGGTATTCCCCATACTTTCTCATGTTTGGGAGGGAAGCTAAGCTCCCTATAGATGTTAGCCTGAACGTAAAACCAGAAAGTAGGAATAGCTCAGTAGTGCCACACAGCAAGTATATAGGGAGATTAAGGGAAGAATTGCAGGAGGCGTACCAATTAGCCTCAGAAACTGCAAGGAAATTGGGATTAAAGAATAAGAGGATGTATGATAGTAAAGTAAGGGAACAGGAGCTCAGCCCTGGGGACAGAGTGTTGCTGAGGAAGTTTGGGACCCCCAGAGGTGTGAAAATCTCCAATAGGTGGAGGGAAGATCCGTTTATAATAGTCGAAAAGTTATATGATCTGCCAGTATATAAGATAAAACCTGAGGAGGGGGGAGAAAAAATGTTAACTTACCATAGACAGCACCTGTTACCTATTGGTAAAGAAGTTAGAATGGAAGGGCTTCACCTGGGGAAGAATACCCAGGAAAAGCAAGACAGGCATCTAACTGACTATAATAACTCAACTCATGCTGTTGATGGGGAAAGAGAGGAGGAAATGTTTGATGAATGTTGTCCTGGACATTATTATAAAGACGAAGTTAGTTCTAGTATTGACAATAATGTCAACAAGTCCTGGGAGGATACCTCGGAGTATGAAGATTTGGGAGAGGGTGGCAGCGATGTGGTCGGAGAACAACGATTTAGAGACGATATGGGTCAGGAACAAGGTAGTCCTGATAATGTCACCATGAATATGAGACCACAGAGGGTGCGCATGCCACCTTCAATCCTAACATATGATAAATTGGGGGAACCTAGTGTGATACCCGCTGTAATATATCCTTTGGCCATTTATGCCTGGCCTTATTTCCTATCTGCATAGAATAAATAAATGAAGATGGTGATTTGGAAGCAAGCTCTCCTAATCACCAGGGGAAGAGAATGTAACCTTGTGTTCAAGAATGTAACCTTATGCTCATTAAGAATGTAACCTTATATTCAAGAATGTAATGTAACCCTCTGCTCATTGTTACATAAAGATAAAGATGTGTTGTACATGTAATGTAATATGTAACCTGTTTATGGTGAGATAGACGTTGGAGCTAGTTGCATAGTGTATAATGCACGAGTCAGGGATGCTGATACTGGCTGATGCTGGCCGTTAAGGGGTCGCATGGGGAGATACTGGACGGAGGCAGCGGGTATAAGAAGGGAGAGACACAGCGGAGAAGGACTAGTTCATCGGCACACCTCACCGGTATTGGAGCAGCGGCAGCAGAGTAGCGGGGACAGTGGCAACGCAGCGGCGGCACGAAGAAAGTGACCTGCAGCAGCGGTGATAGCGAGAGTGACAAGTGGCAACGCAGCGGCAGCACGAAGAAAGTGACCTGCAGCAGCGGTGATAGCGAGAGTGACAAGTGGCAATGCAGCGGCAGCACGAAGAGAGTGACCTGCAGCAGCGGCAGCGGCGATAGCAGCCAGGTCTCTAGCGGAACTTCCCTGTAGGCGAGGGACTGGGAGCCGCTTAGACCTGAGGCTGGTAAGCTTACCCTCCATCGAGGGGGAAGCGGAGTCCAGCTTCGCCGCCACCTCCCGCGTGCCAGCCAGATAAAGACCCGACAGCGCATCTGTAAGCTGGAAGCTAGAGTGCAGTTCCTGAGCCTAAGCCGCCGGAGGAAGGTAACTCAGCGACGCTGCTCTGCGACTGTGACTGTTATAACAAAGCCGACGGGCGGACAGGGGTGTACCCAATCACGGGGCAGCACTGAGAAACCCTGCTGGATAGCTAACCGTTAACCCCTCACAGCCTGGATAGAGAGACCGGACAACTAACCGGTGAGAGCTAATGTAGCACCTACTTTTACCTTCTACTACATTATACGCCCACACGGATAGACTCCTATACACTACCTACTGTAGAGGCGATCACTCTGGGACTAACCACGCTATCTACTTTGACAATTTAACAGGATCAGAGTAATCGCTAACTATAGATACTGGACACGGGCCCCAACGCGCGCCAACATATGAGCTCACACTTAGAACTGTGTATCAGAAATATATATATATACCAGAGTACTATATATCTGGCCAGATATAAGGTATAGAGAATAAGATATTAGCTTACATGAATAAGGCTCTATTACGGGGAATTGGGTATTATAGTTATAATGACTAGGAAGGGAAGAGGGCTTTAGCCTGGAATAGGAAGGTGAATAGTTAGGGTATAATTAGATAATTAGAGTGTAAGAAGGTGATTGTATATGAAACTAATGTTACCAGAATCCTTGAAATGCTACTAATGTGTCTAGAATATATGATGTTGTGTATATGAACTATATAATATGCGTATATGAATTTAGATGATTAAACCTTGTTAGCATACTTACTTTTACACTGCATCCGTGGAGTCTTGGTCCTTTAAAGCTGTAAAAGAAGAGAGAGGTAGGGTGGTCAGTCTGATTGCCAAAATAAATTAACAGTGATTTCCTAAGCTACACTATAAACAAGTTTAGGTGGAGGCACTTCGCTAATAGGATATAGTTACCCATTACTGAGGGTTACAAGTGGAGGCACTGCTGAGATGGAGCATAGGGGTATTTTATCAGAAAGGGATATATATGAATGGTGCATCAGGAAGGGGAGGAGCGTGAAGAGGTGTTTAGCTGTAGGGGGAAACTTCACAGAATTCTCAGATCGAGATGTCATCGCGTGCATTGACAAGTTGTATGGGATAGTGCGACCTAAGATTATAGATAGGTGGAGAGGAGACATGGGGAAGGTGGTCGCTTTCCTCATTGAGAATGAAAAAGACCTTGATAGCTGTTTGCTCCCGTCCATGGTGGTAGCTGATGAGGAGACAGGGAGACGATGGCATGTCATATGGCCGATAAATGACGGAGAGACGGCAAGTTTCCCTATATTTACAGAAGACAGTAATGATAAGGGAGATAGAGACGGTGATGCAGCTGAAGATGCTGAAGCTAGTACAAAGGGAGCTCAGTTCGAGACCATCATAGATAGAGTAGTTTCCCAGTTGGAGAGATGGCACTATGAGGGGAGTTATAGGAGACTGAGGTTATTCTCTGGTATAAGCCCCGTTCCTATTGGGGAAGAAACGTACGAGGCTTGGAAGGAGGCTGCAGTACAGCAAGCAGAGGAATGGCAGTGCCCTGATAAAATTAAACGGCAGAGAATAGTCGAAAGTCTAAGGGGACCAGCGATGGGGGTGGTACAAGCCGCTAGGAGAAGCAACCCACAAGCCACACTTGAAACATATTTAGAGGCTCTAGACTACGCATATGGAACACTAGAAGACGTGGGGGAATTACTGGCTAGGTTCCAACATACTTTTCAGGAAGTGGGGGAAAAACTCAGTACTTATGTAATACGGTTAGATAAGCTGTTGTATAAGATAGTTGAAAAGAGTGGGATAGAGAGAGGAGACGTAGATAAGAGCAGAATAAGACAACTGCTTCGAGGGGCTCAGACAACTGACTTTGTAGCACAGAAATTAAGGTGTTCAGTATTGAGAGATACTCCACCCACGTTCAACGAATTGCTCAAAGAAATTAAACAGGAAGAAGTATTGATAGAAATGAGAGATAGGACGGTAAAGAAGGTAAAAGTGGTAAAGCCTATCATTAAGAAAGATGCTTTTGAGGATAAAATATTGAAGTTGATAGAAGAACAAAACAAAAAGATAGAACAAGTATTAACTGTACAAAATAATAATGCGAAACGGGACTCTGAATTAACCGTCCGAGGCATGGGGAGAGGTTATAGAGGTGCGAATAGGAGATGTTTCGAATGTGGCAGACTAGGGCATCGGGCGTTTGAGTGTATCAATGGTCAGTTTAACAGGAACAGGAATAATCTCCCAACTCCCACAGACTACGATAATGGTGGCCAGGCCAACCCTGAATCTGATCAGGGAAACGAGTAGGGGAGAACTGTGAGCCCCTCTCAGTTCCCCCCAGGAATGAAGTAGAGGTAATGGGGAAAATTTGGTGGAATGGAAATGGTTCGATCCCGGAAGGACTTTTAGGACCCATACCATCGGTAACCGCAGAAATAAATGGAGTGAGATGTATGGTGCTGTTGGATAGTGGATCTCAGGTATCCATTATATTTGAACCATGGTACCAGAAGTACATACCCGAGGTTCCTATAAGACCCTTAAATGGATTAGTTATATGGGGACTAAGTGTAGAAAAATACCCATACTTAGGATATGTGGAGGTGGAGATAAGGCTGGGAGGAGACGGAGAGAGTGGTTTAACAGTCCCTGTTGTCGCCCTTATATGTCCCGAGATGGGAAGAGATGCCAACGAACTGCCTATTATTATAGGTACCAATACCAGATTGTATAGGGAATTGTCTAAGTGGTGTTTAGCGGAGGAGGGTAATGAGACTCAGACACAGATTTATAGGGACGATAGTCATGAATGTGGTAGGTCACTCAATGTGGCTGTAGGGGGAGTAGACCAAAGCCAATTTGAGTCGTGCTTCACCGGAAGTGACATTACTGGGGAAGAAAAGAGAGAACTCATAGAAGCACTAAAAGAAAAGGAGTCTGGTTTCTCCAAAGGGGAGTGGGACCTGGGGGTAGCCGTAGGGGTGGAGCATCAAATAAATCTCACCAACGATAGTCCATTTAGGGAACGCTCTCGCAGAATAGCCCCCGCCGATTTCGAAGACGTTAGGTTACACCTTAAAGGGTTATTGGAAAATCAAATGATTGTTGAGTCCAGAAGTCCGTACGCCTCTCCCATAGTGGTAGCCAGGAAAAAGACGGGGAAGATAAGGATGTGCGTAGATTATAGAACCTTAAATTCTCGCACCGTACCTGACCAATACACTGTGCCTCGGATTGATGAAGCCTTAGACTGTTTACAAGGGAGTGGTTGGTTTTCTGTTTTAGATTTAAGGAATGGGTTTTATCAGATCCCTATGAGGAAGGAGGATCAAGAAAAAACGGCGTTTATATGTCCTCTGGGTTTTTTCGAATTTTTGAAGATGCCTCAGGGGATTAAAGGGGCACCAGCCACGTTCCAAAGGACGATGGAGAAAGCTATAGGCGACATGAACTATCGGGAGGTACTAGTGTATCTTGATGACATTATTGTTTTTGGGAAAACCTTGACAGAGCACAATGCCCGTCTTTTGAAAGTGATAGACCGGCTTATTGAGGGGGGCCTGAAATTATCAATAGATAAGTGTATTCTGTGTCAAGCATCGGTAAAATACCTAGGTCATGTGGTGAGTCGGGAAGGGATAGCCACCGATCCGGAAAAGGTGGAGGCTGTTAGAGCCTGGCCAAGACCCACTAAGCTCAAAGAACTGAGGTCTTTTCTGGGGTTTTGCGGATACTATCGACGATTCGTCCCAAATTATTCGCAAATAGCTAAGCCCCTTACTGAATTAACTAAGGGATATCCACCTCCTAACAAAAAAAAGAACCCTAATCGGAACAGTAACAATAAAGAACAGAGGTTGTATAGGCCTGAGGAGTTATTTGGGGAAAGGTGGACCCCGCAGTGCGAGGTATCCTTTGTTCAGCTGAAAGAAGAACTCACCCACACCCCTGTGCTCGCGTATGCGAACCCTAATGACCCATATATACTTCATGTTGATGCTTCTCAAGAAGGAATAGGGGGAGTATTATACCAGGCTTGCCCAACCAGTAAAAAGAATATACCTGTTTCTTTCGCCAGTAGGGGGTTAACCGGCAGTGAAAAAAATTACCCTACCCACAAATTGGAATTTCTAGCTTTAAAATGGTGTGTGGTAGAGAAGTTCCATGAGTATTTATATGGGGTGCAATTTGAAATTCACACTGACAACAACCCCCTAACATATATCCTCACCACTGCAAAGTTAGACGCGACCGGACATAGATGGCTAGCAGCCTTAGCACTGTATAACTTTTCTATTAAATACAGACCGGGAGTGAGTAATATTGACGCCGATGCGCTGTCTAGAATACCAGGGCGCCTAGAGCCGACAAGTGAAGATGAAGACTGGGTGGAGATCCCAATGGGGGATATAAAAGGGATGTGTCGGCAAATACAAAATCAAAAAGATATACTCCTCATGAGTGAGTACTTGAGTGGTACTGGTGCTATAGGCTCCCTAGGTGCCACCCCAAAGGCTTTACCCCTGTCCTATTGTTGGTTGGGACGGTTAGAGATGGAGGGGTTGCCCATGATTCGGCCAGTGCAGATGAAGAGGGCGCAACTGGCTGACCATAACATTAGAGACGTATATTATCTGATATTAGAAAAAAAACGCTCACCTAGAAGAACAACCTCGCTATCACTCTCGGAAAAGGCCAAACTCTTGAAGAGACAAGAGAAGTGGCTAGAGATAAGGAACGGGGTACTTTATAGAAAGATAGAGAGGACCAAGGGAGAAATTAGCTACCAATTGGTCTTACCAGAAAGATTTAGACCCATAGCACTGCAGACTTTACATGACGATCATGGACATCTGGGTGTTGAAAAGACTGTAGGACTGGTGTCCCAAAGATTTTACTGGCCAGGAATGAGAAGGGATGTAGAAGATTATTGCCGCAACTGTGGAAGTTGTGTAGTAAGGAAAACAGTGGCTACCCAACATGCCCCCATGGTGTCTTTCAAAAGTAGTGGACCCATGGATATTGTGTGTATGGATTTCTTGACACTAGATGTAGGGGATGGGAAGAAATGTCACATATTAGTGGTGACTGACCATTTTACTCGTTACGCTCAGGCGTATGTGACCCCTAATCAAAAAGCGATGACCGTAGCCAATACTTTATGGAATAAGTTTTTTGTCCATTACGGCCTACCCAATAGACTACATTCAGACCGAGGTAGGGAATTTGAAAGCCGACTGATTAGAGAAATCTGTTTATTGTGTGGGATTGTGAAATCCAAGACTACCCCATATCACCCTCAAGGGGACCCACAACCAGAACGGTTTAATAGGACTTTGTTGAACATGCTGGGGACACTTAACCCGCTAGATAAGAAACATTGGAAGAGACATGTAGAGCGATTAGTACATGCTTACAATTGCACTAAGAATGAATCGACCAGGTATTCCCCATACTTTCTCATGTTTGGGAGGGAAGCTAAGCTCCCTATAGATGTTAGCCTGAACGTAAAACCAGAAAGTAGGAATAGCTCAGTAGTGCCACACAGCAAGTATATAGGGAGATTAAGGGAAGAATTGCAGGAGGCGTACCAATTAGCCTCAGAAACTGCAAGGAAATTGGGATTAAAGAATAAGAGGATGTATGATAGTAAAGTAAGGGAACAGGAGCTCAGCCCTGGGGACAGAGTGTTGCTGAGGAAGTTTGGGACCCCCAGAGGTGTGAAAATCTCCAATAGGTGGAGGGAAGATCCGTTTATAATAGTCGAAAAGTTATATGATCTGCCAGTATATAAGATAAAACCTGAGGAGGGGGGAGAAAAAATGTTAACTTACCATAGACAGCACCTGTTACCTATTGGTAAAGAAGTTAGAATGGAAGGGCTTCACCTGGGGAAGAATACCCAGGAAAAGCAAGACAGGCATCTAACTGACTATAATAACTCAACTCATGCTGTTGATGGGGAAAGAGAGGAGGAAATGTTTGATGAATGTTGTCCTGGACATTATTATAAAGACGAAGTTAGTTCTAGTATTGACAATAATGTCAACAAGTCCTGGGAGGATACCTCGGAGTATGAAGATTTGGGAGAGGGTGGCAGCGATGTGGTCGGAGAACAACGATTTAGAGACGATATGGGTCAGGAACAAGGTAGTCCTGATAATGTCACCATGAATATGAGACCACAGAGGGTGCGCATGCCACCTTCAATCCTAACATATGATAAATTGGGGGAACCTAGTGTGATACCCGCTGTAATATATCCTTTGGCCATTTATGCCTGGCCTTATTTCCTATCTGCATAGAATAAATAAATGAAGATGGTGATTTGGAAGCAAGCTCTCCTAATCACCAGGGGAAGAGAATGTAACCTTGTGTTCAAGAATGTAACCTTATGCTCATTAAGAATGTAACCTTATATTCAAGAATGTAATGTAACCCTCTGCTCATTGTTACATAAAGATAAAGATGTGTTGTACATGTAATGTAATATGTAACCTGTTTATGGTGAGATAGACGTTGGAGCTAGTTGCATAGTGTATAATGCACGAGTCAGGGATGCTGATACTGGCTGATGCTGGCCGTTAAGGGGTCGCATGGGGAGATACTGGACGGAGGCAGCGGGTATAAGAAGGGAGAGACACAGCGGAGAAGGACTAGTTCATCGGCACACCTCACCGGTATTGGAGCAGCGGCAGCAGAGTAGCGGGGACAGTGGCAACGCAGCGGCGGCACGAAGAAAGTGACCTGCAGCAGCGGTGATAGCGAGAGTGACAAGTGGCAACGCAGCGGCAGCACGAAGAAAGTGACCTGCAGCAGCGGTGATAGCGAGAGTGACAAGTGGCAATGCAGCGGCAGCACGAAGAGAGTGACCTGCAGCAGCGGCAGCGGCGATAGCAGCCAGGTCTCTAGCGGAACTTCCCTGTAGGCGAGGGACTGGGAGCCGCTTAGACCTGAGGCTGGTAAGCTTACCCTCCATCGAGGGGGAAGCGGAGTCCAGCTTCGCCGCCACCTCCCGCGTGCCAGCCAGATAAAGACCCGACAGCGCATCTGTAAGCTGGAAGCTAGAGTGCAGTTCCTGAGCCTAAGCCGCCGGAGGAAGGTAACTCAGCGACGCTGCTCTGCGACTGTGACTGTTATAACAAAGCCGACGGGCGGACAGGGGTGTACCCAATCACGGGGCAGCACTGAGAAACCCTGCTGGATAGCTAACCGTTAACCCCTCACAGCCTGGATAGAGAGACCGGACAACTAACCGGTGAGAGCTAATGTAGCACCTACTTTTACCTTCTACTACATTATACGCCCACACGGATAGACTCCTATACACTACCTACTGTAGAGGCGATCACTCTGGGACTAACCACGCTATCTACTTTGACAATTTAACAGGATCAGAGTAATCGCTAACTATAGATACTGGACACGGGCCCCAACGCGCGCCAACATATGAGCTCACACTTAGAACTGTGTATCAGAAATATATATCTATACCAGAGTACTATATATCTGGCCAGATATAAGGTATAGAGAATAAGATATTAGCTTACATGAATAAGGCTCTATTACGGGGAATTGGGTATTATAGTTATAATGACTAGGAAGGGAAGAGGGCTTTAGCCTGGAATAGGAAGGTGAATAGTTAGGGTATAATTAGATAATTAGAGTGTAAGAAGGTGATTGTATATGAAACTAATGTTACCAGAATCCTTGAAATGCTACTAATGTGTCTAGAATATATGATGTTGTGTATATGAACTATATAATATGCGTATATGAATTTAGATGATTAAACCTTGTTAGCATACTTACTTTTACACTGCATCCGTGGAGTCTTGGTCCTTTAAAGCTGTAAAAGAAGAGAGAGGTAGGGTGGTCAGTCTGATTGCCAAAATAAATTAACAGTGATTTCCTAAGCTACACTATAAACAAGTTTAGGTGGAGGCACTTCGCTAATAGGATATAGTTACCCATTACTGAGGGTTACAAAGATGAAGTAACACCATATCAGGACCCAAGTTTAACATGATGCCACATTGTACGGCTGTTAGTACATGTTATGCCCCATAACAGTGCCCCCTATTTACACTGTGCCACATTACAATGCCTATGTTCATAGTACAGTGCCATTCAGTTCAATTAGGCCCCATTGCAGTGAACGGGCTTGGTTCATTAGGTCTACAGTAAAAAGGACAAGTTCTAGTGAGGCCCTTATCCACTTCAGTGGTGGGGTTATTTTTAGGGAGCGCTCCACACTGGGTGAGTTTTTTCTGGGGAGCGGTCCCTAAAAAAAAACCCACCACTGTAACCCTGTGTCCAGGCAGCGCCACTTAACAGTCTATCAGCCGCTGCCCGGCCCTGCCCCCAGCAACCTGGCTGTGTGCGGCGTGCCATTACAAGGTCACGCTACAACACAGCAGGGGGGAAGGAGGCAGGGCCGGGCAGCAGGAGCTGGGCAGCCCCCGAAGCTGAGCATGGTGCTGATCTCAGTGCTCAGCGGCACTGCCCGGCGGGAGGGAGCGCACGCAGTGGCACCCAAGAATTTGATGGGTTTGCCAGTCTGCGCACTGGAGCAAAACCAGGAAAATTCTCGGGCGTGCCACTGAAGAGATTAATGCCCCACATGCTGGTACTTGGTGGTAAACTCGGCAGCCAAAGACTTATCACTTCACCATAGGAAAATATGAATCCTGAGAACTCTGCAGCTTTGTAAATTTAACAAATTCCTGGGTCGAAAATTTCCCCGACCCCATCCGTTACCATTTGAATTGCAGATCTGCAAAACGGACGATCTTAGTGAATTTTCCTATTTGTCTATGATCCTCTGCATTGAATTTAGGCTTTTTTGTTTATTTTACAGAAAAATAATTCGCTGACAAAACAGTGCTGACCTAATTGGAAGCTATTGCTGCCTGTTATGATTCTTCTGTAATTAAAAGCATTTGTATTGCACATGGCTATTAGTAACCGTTACACAATAAGGACAAAGTTAAATCTTTATACAGTACTGTAGATCTCACCTCTCCCATTGGGTGACTTCATGGTACATAGGTAAGGAAAACCAAAGGACACTTCTAATTATCCTTTGTGTGATGACAGAATCAGTCATTTTTAATTGAAGCATTTTATCAACATCCATTTACAACCTACATTACACATCAATATTATGGGGGCATTACGTGTCTCGCCTTAATTCCATGACACAACATTTGCTGCAGAAAGATGTTAATTGGACTAATTCTGCATGTAAATCTCCGTGTGCTTCCTCCTCCAACATTCCCCGTCCTAATTAGACAATTACGCAGACCTCTGAGCATTTGATTGCTCATTTAAATACAGTAAGGATAGGTCTAACATTTGAAATACAAATGATTGGTAATTATAACAAGTTTGATAGCTATGGGGAATTGACAGGTTTTTTTTTTAATGTTATATAATGATTAAACTACAATTACATTTTCGGGAAACCGAAACCTTTTACACCTGCTGCTGTATTATATTTCAAGTAGCATTAAAAATCTGCGGTACATGTGAATTATCCGGGCTGCCGATTTTGTCCTTAAGTTTAGTTAACTTAAGGACACCCGACCGACGCGATGCCTGCGATTTACCCCAAAATCGCGGGCATTGCGTCGGTCGCGGCCGTTATAAGGGGCCGCGACGCGACCGACGCGATGCCCGCGATTTCCCATAGACATTAATGTTAAAAGACGCGATGGACCCAATTTCCCATAGACAGCAATGTTAAAATTATTACAGTGATGTTAAATGATGTGCAAAATAAAATGACAATGTGAAATGGGGCAATATGGCCATTTCACATTGGATATGTTTTAAAAAAAAATGTTTCATGGCCCCCCACCACCGTTAACGCCACCCCGCTATTGACGCCAACCCGAAGCGTGGCGAGCGCAGCGAGCCCGCGAGGGGCGGCGGTACGCGTCCTCCGACCTTTTCATACCCCTACTATCCACGTCGGCGTGGAGTTGAGAATAGAAAGTGTGGCGAGCGCAGCGAGCCACCGAGCCCGAAGCGTGGCGAGCGTCCGCGAGGTGTCCGCGTCCGCTCGCCACGCTTCCACGTGTCCACGTCCGCTCGCCACGCTTCGGGCTCGGTGGCTCGCTGCGCTCGCCACACTTTCTATTCTCAACTCCACGCCGACGTGGATAGTGGGGGTATAAAAGGTTGGAGGATGCGTACCGCTGCGCTTGCCACACTTCGGGTTGGCGTCAATAGCGGGGTGGCGTTAACTGGGCCATGAAACATTTTTTTTTAAAACATATCCAATGTGAAATGGCCATATTGACCCATTTCACATTGTCATTTTATTTTGCACATCATTTAACATTACTGTAATAATTTTAACTTTGCTGTCTATGGGAAATCGGGTCCATCGCGTCTTTTAACATTACTGTCTATGGGAAATCGGGTCCATCGCGTCTTTTAACATTACTGTCTATGGGAAATCGCGGGCATCGCGGCCCCTTATAATGTCCGCGACCGACACGATGCCCGCAATTTTTCGGGCGCGATTAAAAAATCGGCAGCCCGGATAACTTGCAAGTACCAAATCTGCAATCAATAAATAGATAAGAGATGCGCATACATATTTTGGACCAGAAAATAGACTGTAGAAAGATCACTGTCAATCCCACCACCAAGGATCATGGACACAGGACTCCACCCAACCCCATGTCTGTTACATCATGATTAGAGTGTCTGACTGCAATGCCAAAGGTGATGGGATCGAATCTCACGTATTTCAGCATCTTGAAATGTCATAATGGACAGTGTGACTAAACCACAAACAGCTTTTAAGTTAAGTCCCTTAATGTTGTAAGTATTAAAGAAGGAAGGGGCGTTGAAAGGAGACAGCGCAGATGCTGGGTTTCGAATAAAAGCAAAAGTCAATGTAAATAAAACATAATTAACAAGTCCAGCAGCAGCCACCCATATCCTACAGAGCACACCCCTAGGTATGGTAGCAGCTAGATCCCCTTTGCTGGGAGGACCTTTCCCATCATGCACTGGGTCCTTGTCTACTAATAGTAACCTGTGGTGAGCAATGCAGGCCCACAACGGTCCAATGCAGCTGCAATAAAAGAAATAAACCTTCACCAAACTAGATCAGATATGAAATAACAAAAGGTCCGCCCTCACCTGAAGTCACATCCTCATACCTCCCAACAGAGAGTGGAGCTTAGGGGAGAGTGGACTGGGGACATGGCCAACAGCTTACAAAGTGCCGGGCATGCCCCAATAGTGATGGGAAATGGGGGGCATGGCTTGCGGCCCTGGCATACATTCCCCACAAGGCCACGTCCCCTTCTAAGGAAGCCACACCCCCTTTTCAGCCATGCATGCATCCTGGTCACCGAGATTTTATAGTTAGGAGGCATGGAATATAGGAAGTGCTTACAAAATGCAGACAGTCAGTGTTCACAATAACACTTAATACACCTAAAATATACTCATATGCTTAGGGATAAATTCACATGAGGTCAAATTGCATTTGGAATTTATTGCATAGGCATCACATTAATCATGTATACTGTGCTGACTGAGAAGAAAAGAAATATCACAGCGAATATCTAGTTGCAAACAAGAAACCCCATATTGCAGGCAGCAACTTTAGTAGAAATACTTGCAAAACATCTATAATGTTATATAGAAATATCTCCTAACAAGCATTTATGCATTGACATGCTCATATGTGTAACTAGACACCATACTTGCCTACTTATGAAAACTAGTTTCAGGGAGATTATAGTTGGTAAAATAATTTTGTACAGCACCCCGCTGAGGGGACATGTCGTGCTCCACCCACAGGGCGTGTCTAGTTCCATATATGAAGAGATTGTGATAAGAGATTGTGAACGTGGCACCTAGAAGTGTGGGTGTGTACTGCTACATCTGAGAGGAATCTTATAAAATGACACATCCAAATGTAGCTGTCTCTCATTCCTTTTTTTCCCCAAAACTGTAACAGTGTAATGTGTGCTAGGTGAAATGAGGGAGATTGCTAGACTAATGAGGGAGAGAGGGAGATTGCTGTTTTATCAGGGAGTCTCCTGCAGAATGCAGGAGGGGAGGTAACTTTGATGTAACAGTGTAATGTGGGCTAGGTGACATGAGGGAGATTGCTAGACTAACGAGGGAGAGAGGGAGATAGCTGCTATGTCAGGGAGTCTCCTGCAGAATACAGAAGGGGAGGTAACTTTGATGTAACAGTGTAATGTGGGCTAGGTGACATGAGGGAGATTGCTAGACTAACGAGGGAGAGAGGGAGATAGCTGCTATGTCAGGGAGTCTCCTGCAGAATGCTGGAGGGGAGGTAACTATGATGTAACAGTGTAATGTGGGCTAGGTGAAATGAGAGAGATTGCTAGACTAATGAGGGAGAGAGGGAGATTGCTGGGTTTTTTTTCAGGGAGTCTCCTGCAGAATGCAGGAGGGGAGGTAACTATGATGTAACAGTGTAATGTGTGTTAGGTGACATGAGAGAGATTGCTAGACTAATGAGACTAATGAGAGAGATTGCTGCTATATCAGGGAGTCTCCTGCAGAATGCAGGAGGGGAGGTAACTATGATGTAACAGTGTAATGTGGACTAGGTGAAAAGGGGGAGATTGCTAGACTAATGAGGGAGAGAGGGAGATTGCTGCTATGTCAGGGACTCTCATGCAGAATGCAGGAGGGGAGGTAACTATGATGTAACAGTGTAATGTGGACTAGGTGAAAAGGGGGAGATTGCTAGACTAATGAGGGAGAGAGGGAGATTGCTGCTACATCAGGGACTCTCATGCAGAATGCAGGAGGGGAGGTAACTATGATGTAACAGTGTAATGTGGGGTAGGCATACCTCCAAACTTTGGTCGTTCAGCAGGCGGGACGCTGCTGCTGCGCGCCGGAGGTCATGCCCCCATTTTGCCGCTATGGGGGCATGACCCAGAGGCTCTGTGAGCCTCTAGCCATGCCCCCAGCCCCCTGGCTGCGGGAATAGACGCTGTGCGCATGCGCACAGCGTTTATTCCCCGCTGCTTAGCAGCTGACAGGGGGGACTCCCAACAGCCCCCCCACACCGCGGGACACTGCCGCCCGCGGGTGGGACAGCGGGACAGGCCCTGACAATCGGGACTGTCCCGATAAAATCGGGACTGTTGGGAGGTATGGGGTAGGTGACATGAGGGAGATTGCTAGACTAATGAGGGAGAGAGGGAGATTGCTGCTATGTCAGGGAGTCTCCTGCAGAATGCAGGAGGGGAGGTAACTATGCTATACATGTCCTTTGGGTATAGAACGACACACGGCGCATTCTACTGTAATCTCTCTAGTTCTAGTTTTTAAAAGTAAACAAGTCTGTCTCATATGATCCTTCACTTAATAATCTACTTAGTTTCATGTTGCCAAGGTGTAGGTGGGTTCCCTTATTACGGCACATGTCAGTACATTAGCGCTTCTTCCTAAAACACCGCATGTAATAATGGTGAATGTATAAAAGGTTTTCTAGCATGTTTTCCAACACTGTCACTCCGGAATTCTGAGATCTCAGCTCAGAAGACACCTTACAGATTTCGGCTGATCATCTCCGTCCTGTGAGACAGAGCAGGCTGTTCCTTCTACACATTTCTGCGTTTTAACAAAAATAACCCAAGATGCAATTAAAAAGGAACAGAGTATCTGGCGCAGAAGACATGCAGTAATTACAGGCGGCGGAATGTTTAAATGAGTCATACAAAAATATGTATAATCATGTCTAGTTTTATTTTTCCAAGAAATAAAAAGTTTGCAAAATCTGGCTGATTTAGGGGGTTATTCAGTACTCAAAAATGCTGGGTGATTTAGCCCATACTGTAGCTCTGTGATCAGGTAGCTGCCGCTGAGACAGAGAAAAACAACATAACTTTTCTGTCAGTGCTAGAGTCGAGCACCCTCTAGTGGCCATCTGTGTGCAAAACACTTGATACCCCCCTGTAGAGTTGAGGAGCATTTCATTATATAGGATTTCTACTAATTTATATAGTGCCCACATGTTCCGCACCGCTTTCACATCAGCTCCTGCCCCAGAAGAGCTTACAATCGATTCCCTATCACACGCACACACATATGCTAGGAATCCATTTTTTTTTTTAGCAGAACCCAATTAACAGACAGGTAAGTTTTTGGATTGTGGGAGGAGACTGGACACGGAGAGCCGCGCAAACACAGGGGTGACCTAAATACTCTGCATTGGCTGGATTCAAACTCCAGACCTCGGGCTGTGAGGCAGTGACGCTATCCCCTATGACAACTGTCTCGGAGCATGAAGTTCAGTTTCTATGTTTATTTTGCCAATAATTCATAATATCTGCCTGAACTTAGCTTATCTCCTGTACATGTGTCATTCATCAGGAAGTTACTGTATATATGTTATACTGGCCTGGAATGACCAGAAGGTTCCCAAAATCAAGTGGCCCTCCATGGCCCCTGGGAGATATGTGCAAGTCTCCCACATCCCCTCGTACCCTGTGCTGGATTAAGGCATAATTGTCTACTTTGGTAAATGCCTTCCTTTCCCATCCCAGAGAGCCGCGAATTCTGGCATTCGTTTCCGCATGGAGGGAGGTACAGGAGTTCGGGAGGGAGGTACATGCGGGAGACTTTCCCACCTTCCCGGGGAAGGGGGGGGGGGTAGATTTGGGGGGGGGGGGGGGGGCAGGCACTTAAGACAGGGGACCAGGGGAAGGGGCTATCTGGACATCCCTCTTAATATATGATTGCATACCTCCCAACATGACCCATTCCAGAAGGGACACAATGCTCACGTACGCGCACAAGTAGGTGGACCAAGTGGAATCCGATGATGCGATTCTGCTTAATCATAGCCCAACCCTCCGCTTAACAATACTGGTTTTACAGCACTGTACAGTGGGGGGTGGAGTCACGATTACACGTCCATGTCACCACTCCCCCAGCACAGCTCATCTTTCAGATCGGCCACACCCCCATGCAGAAATTTGTGTATATGACACAAAATTGTCTTTGCTTCTAAACATTAACTTGGTAAAAATATATGATTCCGAGGGAAATTCACATCTCTGTTTTCTAACTACAAATGGCTGGATACCGAGGCAGTGAGAATCGGGGAAATGGCTAGAGTAAATCCTTGCTAACAGCGGCAGCCATCATGGCTCCATCTGGAACTTCATTTTTAGTGTCACTTAGGGGGGTATTCATCAAAGCTTAGCCAGAGATAAAGGGTCTAATTCAGACCTGTTCGCTCAGGTCCAAATTCGGTCGCCGGAGAATTATTGGAGCAATGCGCGTGCACAAGGCCTGGCTGGTTTTGGCTTTGGCCAACAAAAAAAAAAGTTACATTATTTAGGCGTGCCAAGAAAAACAGGAGGCAAGCCAAAAGAAATGCTGGTGTGTCAGTAGGAACGCAGGGGTGGTTAAGCCTGCTGGGGGAGGGTGGATGACATCAGCGGCTGCCGGAAAGTGCCGGTATTACACACAGCCACAGAGTAAGTCCTGGGCTACACGGCGGAAGCAAAGTCCAGTGTCCTGAGGAAAAATCATTTGATGGTGATTATTAAGCGAATCATTATAAAGCGAATCATTTTTCCCCTAACCGCACAGATGCGTATGTATGTAAAATGATTTTATGGGGGCAGGAGGGTTCTGTGCCCCTTGTACGCGTTTTGGGGTAATTTCCCCTCCAGTTATTTACCAGCAGAATGGGAGCTGCGCAGGTTTCTGCGGCTGCTTAGTCCTCGTCATTACTACGTGACATCATAGTACAGAAGTGTAGTCCACTAACGAGGTCCTCCTGCATCCTGGGTATTGCACAAGGGTTGGCTACTTTTAAAGGCCAGCACTCGGGGAGGGGCGGGGCTAAATGATGCAATCTGCATCTTTAGCACCACCCCTACCCCAAAAAGCCGTGAATCATGGGAAAAAAATGCTGCTGAGGGGGGGGGGGGGTGTTTGCCCACCCTTCCGGGGTACCGGGAGGGGGATCTGATCATGGTGTTCATGCATGCACCGAACTAGGGACAGGAATAGTGAGAATACCTCATCTGACAGGAAGCCGGCATTTGGGGGTGGTAACGGTCCATTTTATGGGTTTGTCAGAAAAAAACGCAGACCAGGCATTTTATGGGAGTGTCTGTGATGTCGTCACTGACCTCAACCCGCCAGAGATGGGGAAGGGTCGGAGTTACTCACATTTGTACCGGATAAGGTCACTCGGTTGACCCTATGGAGGTACACATACATTAGGTCGACTACTAAAGGTTGACAGGACTTAGGCCGACACCTGAAATAGGCTGACATGGCTAGGGTTGACAGGGTCGGAAGGTCGACACAAGCATTAGGTCGACAATGGGTAGGTCGACAGTTAAAAGGTTGACATGAGTTTTTCAGTTTTGTTTTAGCCGACTTGTGTCGACAAGTGGTATTCATACCCTAAAATCCACTATGGCATGTTGGGAGAATATAATAGAGAGAAGTAGAGAGAGATGGGGTGTCAGAGAGAGGAAGGGGGAGGGAGAAGTAGAGAGAGATGGGGTGTCAGGGAGAGAAAGGGGGAGAGAGAAGTAGGGAGAAATGGGGTGTCAGGGAGAGAAAGGGGGAGAGAGAAGTAGAGAGAGAGAGAGGGTGTCAGGGAGAGAAAGGGAGAGAGAGAGGGTCGGAAGGTCGACACAAGCATTAGGTCGACAATGGGAAGGTCGACAGTTAAAAGGTTGACATGGGTTTTTCAGTTTTGTTTTTAGCCGACTTGTGTCGACAAGTGGTATTCATACCCTAAAATATACTATGGCATGTTGGGAGAATATAATAGAGAGAAGTAGAGAGAGATGGGGTGTCAGGGAGAGGAAGGGGGAGAGAGAAGTAGAGAGAGATGGGTTGTCAGGGAGAGGAAGGGGAGAGAGAAGTAGAGACAGATGGGGTGTCAGGGAGAGAAAGGGGGAGAAAGAAGTAGAGAGAGATGGGGTGTCAGGGAGAGGAAGGGGGAGTGAGAAGTAGAGAGAGATGGGGTGTCAGGGAGAGAAAGGGGGAGAGAGAAGTAGAGAGAAATGGGGTGTCAGGGAGAGAAAGGGGGAGAGAGAGATAGGGTTTCAGGGAGAGAAAGGGGAGAGAGAAGTAGAGAGAGATGGGGTGTCAGGGAGAAAAAGGGGGAGGGAGAAGTAAAGAGATGGGGGGCTAAATGTAATAGGGTACGTTTATTTTCGTAAGAAAAAAATCGCACCAAATCGCACATTAAAAAACCGCAATTTTTGCCACGAATTTGCATATGTAATGAGATGTGAATTAGCGGCAAAAAAGTGTGATATGGTGCGATTTCGGGAGATTTTTACTCATGAAAATGTGCACATTTTAAAACATGCGATTTTGAGTAAAAAAAAAATAAAACGGGAAAAAAACGGCGTGGGGTCCCCCTCCTGAGCATAACCAGCCCCGGGCTAAAAGAGCCGGTCCTGGTTTCATACAATCACTGAAACAACCAAGTCTGGGTTCCGTGGATTTTATAAAACCAGCACCAGGCTCAAGGGCCGGTCCTGGTTCCCAAAATACGGGGGACAAAATGACTAGGGGTCCCCCGTATTTCAAGAACCAGCACCGGGCCCAACCAGCCAGCAGGGTAATGCCACAGCCGGGGGGGAGACTTTTTATACAAGTCCCCCCGTCCAAAGCATTCACCCCCTGACCGGTCAGCATGGGCAGGGGTCCTGGGGTAGTGGGGACCCCCACCCCCAAAGAAGGGGTTTCCCCCCCCCTCCAGAACTTACCTGCCCATGCTGAAGCCCGGGGCTGTCCTCGATGCCCCTGGGCGGTGGGCATCGAGCTGATGATTGTGTAAAAAATTTAGAAAAACTATTGTATACTGCTGTGGAACTATGAGTCCCAGCAAGCCTGCACCACATGCAGGGACTTGGAGAACCACAAGTCCCAGCATGTGGGGCAATAAAGGGCCCGCTGGGACTTGTAGTCCCACAGTAGCACAAATAGTTAAATAAATACACACACACACGTACAGTACAACTTTATTACATATGGAGCCCATACATCCATACTCACCTATGTTGCCATGAAGGATCGGTCCCCTTGTCCAGTAGAATCCACTGGGGTACCTGTGGAGAGAAAACATGCTCACAGACGTCTTCAGTGTTCTGTTTACATCTGGGGCTCCGCCCCCAGACCGGGACTTAGCCCCGCCCACCAGCCAATGATGGTCCAGGAAAACCCCCACGTCGGGGCTGGTTATGCTCAGGAGGGGGGACCCCACGCATTTTTTTTTTCCATTTTTTATTTTTAACCCTTTTTTTGGACAGAACAATGCACAGATCACAAAGAATCACGAATGCTGAATAGGCACTGAGAGAGCATAAACCGCTGATGGTTTCTCCAGGTTACACTTGGAAGGTCATGTGATATTCTAATCAGGATGGGCACAAGGCCTATCAGAGCAGTGGGAGGGATTAGACAGTGTAAGAAAAGTCACATCCTAGATGTGAAGCTTCGTCTGTCCGGAAAAGCCCCACCCACCCTTCCCTATTTTTCTCTCTTCGGCAGCGGTAAAGAACGGTCATCCTTGTAAGATCTCTGTGTGTGTGTAGATAGTGGGGTGCGCTCTCCCTTGACATCAATGGTCATGGGTCATGCTCCTGTCCGGGGGATGGCCACCACCAGCCTGGGTGGATGACCAGGGAGAGTGATCACCAGCAATGGTGTGTATGTGTAGTCATCTCTAACCCCCACTTTCCTATAGTGATCGTTCTTTGGTGCCGCCACCATTTATAGTTATAGTTAATTGTCAAAATAAATTTGACATTCATTTTGAAACGCCAGCACTTTGTGTCCGTGTCTTTTTTATTAGATAAGTTTAGTTGTTAAGGTTAAGTTAAGGTTTATGGTGAATTGTAAAGTGTGGACCTGGGGATACCTGATGGAGAGTTTATGATCTGTGCATGGTTCTGTCAAATTCGCCAGCCAGAACCTGGTCTAATTTTCTCCAATAGGAAAACATCTGGATGCGAATTGTGACAAAAAAATCGCACTTTTTGCTGCGAATTGCACCCTATAAAATATGCGATTTTCGGGAAATGCCTGAAAACGGCATATTTTGCGGAAAAAAATGCAAAAAAAAAAAACGCCACCCATTACATTTTGCACAGGGTGTCAGGGAGAGAAAGGGAAGAGAGAAGTAGAGAGATGGGGTTTCAGGGAGAGAAAGGGGGTGAGAAAAGTAAAGAGAGATGGAGTGTCAGAGAGAGGAAGGGGGAGAGACAGGAAGTAAGAAAGAGTAGGAGGATGAGCAGAGGAGAGGAGGGGGTGGAGCAGAAGGAGGAGCCTGAGCGGAGGAGAGAGGGAGGGGGAGGAGGAGGAGGGTGCAAAGGAGGAGGAGTGGATAATAAAGGGAGTGGTTGGAGGGGAGCAGAGGAGAGGGGGAGTGGAGGAGAGGGGCAGCAGGGAGACCAGGGGGTTGCAAAAAGTTGTGACAGCAGGGATCACTTTCTCCTTCCTAATCTGCTCTGTCAATTGCAGTCATTTGCAGCAGTGCACAGAGGCGGCCCTTCACTCAGGTGGGGCGAGAGCTAACTTATAGTACAAGGCACTTAGAGGCTTGTTCAGACATGATCGCAGGGCTGCAACAGGTGATTGTTTTGTTTTTTTGCTCATGTAAGTATTGTTAGGCGCTGTGGAACCCTTGTGGCGCCATATAAATAAATGATATTAAAAGGCTAAACCATTTTACTCCGCAACTTGTCATTGTCCAGACGGCTGGACAATTACAGTAGATTCCGGCTTCCTCTGCCGCTGTTGTTAATTACTAAATAAATATCATCTTGACTGTTTGGTTGCCTGGCAACCTACATTGAGCGTGTTCATGTGAGAAACCCGTGTGTTACATACTGTACTGTACAATGAAGATGTTTCTGAAACAAATATAATCAGGGTACAAAAGGGTAAAAAAACAAAATCATTATATTATTAATTCAGAAACAGAGACAAATCTGTCATCGTGATAAATGTGCCAGGAGGGCAAATCAGGCCAAGAGTCAAAAGTACAATAAGATTTGCCCTCAGGTCTCTCGATATTGTCTAGGTGGACAGCAAATACAGTAGGTTGTGGTGTCGACCTGTTGCACAATGTCGACACAGGCAAAAGATTGACATGAAAAGGTCAACATGCATTGTTGAGGTTTTTTTTTTAATATCATGAATGCTCAATTATTTAACCACTTTTCCGTTCCTAATCAGAGCATACTTTCCAACTGTCCCTATTTTCGCGGAACGATCCTGTTTTTTTGGGACAGTCCCACCTCGGTGAGCGGGGGGACAGTTGAGGGAATAGACAAGGGAATAGACACTGTGTGCATCCATGCCAACGGGATGCAGTCAAAATCCCGACGGTCAAATTCCCGACAGGCTCAAAATCCCGAATGGGTCATAATACCGACAAGGACAAAATCCCGACATTTTAAATCCTGACAAGGTCAAAATACCGACATATAGAATGTACAGGTGAAACTGTCAACATGACTTTGGGTCGACACGTCGCGAGGTCGACATGGTTTTTTTTACTTTTTTTTTTACACCTCCAACTGTGTCCATGTCGACTGTGTCGACATTCGGGTAAAAAGACAGTGAAAAAACCCATGTCAACCTCGCGACCTGTCGACCCAAAGTCATGTTGACTGTTTCACCTGCACATTCTATATGTCAGTATTTTGACCATATCGGGATATTAAATGTCGGGATTTTGTCCTTGTCGGGATTTTGTCCTTGTCGGTATTATGACCCATTCGGGATTTTGACCGTAGGGATTTCATACCGAATCCATGCCAACAGCATCTGTTCACTGAGAGAGAATGGAGAGGGGGCATGGCCAGTAGTTATCAGAGCTCTGGCCATGCCCCCCCCCACGGCAGAACGGGACATGGCTTTGTACTTCTAATACATAATATGCCGTCCACCCCATCGCTTATCTGCTGGTAATACCTGGGCGGCTTTCGAACTGACACCAGCTCAAACTGTAAAACGGCCCTGCTTTCGGCTGAAATTCGCCCAGCGTGTACGGCCTTTATACAGTATGTGTCAGGAGTCGTTTATTCCGTGTATCCTAACTCCCTTGTACTAAAAGTTTGGAACTTTTAACTCAAACAGAAAATGTTAATCGCATGCACTTAAGCCATTAATCCCGTGGCGTTGCTTCCGCGCTGAGTAACGGACAATCATAGATACCTTTAAAACTTTTAATTGGCTGTATTATAATTTTAATGGCAGCTAGGGGGAAAAAAAGTCAGTTAACCCCTTTGTTCACATAACGAGTTATTCAAAAATCCTGCTGGGTTCAGTTCTTCAGTGCGAAGCGTTCACCTGCGGGACTGGCGCGACAATGCGCACCTGGTCTAATTGCGGAACAGCCGCACAGCGTGCCTGTTCCATGTCTGCCAGCTGGCTATAGTCACATGCAAAATGAGTGACACTTACAGTATATATATATGGATATTTCACAGTGAGAACTTGTCACATACAATGCATATAATTTGTGGCAATTACCTGACATACACTTACAATTTTGATGCATGCCAGACTAGGAGAATGCACACAGATCACATTTGCATAGATTTGAATTAAAAGTAAAATAAAGAAAATGTGAGTTTAGGAAATGAGAGAGAGAGAGAGAGAGAGCGAGAGAGAGAGAGAGAGAGACTGATTCAGCATTGTCAATGTGATACACAGAATATGATAATTATAAAAAATACATGGAGGTAAGGCCCCTTCGCCGGTAGAGCGGACTTGTTTTGACTTAAACAATCGTGGAGTATAATATCACATTTCTATAACACTGTAAGAAAGTGGACGTGGACACAACTCCTCCTTTCCCACATTCATGCACTTACTGTAATGTCAGAGTTCTTTGTGTTATTTAGTCACAATACCCTTTCAAAAGAATACATTTCAGTATACTGCCATATCCAGGATTCAAACCCATAACTTGCTGCGTTCCAATTAAATACCCTACTCATTGAGCTATTTGATCCTGGACAAATAACAATGAGATTTATAACTATATGGTTACTTTTACAATGCAATTGCAATCGAGCACACAGTGGGCTGGATTCAGACCTGATGGCTGCCTGTTGGGAATCTTCAGTGTGGATCTCGGCTCCTGTGTATGTCTGCGAATGTGTTCACAGCTGTGCGAACAGCGGGGAATCCGGTCGCAAACATTCACCCTCGAATGGATTTCCCACCTGTTCGCAGATGCCGAGTAAGTCTAGACGTGGGGAGATTGGGACCATTGATGACGTCAGCGTCGACTCATCCCGACGTTCGTACGCCGCCTCCCAAAATATGCAGGTGTGATGCGCACAAATGCTGTCTGCCTGTCAATGAAGATGACAATCCATCGCTGGCTTCATTTGCGCAGGCGGCTCGCGCATGTGGACTGCGCACAGTGAGAACGCGCTGTAGTTCGATAATAGGGCTACCCGCCGGCGCCGCTGCTGATTTACTCCGCCCCCGCCGTGTACAGAAGCCGCGTGGATGTGCGCTGTGATGTCATACGCAATGCATCCCTGGGTACAAGGGCTGATACAGTACTGTACAGCATCCTTTAAGCAGGGCGGCGGTGAGGGGGATAGCGGGGGTGGAGCTGGGGGCATTGAATTTAGTGAACGGAATCGGGTAATGGGAACTTTGATAGGGCTTATTTTCCCGGGTAGGGCTTATTTTGGACTAGTTTCCAAAGGCAAGGGTAGGGCTTATTTTCGGGGTAGGGCTTATTATTGGCGAAACACAGTAGATCTTCTCAGCTGCAATGCTGGTTATTTTTGAGGGCTGGGTCAGCCTGGAGAAGTCCATAGTGCGGAGCAGTGCATGTCCACGCTAACACCGCACTGAAATGCTTTTTTCAATAGTAGTAATGTACCACAACTTGTGAACATAAGCATAAACTCATGTATTATTGGTGCCGCATCCATTAAATGTATACATTATGTTTATTTAGCAGAAAAATTAGTCCAGTTGCTGAAAATCAACCGTAAAAATCAATATTTTTTTTTCAAAAAGATCAAAATGTATTCCAGGATTTGGTACAATATGTTATTAAGAGTATTGCAGACAAAGTCCTTGTTGGCAGACAAGAAACTGTTGGACACCTGCCACCTTGTAAAGTCATAAGTTGCTGTCACAGTTGTCCCTATATGGGACTTCTAGAACAATTTCTGACTAGAGAAAACCCTGAAAAGCCGGAATGGCTGGAAGGCTCCCAAAAAGTCCCCCGCATTGCCGCCAGTTATCTGCGACCGCCCTTCCCTTCCCTCATAGCTCCGCCCCCCATCCTGCCCCTTTTTCATCATTTTCATCATGCCGGCGGCCCTGTCCCCCTGCCTCACGTAGCTGACTGCCCTCTTCTGGTGAGGGCAATCAGAAAGTAGGCAACCCTGATCTGGATTCCATGGGATTATATAAATGCCATTGGGAAATGTTCTCACTGGCAAGGCAATGCTACTGCACAAGGATCTGACGGTCATTCCTTATCCCGTTCCACATTCCACTGTATTCCCTGGGGTGTGTTTTGTAGGACCGCTGTGCGAACACCTTCTGGACTAATACAGTCGCTGAGGTGTTTGCACAGAGGGGGGGCAGGGAGCTGGGACATGTGGATGCCTAGTGTTTCCTGGGGGTGCCCGCAAAAACAGTGGATGCACCCAGAAAAACGCTGGACATCCCCATGCAAATACAGGCGGGTTGAAGCTGACTTCGCTGCTGTATCCATGTAAGCAGAAGAGATAGCTGATCGCTGCTGTATCCATATAAGCAGGAGAGATAGCCGATCGCTGCTGTATCCATGTAAGCAGGAGAGATAGCTTATCACTACAGTATCCTTGTAAGCAGGAGAGATAGCCGAGCGCTGCTGTATACATGTAAACAGGAGAGATAGCCAATCTCTGTTGTATCCATGTAAGCAGGAGAGATAGCCAATCGCTGCTGTATCCATGTAAGCAGGAGAGATAGCCGAGCGCTGCTGTATACATGTAAACAGGAGAGATAGCCAGGTGCTGCTGTACCCATGTAAGCAGGAGAGATAGTTGATCGCTGCTGTATCCATGTAAGCAGGAGAGATAGCAGATCACTTCTGTATCTATGTAAGCAGGAGAGATAGCCAGGTGCTGCTGTATCCATGTAAGCAGTAGAGATAGCCGATCGCTGCTGTATCCATGTAAGCAGGAGAGATAGCCGAGCGCTGCTGTATACATGTAAACAGGAGATAGCCAGGTGCTGCTGTACCCATGTAAGCAGTAGATATAGCCAGGTGCTGCTGTACCCATGTAAGCAGGAGAGATAGTTGATCGCTGCTGTATCCATATAAGCAGGAGAGATAGCAGATCACTTCTGTACCCATGTAAGCAGGAGAGATAGCCGAGCGCTGCTGTATACATGTAAGCAGGAGAGATAGCCGATCGCTGCTGTATACATGTAAGCAGGAGAGATAGCCGAGCGCTGCTGTACACATGTAAGCAGGAGAGATAGCCGAGCGCTGCTGTACACATGTAAACAGGAGAGATAGCCACTCCTGTCACATCTTCATCAGGCCCCCTGTGCTCACATCACTATGCTGCGAGGATCATTTACCACCATCTGTATTGAACTATTTTGCCATTACTGAGTCCTGATTTCCTCCTGCTGTGCGATCCCCTAGGTTGGATGTGATATTGCCACGGACGTGGTATTTATCAGGCATCGTTGCATTAGACTGCTAATGCTATATTACACAGAGGGGTTCTGCCCCCCTGATCCTCTGCCCTGTAAAGGGCAAGATATATCAAGCTTTAAAAAGTGATAAAATGGAGAGCGAGAAACAGCCAGCCAATCAGCTCCTGTCTGGCTGAATTTAAAAAAAAAATACATTTAGGAGCTGATTGGTCTTTGTTTATCACTCTCCATTTTTTTCACTTTTTTTGCCCTAAATGTGCTGTCGCTGAGAATGATATCCGCTCTAATACTCCTCTCAGTTATGCAAATTTAAATCATTATTATTAATTAGAAGAAAAGGTTAAAAAGTGTTTCAAAAACCTCTATATAAAATGAATAATGATGAGAGCTGGAGAAGAGGAGACGGCGGCTCCAAGGCAGAGAACAAGGTCATACTGTATGTATTAAGCACAAGAAAGACATATGCAGAGAAAGGACATACAACAGCCGGCTGTGCACCACAACAGGGAGCAGGACGCGATACATGGGAGGTTACAGTGATAAATACAGATTGCACGCCTGCGGAGGTGGCGGGACCCCCCAGGAGCACACTCCACAGCGATAAGAATGAGATGTATATCACTGTACTGATAACATGCCGGCAACCTACAGTACTATTCCACTGCTAATAATGCAGCATTCACAATAATCTCCAACAAATATATAGTATCATGGAGAAATGGTAGAAGACAACCTCTCAGCAACCAATCAGATTGTACAGTACATCTATTATGTTCTGAAAGGAGTTCAATTAATAAGAAGTAGAATCTTACTGGTTGCTGTGGGCAACATCCCATCTTCAATATAACTCCCATCTTAGTAAACTTACCTCTCTCCATCTCTCGCTCTCTGGTAAATTTATAGATGGGCGTTCTGTTGATACTGGTATGTTGCCCATAGCAACCAATTAGATTCTACTTATTTATTTAGCACTTTCTAGAAATGAATAGAAATAATCTGACTGGTTGCCCATAGCAACATCCCATCTTCAATAGAACGCTCGTCTTTGTAAATTTACCTCTCTGGGTCCGATGTACTAGAGTCACATTTACTGTATGTACTTAGTGGATGGGTCCTCAAACTGCGGCCCTCCAGATGTTGTGAAACTACATATCCCAGCATGCCATGCACAGTTTTGCTATAAGGGAGTGTTAAAACTGTGGCAAGGCATGCTGGGATTTGTAGTTTCACAACATCTGGAGGGCTGCAGTTTGAGGACTCATGACTTAGTGGATGAAAGCAGACATTTATGAAAAGATAAAAAGAGAGACAGAGCGAGGGACAGACAGAAAGACAGAGTGAGTGACATACAGACAGAGCGAGCAACATACAGAGTAAGTGACAGACAGAGTGAGGGACAGACAGAAAGAGCGAACGAAATACAGACAGAGGGAGCGACATACAGAGCTAGGGACAGACAGAAAGACAGAGTGAGTGACATACAGACAGAGCGAGCAACATACAGACAGAGCGAGCAACATACAGACAGAGCGAGGGACAGACAGAAAGAGCGAACAACATACAGACAGAGCGAGTGACATACAGACAGAGCGAGCAACATACAGACAGAGCGAGTGACATACAGACAGAGCGAGCAACATACAGACAGAGCGAGCAACATACAGACAGAGCGAGCAACATACAGACAGAGCGAGCGACATACAGAGCTAGGGACAGACAGAAAGACAGAGTGAGTGGCATACAGACAGAGCGAGCAACATACAGACAGAGCGAGTGACATACAGACAGAGCGAGCAACATACAGACAGAGCGAGCAACATACAGAGTAAGTGACAGACAGAGTGAGGGACAGACAGAAAGAGCGAACGAAATACAGACAGAGGGAGCGACATACAGAGCTAGGGACAGACAGAAAGACAGAGTGAGTGACATACAGACAGAGCGAGCAACATACAGACAGAGCGAGCAACATACAGACAGAGCGAGGGACAGACAGAAAGAGCGAACAACATATAGACAGAGCGAGTGACATACAGACAGAGCGAGCAACATACAGACAGAGCGAGTGACATACAGACAGAGCGAGCAACATACAGACAGAGCGAGCAACATACAGACAGAGCGAGCAACATACAGACAGAGCGAGCGACATACAGAGCTAGGGACAGACAGAAAGACAGAGTGAGTGGCATACAGACAGAGCGAGCAACATACAGACAGAGCGAGTGACATACAGACAGAGCGAGCAACATACAGACAGAGCGAGCAACATACAGACAGAGCGAGCGACATACAGAGCTAGGGACAGACAGAAAGACAGAGTGAGTGACATACAGACAGAGCGAGCAACATACAGACAGATCGAGTGACATACAGAGCGAGCAACATACAGACAGAGCGAGCAACATACAGACAGAGCGAGCGACATACAGAGCTAGGGACAGACAGAAAGACAGAGTGAGCGACATACAGACAGAGCGAGCAACATACAGACAGAGCGAGCAACATACAGACAGAGCGAGCGACATACAGAGCTAGGGACAGACAGAAAGACAGAGTGAGTGACATACAGACAGAGCGAGCAACATACAGACAGAGCGAGCGACATACAGAGCTAGGGACAGACAGAAAGACAGAGTGAGTGACATACAGACAGAGCGAGCAACATACAGACAGAGCGAGCGACATACAGACAGAGCAAATGACAGACAGAGCGAGGGACAGACAGAAAGAGCGAACAAAATACAGACAGAGGGAGCGACATACAGAGCTAGGGACAGACAGAAAGACAGAGTGAGTGACATAAAGACAGAGCGAGCAACATACAGACAGAGCGAGTGACATACAGACAGAGCGAGCAACATACAGACAGAGTGAGTGACATACAGACAGAGCAAATGACAGACAGAGCGAGAGACAGACAGAAAGAGCGAACGAAATACAGACAGAGGGAGCGACATACAGAGCGAGGGACAGACAGAAAGACAGAGTGAGTGACATAAAGACAGAGCGAGCAACATACAGACAGAGCGAGTGACATACAGACAGAGCGAGCAACATACAGACAGAGCGAGCAACATACAGACAGAGCGAGCGACATACAGAGCTAGGGACAGACAGAAAGACAGAGTGAGTGACATACAGACAGAGCGAGCAACATACAGACAGAGCGAGTGACATACAGAGCGAGCAACATACAGACAGAGCGAGCAACATACAGACAGAGCGAGCGACATACAGAGCTAGGGACAGACAGAAAGACAGAGTGAGTGACATACAGACAGAGCGAGCAACATACAGACAGAGCGAGCAACATACAGACAGAGCGAGCGACATACAGAGCTAGGGACAGACAGAAAGACAGAGTGAGTGACATACAGACAGAGCAAGCAACATACAGACAGAGCGAGCGACATACAGAGCTAGGGACAGACAGAAAGACAGAGTGAGTGACATACAGACAGAACGAGCAACATACAGACAGAGCGAGCAACATACAGACAGAGCGAGCAACATACAGACAGAGCAAGCGACATACAGACAGAGCAAATGACAGACAGAGCGAGGGACAGACAGAAAGAGCGAACAAAATACAGACAGAGGGAGCGACATACAGAGCTAGGGACAGACAGAAAGACAGAGTGAGTGACATACAGACAGAGCGAGCAACATACAGACAGAGCGAGCGACATACAGAGCGAGGGACAGACAGACAGAGCAAATGACAGACAGAGTGAGAGACAGAAAGACAGAGCAAATGAGAGACAGAGTGAGAGACAGACAGACAGAGCAAATGACAGACAGAGCGAGCAACAGACAGAGAGAGGGACAGACAGAGTGAGTGTCAGACACAAAGAGAGAGGGACAGAGCGAGGGACAGACAGAAAGAGCGAACAAAATACAGACAGAGGGAGCGACATACAGAGCTAGGGACAGACAGAAAGACAGAGTGAGTGACATACAGACAGAGCGAGCAACATACAGACAGAGCGAGCGACATACAGAGCGAGGGACAGACAGACAGAGCAAATGACAGACAGAGTGAGAGACAGAAAGACAGAGCAAATGAGAGACAGAGTGAGAGACAGACAGACAGAGCAAATGACAGACAGAGCGAGCAACAGACAGAGAGAGGGACAGACAGAGTGAGTGTCAGACACAAAGAGAGAGGAACAGACAGTGACAGACAGACAAAGCGAATAACAGAGCAAGCGAACAACAGAGCGACAGACAGACAGAGCAAATGACAGACAGAGCGAGCGACAGACAGACAGAGCGAGCGACATACAGAGTGAGGGACAGACAGAAATACAGAGTGAGCGACATACAGAGCGAGGTACAGGTAGAAAAATCCAACCCAAATCTAATTCTCTCTGCACATGTTACATCTGCCCCACCTGCAGTGCACATGGTTTTGTCCATTTGAGATGGAATTTGCCTCTAAGAGTGAACCAGAATAAGGCCCAGAGTGAGGACAGAGCGAGCAACAAACAGAGCGAGCGACAGATTGAGTGACAGACAGAAAGAGCGAGGGACAGACAGAGCGAGGGACAGACAGAGTGAGCGAGGGCAGGGGCTGGCTGGCAACTTTTAGCCAGGGAGGCAAATCCACAGCACCGGCCCATAAGTAACAGTACATCCTTATTATTATACTTTATTTATATAGTGCCATGAGGTATCCACAGTGCCCGGTTCAAAACAGGAAAGCCGCCCCCAGCCTCGCCCCTTGACCCACCTTATCATGGATTTTTAAACCTTTGCTTCAATTCTATTCTTGATTTTACATACTGTAATGCTCATTGTATGTTGCACCACATACATGCCCATTATATGCAAAACCACGATGCCCATTTTATCTAAAACCACGATGCCCATTACGTGTAACAACACACTGTGATGCCCATTACACGTTATGCCAGGGCTCAACAAATTATTTTTATGTATGGACAGTGCACGCTGTAGGCATGCGCCAATAATTTACACCGTAATGCCTATTACATGTCACACACCCATTACATATTATACCGCACGCCGTAATGCCTATTACATATTATGCCACGTAATGCCTATTACATATTATGCCACGTAATGCCTATTACATATTATGCCACGTAATGCCGCTTACCTACATGCTCGTTGCTACGGGTTTCATTCTCCTTGCTACGGGTTTCAGACTCAATGCCAGGGGTTGCATGCTCTTTGTCAGGGTCTGCATCATGCTCAATGCCAGGCCCAACTAGAGTAGTCGTCAACTGAGCAACCAGTGACAGGAGCCGGAGTCTGAGCCGCCAGCCATCGTCTCTCACTAAGCCAGCGCCACAGCCGGGGCGGGCACACACGGACAAATGGCTGCAGTGCAGAGCACACATAGCTGCATAGTCAGCAGCCACTGGACCACCAGGGCCCTTTTGTTGTATAAGGTGGCCCACAACAATCAGCAAAAAAGCGGCCTGGTGGTAACATGGCACCCTGCCCCCCTGGCCCAGCCCGCCCCTGAGCGAGGGACAGACAGAGCAAGGGACAGACAGACAGAGCAAGGGACAGACAGAACGAGCAACAACAGACAAAGCAAGCGACAGGCAGAGCGAGGGATAGACAGAACAAGTGACAGACAGTGACAGACAGGCAGATCGAGCAACAGACAGAAAGAGTGAGGGATAGACAGAGCTACAGACAGAGCAAGGGAAAGACAGAGTGAGCGAGGGACAGAAAGAGCAAGGGACAGGCAGAGCGAGGGACAGTCAGACAGAGGGGGTTATTTTGGTTCACTCCTTCTGGCAAATTCCTTCTTAGATGGACAAAACCATGTGCAGTGAGCAACAGCCAGAGCGAGCAACAGACAAAGCGAGCAACAGACAGAGTGAGGGAAAGACTGAGTGAGGGACAGACTGAGTGAGGGACAGACAGAGTGAGCAACAGACAGACAGAGTGACAGACAGAGCGAGGAACAGACAGAGTGAGCGACAGACAGAGCGAGCAACAGACAGCGTGAGGGACAGACAGAGTGAGGGACAGACAGAGTGAGGGACAGACAGAGTGAGGGACAGACAGAGTGAGGGACAGACAGAGTGAGGGACAGACAGAGTGAGGGACGGACAGAGTGAGGGACGGACAGAGTGAGCAACAGACAGACAGAGTGACAGACAGAGCGAGGAACAGACAGAGCAAGCGACAGACAGAGCAAGCGACAGACAGACAGAGTGAGGAACAGACAGAGGGCCTTATTTTGGTTCATTCTTTCTGACAAAATCCTTCTTAGATGGACAAAACCATGTGCACTGCAGGGGGGGCAGATGTAACATGTGCAGAGATAATTAGATTTGGGTGTGTAATTTTGTTTCTGTGCAGGGAAAATACTGACTGCTTTATTTTTACACTGCAATATAGATCTCACTTTGAAGTAAAACCCCACCCAAATCTAATTCTCTCTGCACATTTTACATCTGCCCCACCTGCAGTGCACATGGTTTTGCCCATCTAAGAAGAATTTTGTCAGAAAGAATGAACCAAAATAAGGCCCAGAGTGAGGAACAGACAGAGTGAGGAACAGACAGAGTGAGGGACAGACAGAGTGAGGGACAGACAGAGTGAGCGACAGACAAAGCGAGTCACAGACAGAGCGAGCCACAGACAGAGCGAGCAACAGACAGAGTGACAGACAGAGCGAGCCACAGACAGAGTGAGCAACAGACAGAGTAACAGACAGAGCGAGCCACAGACAGAGCGAGCAACAGACAGAGTGACAGACAGAGCGAGCAACAGACAGAGCGAGCAACAGACAGAGTGACAGACAGAGCGAGCAACAGACAGAGCGAGCAACAGACAGAGTGACAGACAGAGCAAGGTACAGACAGAGCAAGGAACAGACAGAGTGAGGGACAGACAGAGCGAGCAACAGACAGAGCGAGGAACAGACAAAGTGACAGACAGAGCGAGGGACAGACAGAGCGAAGAACAGACAGAGCAAAGAACAGACAGAGTGAGGGATAGACAGAGTGAGCGACAGACAGAGCGAGCGACAGACAGAGTGACAGACAGAGCAAGGTACAGACAGAGCGAGGAACAGACAGAGTGACAGACAGAGTGAGCAACAGACAGAGCGAGGAACAAAGTGACAGACAGAGCGAGGGACAGACAGAGCGAGGAACAGACAGAGTGACGGACAGAGCGAAGAACAGACAGAGTGAGGGACAGACAGAGCGAGCAACAGATAGAGCGAGCAACAGACAGAGCAAGCAACAGACAGAGCAAGCAACAGACAGAGTGAGCGACAGACAGACAGAGCGAGCGTCAGACAAAGCTAGTGAGGGACGTATAGATACGATAGATAACAAACAGCACAGATACACAAATTCCGATTCCTTGTTTTATCCAAAATGTCCCCATCTTTATTGTGTGTACTTTCCTCAGGGGTACAATAAAAGACATTAACATATTATACCTTTATACAAGCAGTGCAAGGTGAATCGATTGCTCAGATGTACCAGAATAAGGGCCTAGGAGCTGCAGTTTTCTAGAATACAGATGATTATTGCTATATACAGCAACATTGGAATTTTGGGAAATAATTTGGCGGTGATTCAGTTTGGTTTGCAAAATTAACAATGAATAGGGCCCTTGGTTTGCTAATGGACAAAACCATGTGTACTGCAGGTGCGGCAGATGTAACATGTGCAGAGACAGTTAGATTTGGGTGAGGTTTGTACTTCAAACTGATATAAATATATATATATATTCCAGTGTAAAAATAAATCAGCCAGCATTTACCCTGCACAAAATAACTCACCCAAATCTAACTCTCTCTGCACATGTTACATCTGCCCCACCTGCAGTGCACATGGTTTTGTCCATTTGCAAACCAAATGAGCTTTGTAAACCAACCTGAATCACCCCTTTATGTGATAATTAATGCAATGTAAACTTTCACTTACGCTATCAGTTTTCACGTTTTAATTTTCATAGGGACCGGTGATCAATGCAAGTGATAATCTTAATTAACAACATGCAATACCGTAAGTTAATTATCTCAAATCTATTAATAGGCCCCTTTTAAAAACTCGAAGTGGATTTTGAATCTGAAACCTCGGCTTTACCGTATGCCTGGCCTGCAAAGCCAGCTCACACATACCCACTGCTGGACAGAACAGGACAGCAGGCCATCCCTAAGGAATTCTCTTTGTTACACTGTAGCAATAACTGATTTTTTTTATTGCCTCAATAAACAGAGAGAAGAAAATGAGTTTTAGCCCTGAGACGGTTATCGCGGTGATATTGGATCAATATATATGTTTAGAAAATTAACGGACAGGTTGTAAAAGCTTCTGTGTCAGGAAGAATATGGGAACGGAGAATTACCTTCACGCCAAGCCAATAGATCATTGCAGCATTGTTATGGGGACAGATGTTACATGGCGGAGCGAGGGAGGGAATGATGGAGAATTCGTGTTCAGCATTACCCCTATATGAAGGTGTAGGGGATACAGAGACCAGACTCGATATATGTCTGACAATTTATTATTTATTTAGTACCAGTTATTTATATAGCGCACACATATTCCGCAGAGCTGTACAGAGACTATTATTACCAGTTATTTATATAGCGCACACATATTCCGCAGCACTGTACAGAGACTATTATTACCAGTTATTATATAGCGCACACATATTCTGCAGCGCTGTACAGAGACTATTATTACCAGTTATTATATAGCGCACACATATTCCACAGCGCTGTACAGAGACTATTATTACCAGTTATTATATAGAGCACACATATTCCACAGCGCTGTACAGAGACTATTATTACCAGTTATTATATAGCGCACACATATTCCGCAGAGCTGTACAGAGAATATTATTACCAGTTATTATATAGCGCACATATTCCGCAGCGCTGTACAGAGACTATTATAACCAGTTATTTATATAGTGCACACATATTCCGCAGCGCTGTACAGAGAATATTATTACCAGTTATTATATAGCGCACACATATTCCGCAGCACTGTACAGAGACTATTACCAGTTATTATATAGCGCACACATATTCCGCAGCACTGTACAGAGACTATTATTACCAGTTATTATATAGCGCACACATATTCCGCAGCACTGTACAGAGACTATTATTACCAGTTATTATATAGCGCACACATATTCCGCAGCACTGTACAGAGACTATTATTACCAGTTATTATATAGCGCACACATATTCTGCAGCGCTGTACAGAGACTATTATTACCAGTTATTATATAGCGCACACATATTCCGCAGAGCTGTACAGAGACTATTATTACCAGTTATTATATAGCGCACACATATTCCGCAGAGCTGTACAGAGAATATTATTACCAGTTATTATATAGCGCACATATTCCGCAGCGCTGTACAGAGACTATTATAACCAGTTATTTATATAGTGCACACATATTCCGCAGCGCTGTACAGAGAATATTATTACCAGTTATTATATAGCGCACACATATTCCGCAGCACTGTACAGAGACTATTACCAGTTATTATATAGCGCACACATATTCCGCAGCACTGTACAGAGACTATTATTACCAGTTATTATATAGCGCACACATATTCCGCAGCACTGTACAGAGACTATTATTACCAGTTATTATATAGCGCACACATATTCCGCAGCACTGTACAGAGACTATTATTACCAGTTATTTATATAACGCACACATATTCCGCAGCGCTGTACAGAGACTATTATTACCAGTTATTTATATAGCGCACACATATTCCGCAGTGCTGTACAGAGACTATTATCACCAGTTTTTATATAGCGCACACATATTCCGCAGCGCTGTACAGAGAATATTATTACCAGTTATTTATATAGTGCACACATATTCCACAGCGCTGTACAGAGACTATTATTACCAGTTATTTATATAGCGCACACATATTCCGCAGTGCTGTACAGAGACTATTATCACCAGTTTTTATATAGCGCACACATATTCCGCAGCGCTGTACAGAGAATATTATTACCAGTTATTTATATAGTGCACACATATTCCACAGCGCTGTACAGAGAATATTATTACCAGTTATTTATATAGCGCACACATATTCCGCATCGCTGTACAGAGACTATTATTACCAGTTATTTATATAGTGCACACATATTCCGCAGCACTGTACAGAGAATATTATTACCAGTTATTTATATAGTGCACACATATTCCACAGCGCTGTACAGAGAATATTATTACCAGTTATTATATAGCGCACACATATTCCGCAGCGCTGTACAGAGACTATTATTACCAGTTATTATATAGCGCACACATATTCCACAGCGCTGTACAGAGACTATTACCAGTTATTATATAGCGCACACATATTCCACAGCGCTGTACAGAGAATATTATTACCAGTTATTATATAGCGCACACATATTCCGCAGCGCTGTACAGAGACTATTATTACCAGTTATTATATAGCGCACACATATTCCACAGCACTGTACAGAGAATATTATTACCAGTTATTATATAGCGCACACATATTCCACAGCACTGTACAGAGAATATTATTACCAGTTATTATATAGCGCACACATATTCCGCAGCGCTGTACAGAGAATATTATTACCAGTTATTATATAGCGCACACATATTCCGCATCGCTGTACAGAGACTATTATTACCAGTTATTATATAGCGCACACATATTCCGCAGTGCTGTACAGAGAATATTATTACCAGTTATTTATATAACGCACACATATTCTGCATCGCTGTACAGAGACTATTATTACCAGTTATTATATAGCGCACACATATTCCACAGCGCTGTACAGAGATTATTATTACCAGTTATTATATAGCGCACACATATTCCACAGCGCTGTACAGAGAATATTACCAGTTATTATATAGCGCACATATATTCCGCAGCGCTGTACAGAGAATATTACCAGTTATTATATAGCGCACACATATTCCGCAGCGCTGTACAGAGAATATTATTACCAGTTATTATATAGCGCACACATATTCCACAGCACTGTACAGAGATTATTATTACCAGTTATTATATAGTGCACACATATTCCGCAGCGCTGTACAGAGACTATAATTACCAGTTATTTATATAGCGCACACATATTCCGCAGCGCTGTACAGAGAATATTATTACCAGTTATTTATATAGCGCACACATATACCGCAGCGCTGCACAGAGAATATTATTACCAGTTATTTATATAGCGCACACATATTCCGCAGCGCTGTACAGAGACTATAATTACCAGTTATTTATATAGCGCACACATATTCCGCAGCGCTGTACAGAGACTATTATTACCAGTTATTATATAGTGCACACATATTCCGCAGCGCTGTACAGAGACTATTATTACCAGTTATTATATAGCGCACACATATTCCGCAGCGCTGTACAGAGACTATTATTACCAGTTATTATATAGAGCACACATATTCCGCATCGCTGTACAGAGACTATTATTACCAGTTATTATATAGCACACACATATTCCACAGCGCTGTACAGAGATTATTATTACCAGTTATTATATAGCGCACACATATTCCGCAGTGCTGTACAGAGAAAATTATTACAGTCACATCATTCCCTACCTCATGTACACGCACACACAGACATTCTAGGGTTATTTTTGCTGGGAGCCAATTAGACTACCGGTATATTTTTGGAAAGTGGGAGGAAGCCGGAGTACACAGAGGACACCCCCCAAACTCATGGATAATATACAAATTCCGCACAGTTATGGCCATGGTCGTAATTGAACCGGATATACCAAATAAGTGCTGTGAGGCGGTGATGCTAACCATTACACTGTCTGACAAACTGAACGCAATGCATGGTATATAATGAAAGGTTGCTAACGTTCTTGCTGTAGGAATCCTCATGGGCTCCTCTAGGCCGGCTCTACCATAAGGCAGCTGCCTACGGTGCCAGGATTTGAGGGGGCACCACCAGTCTATCTACAGTATCACAATATTAAGGATGCCTATGAGGAAGACATCCTTGTACGTTATACAGCTGGAGGCTTTGGGACTTCTGAGATGCCACCTCCACACTTTCACTTCAGGCCGAACGCACGCTCCCCCCACTGCGCAAATCCCCTCTCTAACATGTGGGAAGATGTGTAACACATCCCCTCGCACGCGGCTGCACTGGTGACAAATCATTGGATGATTGCTTGAATGATTTTTCACCCATTGGCTAATAATAGTCAGTCTAGACAATTTAGGGCGGGAGCTGACGCCATGTGACACGCCGGTGTCTGCAGGGAAATGCTCAGCATATGTATGTCCACACCCATAAAACGCTGGGCATGCCCTTGCTCCACCCCCTGCCCGCCACCATTCCTAACACTATGAAGCGCAACAATGCCGGTCACTCTCGACCGTAGGGGATGGGGCCAAATTCCTCCCGTAAATTGCCTGTAAATCGGCCCCTTTGGATGAGAGGCAATAGGCCAATCACTAGTGGTCAATGTGTACGAGGTAGGCATGGACAATAATACACACGCAAAAAGTTGACATGGTAAATGTCAACACATGAAATGGTCGACATGTTTTTCACATTTTTATTTTTGGAACTTTAAAATACTTTGACATACACACACACAGTGGCATAACTATCAAGGGAGTAGGGGATGTGGTTGCTATGGGGCCCTAGATGTCTGTAGGGCCCACAGCTCCCCCTGCACCCAGTCACGCTGCTATAAAATATCAGGGCATGGTACAATCAGCGGTACAGTGCTGCGCTCACTGATCCACTGGGACGTCTGTGGGAGTCGTGGACATCCCAGCAGCCAGTGGCGTAACTATGGAGGGTGCAGGGGGTGCAGCTGCTATGGGGCCTGGGCCCTTGGGTGGGGCCCGAGGACCCAGCAGGCAATCCCCTGCACCCTTTACTTCTATTTACGTAGTGCTGAACGGGCAGGTTAGTTCCCTTTCATCCGTACAGGCAGTGTCTGCTGTGACGTCCCGTGCCCCCTCCCCCGTCAATGGCGATGATTTGCTTAATGAAGGGGGAGGTGGTCTGGCTGATCCAGCCTCCATCCTTCACCCTCTCCCCTCTGTGATGCTGCCGCCTGCCGGGGAGCTGCCGGGCGGCTCACGTGTATGGGGGCCTTTAGCGAGACGCCACTGAGGAATGTTTTCCAAAGCAAACTGGTTTTCATGCATATACAGTATATATATATATATATATATATATATATATATTCAAGCAATTAACACTTCTGCTTTAGCAACTACAGCAATAGACAAGTCTGCACTGCTCTGTGGATGGGAATCTGCCAGCAATTAATGAGCATGTAAATAGATGTTAGAACGTTGGGTGTTAGCGGTGGTGAGGGGGCTACAGCCTTTATCTAATGCTTACTTATTATCTATAAAGATTTGTACCCCAGCAGATGGGTCCTCAGACACCTAAGTCCATATGCTACATGGTGCGGAACACACAGAAATGACTTGGAAGACAGAACAATCTGACTTTGCATTAAAAGAGGATTTAAAAAAATACACATTATAAAAATATACCTCGGAGGTGCGGTGTGAAATTACCAAAGCTTATAACCCAGGTCAACCAACCCGGCAATTCGACTTTGGTTATAAAAAGGGTCAAACCCGGGTCACCCTCTGTATAATGGCTGAAAGTGCCGGACCCGGGTCCACGCCAGCATTGCAATGTGAAAGTGGTATTAGTGGTACTGCCACAATGGATTAAAATAGTCTTGGTGTTACAAGCTGGCAGCGGGTCTCGGTTGTTCCCTGGCAACTTAGATGCTGTCCTGGCTTACCTGAGAGGGCTTCTGGTGGCTCGGCAAAAGGCGCTGCAATGAATCATGGTCCCAACTGTTGCTTAGCAGCTGGGATGCTGTTGCAGTATGTGCGGTGGCACCGCTGCAACAACTTTGTTATTATGGGAGGAATGCAAGAAGCCCATTTTTTCCCTTTTTCTATTGCAGGTACCTCAGCCAAACCATGTCTGTTTCCAGCTTCTGTCTGTGGGAATTAGTATAGAGCATACTATATATCTATTCTGCTTTGCCATTATTACCACTTGTGGCTTTCCTGCAGAATATGCAGGTTTTGCCCTCAGTGCCTTGTAACAACTTAATCTGCTCCTGCTGTTATCCAGTGATCACCAAAAATTGTATCAGCCCCTACTGTTGTAAGTATAAGTCCAGGCGGCATCCTAAGTACTGGTGAGTAAGTTGACCTTGGTATTATGACTCTATATACCCTTATATAATGATGTCTTGGGTGTTTCCTAACACTGGTCTGCTTGAATTTGGTAGACACATGACCTCAGGTGAGAGTTTCCAGTTAAGCCGTGCAAACATATGGGAACCCTGGCATGGGGAAGAGGGGGGAGACTCAAAACCACACTCCTGTTTTTTCAGCGGGGATCAACAAGGACCAAGGCTGCCAGAACTGTAGGTGAAGGCCTGACAGTAACATATTTTTAAACTGCTAAAATGTGTTAGACTTAGCGGTTACATGTCCTAGCCGAATCAATGGTGGGGAATTGACTTTGGTCATGTGCGTAAACTTGTTCGAACAAGTATGAACGTGGCTGAATTTAGCTTCAGCTTCAGGCTGTGTGAGCCTGCAAAACCCAATGGACCGGAAAATGAAACCTGAACTGTGAGGCTTCAGTGTTCAGCCTTTTAAAGTCAATGTAATGTCATTTTAAAGTCCAAAGAAAATATTTTGTGGATATGTATTTATCAATCATTTAATACAATGTGTATTACCCAAACACTACGACTTGGTAGGATGACAAATCTGCTTTTATTCATCTTCTACATACAGTATTATATCCCGTCTGCCTTATATCTGCCCAATTAAGCTAATAAAACAGAACGTTCTGTATCATATAAATTCATCAAAATTAGCCGTATTATTGTTCTGAAAATAACTGGTATCATTCTGTCATTCTGAGAATCTGTTTGTAGATGACAGAAATAAGAGATGTTTTTTGTATACCACAAAGTGTATTTAAAAAACTCATGATTCATAAATACAATGTGCCCACTGTCACCTTACGGAGCATGGTGCATATATTTTATATATATATATATATATATATATATATATATATATATATATATATATATATATATCCCAATAATCCCTCCAAGTGCTGCAGGGATTTATGGACATTCTCCTTACTGCAATAATTGAAGAAATCAATGGTTTTGTGTAAAATCACAATTGTTTGTTTTTATTCCAATACAGCAATTTTCATCCTGCCCCGACGTTTCGGTCCACAATTAGACCGGTACTTGTGGAGTATCACGGCTCCCACGACCTGCATCGTATGCAGATCGTATGCTAAAAATCGCATCGCATCGCATGTGGCATACGATGGCATACGATGCGATGCGATGTTTTACCGATTTTTGACTATTTTAGCTAAAAAATCGTATGCCATCGCATAACATCGTATGCCATATGTAGTGGCATACGATGTCATACGATGCGATACGATGTTTTACCGATTTTTGAGCAAAAATGGTCAAAAATCGGTAAAACATCGGATAACATCGTATGCCATATGTAGTGGCATACGATGTCATACGATGCGATACGATGTTTTACCGATTTTTGAGCAAAAATGGTGAAAAATCGGTAAAACATCGGATAACATCGTATGCCATATGTAGTGGCATACGATGTCATATGATGCGATACGATGTTTTACCGATTTTTGAGCAAAAATGGTGAAAAATCGGTAAAACATCGCATGGCATCGTATGCCATCGATGCGATACGATGTTTTACCGATTTTTGAGCCATTTTAGCTCAAAAATCGTATGTGATTGCATCGGATGCGATGTGATGGCACCCAATTTTGTACTGAAATGCATCAGAATGCATTAAAATGTGTATTAAAGTAGTGAAATGCCCCCAAATGCCATTTTTCATAGTGCACCACCCCCACTATCAACGTCAACCCGAAGCGTGGCGAGCGCAGCGAGCCCGCGAGGGGCGGCGGTACGCGTCCTACGTCCTTTTCATACCCCCACTATCCACGTCGGCATTGGAGTTGAGAATAGAATAGTGTGGCGAGCGCAGCGAGCCACCGAGCCCGAAGCGTGGCGAGCGGACGCGGATACCTTCACAGCTATACGCGTCTCCTCGCGGGCTTTACAGATATCCGCGTGCGCTCGCCACGCTTCGGGCTCGGTGGCTCGCTGCGCTCGCCACACTATTCTATTCTCAACTCCACGCCGACGTGGATAGTGGGGGTATGAAAAGGTCGTAGGACGCGTACCGCCGCCCCTCGCGGGCTCGCTGCGCTCGCCACGCTTCGGGTTGACGTTGATAGTGGGGGTGGTGCACTATGAAAAATGGCATTTTGGGGCATTTCACTACTTTAATACACATTTCAATGCATTCTGATGCATTTCAGTGCAAAATCGGGTGCCATCGCATCGCATCGGATGCCATCGTATGGTATCCGATGCGATCGCATACGATTTTTGAGCTAAAATGGCTCAAAAATCGGTAAAACATCGTATCGCATCGATGGCATACAATGCCATGCGATGTTTTACCGATTTTTCACCATTTTTGCTCAAAAATCGGTAAAACATCGTATCGCATCGTATGACATCGTATGCCACTACATATGGCATACGATGTTATCCGATGTTTTACCGATTTTTGACCATTTTTGCTCAAAAATCGGTAAAACATCGTATCGCATCGTATGACATCGTATGCCACTACATATGGCATACGATGCCATGCGATGGCATACGATTTTTGAGCAAAAATGCTCAAAAATCGGTAAAACATCGCATCGTATGCCATCGTATGCCACTACATATGGCATACGATGCCATACGATGGGAGCCGTGATACTCCACAAGTACCATTAGACCTTTATCAAGGAGCTTTTAAGGATGGATCATCAGCGTATGGTAGAGCTTTCACCTCAGCCCTGGAGGATATGGAGACAGCTGTCTCCCCATACACGTGAGCCGCCCTGCAGCTCTCCGGGAGCTTTAGCGAGACGCCACTGAGGAATGTTTTCCAAAGCAACCAATAAGACTTTTGCTTTCACTTTATAGGCTGTACTTAACGATAATAGCTAAAATCTGGTTGGTTGCTATTGGTGATCTTGCCACTTGTCCTCTTTAGAAGGTTTGATAAAGTACATTTATGTTTGTTATAAAGAGAAAGAAACCAGCACTGTTCTTCCTGACAGCTGAGCTAGGAATATTTCCACACGTGTGTGAGGATGATATTTCAGCCTCCCCATTATCAACAGGGGGGGGGGGGGGGGTCTGGTTGCCTGGAAACCCCCCTCCTCTTGGCAAGTGCCTTCAATTATGCCATCACATCATGCAGTGTACAGGACAGGACAGAGCTGCTGCACATGCCCAGTGTACCAGCTTCTTATACCATATTTACTGCCCTCGCACATCGCAGTGGACCAGCCAGAGAGTAGCTGGCAGGAGGAAGAGACAGGAGCCTTACTATGAAGTGGGAGATTGTGAGCTTAGAAAGTGCAGCACTGATTCTAGTATGTTTGTGTATTTATATATTATTATATGTTCATTTCCTGACCATTATCTTATTTAAATGTTTGAAACAGCCTATACTATAGACCAGGGGTGGCCAACCGGTCAGAGGTAAAGAGCCGAAAAATATCGGTAGTCAAGCTAAAGAGCCGACATCATGCGCGCGCCGAAGGCGGAAGCGCCAAAAAAGGGGCGTAGTCCTATTTTGACCCCTTGGGTGGGTGTAATACAAATAAGCCTCCAATAGTGCAGTGCCATATAAACATATGCCCCCAATAGTGCCAGATACATATATGCCCCCCACACGGTGCCAGGTATGCCCCTACGGTGCCAGAAAGCTGGTATGCCCCCACAGGGCCAAAAAGCTGGTATGCCCCCACAGTGCCACAAACTGCTATGCCCCCACAGTGCCACAAACTGCTATGCCCCCACAGTGCCACAAACTGCTTTGCCCCCACAGTGCCACAAACTGCTATGCCCCCACAGTGCCACAGACTGCTATGCCCCCACAGTGCCACAGACTGCTATGCCCCCACAGTGCAAATTTCCCAGCAGCAGCACTCACCGTTGTTGCTGCTGCTGGGCGGGGAGAGGACAGTCTGGCGTCCCCCTGCAGTCCTGTCATGTCACTGAGGGTAGGAGAGCACAGCATAGGACACCACGCGTCTCCTTCCCCCTCACTTCCCTGTGAGTGGGCCGTCCACCAATCAAAGCTCGCTGGCCGGCTCCTGATTGGCTGCTGGCCCGCGAGCTCTAATTGGTGGACGGCCCAGTCACAAAGATGCACAGTAAGGGGTAGGAGAGATGCGTAATGCGCACTCTCCACCCCTCAGAAGGAGAAGGGATTTAGGGAACCGGCAGTAGGGGGTACTGGGACGGACGGTGGGCGGCAGGCAGCAGTGGGAGCAGGAGCCACACTTTACAAGGGGGAGAGCCGCATGAGGCTCAAGAGCCACGGGTTGGCCACCACTGCTATAGACCATCTGTACTGTTAAACAGTAATATTATTACTGTATTTCATACAGTATCCAGTGTATAAAAAGACCAATTTTCAGGGCTGTTACCGCTCCCCCAGACCCCCCATACTTAATGCGCTTCAGTGTGGGAGATTTTTGATTACATCTGGAAACCTCCCTCTAAAAAATCCTGCGTTTGCCACTGGCATGCCCTTCTGTTCAGTCATAGTGTATGTTTGGAATAGGATGAGCAAGGGAGGAAAGGAGTCAGCAGGCTCCACCAAGGACCGCTCATGGCTGAATGTGTGCATGCCAACTCCATCACCTAGAAAAGTGGCCGACTCAGACACTAGCCAATGGTCTGGCCACTGCGCATGCGCAACTTTATCCTAGGCAAGGCGCTTGCAGCCTGATTGGCAGGTAGGGAGCGTGCTGGGGGTGGACCCCCTGTGTTTCACAGGTGCTCGCTGTGCTCCAAACACGCACAGCCCAGCAAGCAGGTCCTGAATTAGCCCCCTTTGTCCAGAGACAGAAATAAAAAACGATATTTATTATTTTTCATTTTGAGCAAACAAAGTTCAAATATAAAGTATTCTGAGTTTCCCTATAAGTACAGGTAGCTATATTTATGCACATATACTGTAACTGTACTGTAGTACCTTGAACCCACCTGACCTGTATGCAGATCTATTGGACTAGCTGTCCGATTTTGAAAACAGCCTCTGGCAGGCTGTGTGTGTCTGCCTTCAGCTGCCTCCTAGTACAGGGAGAAAGGGTGCCGCTGGGCTGACTGACACTAGGGGGAGCTAGCTGCAGAGGCAGGGTGCAGCTCCTCAGGCAATGCTCCATGTGACTGTGCTGTGGGGGAGAGCTGGCCGGGGGGAGGCAGAGGCTGGGACAGATGAGCAGGTACACTATTCTAATGTGGCTGGTGTGTGTGTGTGTGTTATACTGTGTGTGTCTGTGTATACATGCTGTGTACAGATGGAGCACTTCTCATTCAGCATCGGGGAACGCCAGAATGCCCCCGCTGGTGTTCGCTGGCGGAGAGCTTCTCACACGCACGAGCGTCCCAGTTTTTCGGCGACGGGGGATGGAATCCCTGCCCATCTCCGCTTCAGGGAGATGGGCAGGGTTAGGGGGTGCAGGGGAGCGGTATGAAGGTGACGGAGGGCAGAGATGTGCTCCGTCGGAAGGGGACACGTGAGCATCTCAGGCGGGCAGTTGCCGATCTGAACGCCAGCACTCGACTAGGCGAGGCCAGCTACATCTGTATGTGTGTGTCTGTGAATATATGTTGTGTGAATCTATGCTATGTGTGTGTCTGTATGTACATGCTGTGTGTATCTTTGCTACAGTGTGTGTGTGTGTGTACATGCTGTGTGTATGTGTTCTATGTGTGTTTGTGACTGCAGTGTGTACATGCTATGTGTATGTATGGGGTTGCCGACCCTCCCGGAATTCCCGGGAGTCTCCCGAAAATCGGGTCCCCCTCCCGGCCCCCCGGAAGGGTGGGCAACCCTCCCAGAATCTGGGTGACCCCCCTGAGCCCCCCGAATCGCAGCATATACATGCCGCAATCCGCGGGTCTCAGAGGAGGGGGCGGAGCTAAATGGCACAATCGTGTCATTTTAGCCCCGCCCCCTCCATGGAGATCAGTCATTGCGCCTATTTCTCGTAATGGGGGCGGGACTTAATGACGTCACAGTCAAGCCCCGCCCCCCGATCGGGTAAGGAAAGTCTCCTCTCCGGGAGAAGCCCGGAGAGGAGCATTTAAAAGTCGCCAACCCTGATGTATGCTGTGTATGTTTGTTTCTACAGTCTGTGTATGTATGCACACCTCCTAACTTCGGGACTCCTGCACGCAAACTGCTGTATGCGCTCCTAAAAAATAGGTGTGGACTAAAGGGGGCGTAGCTTTGTGGCAAAGCCATGTTTGCGACCCATTGCGCCCATTTTCATTGCTGTGGGCTCTATGAACTTTCCACCTTACCTTCATGTAGAAGTATGCTGTTCCTGCCACTATATATATATATATATATATATATATATATATATATATATATATATATATATATATATATATATATATACACTGTATATACAGTACATATATAAATATATATAGTCATATGTATGGACCCCCCAGAATCCCCCCTCCATTGCAATCCTGCGCTTCCCTAGCGTTCCCTCACAGAGTATCATGCATGGTTCCTCGCTGTGCCTGGCACACTTTACCGGTCCCAATCTGATTCCATGTGAATGTTAAATTATGAAAAAGTAAATTTTTTGAAGTTAGGACAAATGTCAGCACATCTGTATGCGACTGAGGCCCTTATTCAGATCTGATCGCAGTACAAATATGTTCTCAAAATGGGCAAAACCATGTGCACTGCAGTTGGGGCAGATGTAACATGTGCAGAGAGTTCGATTTGTGTTAGTTATTTTGTTACTGTGCAGGGTAAATACGGGTGCCAGACGCTGTCCCGACAGTCGGGATCCCCTCAGTCAAAACGCCGACAGCCGGGTGCCCAACGACCACCCGCTATTTTCCCTCGTAGGAGTCCACGACCCCCATAGAGGGAGAATAGAATAGGTGGCACCCTATGCAAGCCACCATGCCCACAGCGTGGCGAGCACAGCGAGCCCGCAAGGGGCTTTGTTGCGTTTGCCATGCTGTCTGAGTCCGGGCAATTGGGATCCCGATGTCGGAACCCCATACCACAACCGGTAAATACTGGCTGCATTATTCTTACCCTGGAATTTCAGTTTCAACACACCCAAATTTGTACTGCGATCAGATCTGAATAAGGGCCTGAATCTATATAGACGGGATGCCATGGCTTTCTCACACACGCATTATCGTCGTACTTCAGCTGCAAATTTGTATGGCTAAAATTGCAGCCCGGCGCCTCTAATATACTGTGCATACCTCACAACTGTACAGATTACAGCGAGATAGTCCCGCTGTTTAAAGTCTGTCCCTCCCACAGCTGGCAATGTCCCGTTGGCAGGGGGTGGAGTTGGGTGAAGCCAGAGATCAACGTAGCTCTGTAGAGCAGCGGTTAAAGGGAGGAGGAAGGACGGGCAGGGAGGAGGCTTTCCCGCTGCTAGTGAAGTGCTGGGCACGCCCCCTAAAATGGCAAGAATGGGGGATGTTGTGCTACGCCATGTCCCCTCTACACGAAGCCACACCCACCTGCCCATTAGTGACGTTCCCCTATTCAGCCCGACTGGGCCAAAGGCGCAGCAGGTCCCGATTCCTGAGTTGGGAGGTATGTACTGTAAGTGGTGTTTCACTGAGGCCGCAATGCAAATAAGATGCAAAAAAAAAGCAAAACGATTGTACACTACACTTTTCTAAGTATCTCAGTCATGACTGGTATCATACGCCAAATGAGGACACATTTGTATTCAGAGGCAGTGCAAAGTTCATGTGTATTCTGATGTGGCTTCAGGATAAAAGGGTTCACGGTCTGAATCTTTCATGCTGTAAACAGACATAGGACACTACACTCCCAGCATGTACTGACCACTGGCCATAATACATCAATTACACCCTATACAGACATAGGACACTACACCCCAACATGTCCTGACCGCCGGCCATATTACATCTATTACACCCTATACAGACACAGGACACTACACCCCAACATGTCCTGACCACTGACCATAATACATCTATTACACCCTATACAGACGGGATGCGGTCATTCGTCAGACTGCATTTAGGTCTACAGTCATTAGGTCGACCCCACTAGGTCGACTGGCAGGAAGGTCGACCTGACTTAAGGTCGACATGGGCCAAGGTCGACATGACTTAAGGTCGAATTTGCATAAAGGTCGACATGAGGAAGGTCGACTGGTCATAAGGTCGACATGGGTTTTTCACTGTTTTTTGAGCCGACATGTGCCGACAGGCGGTATTTCATGCCCTACCATCCACTAGGGCGTGGTGGGAGAATAAAATAGTGTGCCGAGCGCAGCGAGGCACCGTGCCCGAAGCATCGCGAGCGAAGCGAGCGATGCGAGGGTCCGATTCTCATTGCCAACTGTGTCCATGTCGACTGTGTCGACATTCGGATCAAAAAACAGTGAAAAACCCATGTCGACCTTATGACCAGTCAACCTTCCTCATGTCGACCTTTATGCAAATTCGACCTTAAGTCATGTCGACCTTGGCCCATGTCGACCTTAACCCCTTCCCGACAATTGACGTACATTTACGTCATGGTCGGGAAGTACTTCCCGACACATGGCGTAAATGTACGTCATGGCTTGTAACTGTCACCGCGTCTATAGACGCGGTGACAGTTTCAACATGTCTGCTGTCCCTGACAGCAGACATGTCCGTGCATGCCCAGGGGGGGCTGCGATGCCGCCCCCCCCGTCGGCGATCGCTGTGATTGGCTGTTCAGTGTGAACAGCCAATGACAGCGTTTTCTGTGTCACCGGCGAATAACGTTCGCCGGTGACACGCGATCGGAGGTGATTGGTGCTGTAAAGTACAGCACCAATCACCGCGGGGTGTAAGGGTGACACTGGTGTCACCCCACCTCACCCCGCCCGCCCCCAAAGGCCGTGATTGGTTCGTCGGACCGACGGACCAATTACAGCCAAGGAGGGGGATTTAAACTAACGGTGACTGCACTGCAGACGCCATTCCGGTCTGGAATTGCGTGCAGTGCGGTCACCGTGCCTAGCTGCCGCAGTATACTGACCTGAACCTTGCCAAATACTTACCTGATCCTTGCAAATACCTTGCCTGATCACTGCTTCATCACTGCTTGTAGTGTGCTGGATGCTTCCTGGATCCTGTTACTTTTGACTTCCTGTGTTGTGAACTTGTGCTGCTGCAGTGTAATAGCGTTAGATAGAGAGAGATAGAGAGAGATAGTGTCAGAGAGTGCTATATTTTGTGCTGCTGCAGTGTGATATAGTTATAGATAGAGACATAGAGAGAGAGAGAGAGAGATAGAGAGAGATAGAGACAGATAGAGAGATATAGAGAGAGATAGAGAGAGAGAGATAGAGAGGCCTAGTGACAGAGAGTGCTATATTTTGTGCTGCTGCAGTGTGATAGTTATAGATAGAGAGATAGAGAGAGATAGAGAGAGAGAGATAGAGATAGTGACAGATTGTGCTATATATTTTTTATATAACTGACTGCTGCCCCCCCTTTTGTGCTGATCAGTATAAATTAACTGATCAGCAACTTTTTGGGGGCGCAGGTTTTTTTTATATATATATATATACCTGTCACTGCTGCTGCTGCAGTGTCATAGAGTGTTAGATAGTGAGAGATAGAGAGAGATAGTGACAGAGAGTGATAGAGAGTGCTAAATTTTGTGTCTGCTGCCCCCGCCTTTTGTGCTGATCACTATATCTGAGGTGATCAGCAACTTTTTGGGGGTGCAGAGGTTTTTTTTTTATATATATACCTGCCAGTTGCACTGTCAGTTGCACCAAAGGTTGTGCACCTGCTGCCCCTCACTGGTAATCAGTGTCTTTTTTTAATTTTTTTTTTACACACACTGTGATTTTGTGGGTGTCCTTTGGCCGCTGTGCGCTGATCAGTGACGTACATCACTGATCATCTTTTTCGGCACAGGGTTGATCTATTTTTTTTTTTTTTTGATCAAATTCCTGTTGCCTTTGAGCGCTGTTCAGTGACGGACGTTACTGACCAACATCTGTGCTCAATTTTTGGCGCAGGACCTTTTTTTTTTTTTTTTTAACCCCTTCAATTTTTTTTTTTAACCCCTTCAATTTTTTTTTTTAACCCCTTCAATTTTTTTTTAACCCCTTCAATTCTTTTTTTTTTTTTAACCCCTTCAATTTTTTTTTTTTTAACCCCTTCAATTTTTTTTTTTTGTATAAAGTATTTTTTTTTTTCTGCACTACATACACACTACACACTACATACCCCCCGGGTTGAAATAAAGTTTGACCCCCCCCCTACACTATATACGTGTTGAAACATTTCACTACCAGTAACACAAAAATAAAAATGGCATCCCAAATGTCATCCCAAATGTCATCCCAGTCATCCAGAAGAATGTATTCAGCGGAGGAGGCATATGCCATGCTTGCTTCTGACTCTGACACAGCCAGTGATGCAAGCGGGGAATTTGAAGGATTCGCCTTAAGCTCCTCTTCCTCCTCTGGTGATGAGGGACCCCCTCAAAGACGCCCCCGTAGAGCAGCTGAGACCCCCCCCCCAATAATTGATCTCGTATGGACCCCACCACCAGACAATTTTGAGCCCCAGGTTCCTGAGTTTTTGGCCATGCCAGGAATCCAATTTGATTCCACAGGTCTCAGAGAAATTGACTTTTTCAAATTATTTTTCTCTGATGATTTTATAAATTTAATGGTGGACCAAACTAATTTATATGCCCAGCAGTTTATTGCTCAAAACCCCACGTCATCATTTGCTAGGTGGACCCCTGTAGATGCAGTAGAGATGATGACGTTTTGGGGTCTGGTGTTTCATATGGGCATAGTAAAAAAGCCAGAAATTAGGCAATATTGGAGTACAGATGTTCTGTACAGCACCCCATTTTACCGTATGGCCATGCCCCGGGCTCGATTTGAGACGATCCTTAAATTTTTGCATTACAACGATAATGCACAGTGCCCACCCAGAGATGATCCCACCTTTGACCGGCTATTCAAAGTCAGGCCGGTCATTGATCATTTCAGTGCCAAATTTGAAGACATGTACATCCCAGATAAATTCATTTGCATAGACGAGTCCCTTATACATTTTAAAGGAAGGGTTAAATTCCGCCAGTACCTTCCCAGTAAGAGGGCAAGGTATGGCATAAAAATGTATAAGCTGTGTGAAAGCACCTCAGGGTACACTCACAGGTTTAGGGTATATGAAGGGAAGGATTCAAGAATTGAACCGCCAGAATGCCCCCCCTCCCTCGTAGGTGTTAGTGGAAAAATTGTCTGGGATTTAGTGCACCCCTTCCTGGATAAAGGTTATCACCTCTATGTGGATAACTTTTACACTAGCATCCCCCTGTTTAAGGCCCTTGGTTCAAGAGGTACAGCAGCTTGCGGTACTGTGCGCAAGAACCAAAGAGGCCTCCCAAAAACGCACATTGCCCAAGTAATGAGAAGGGGTGAAAGCAGGGGAATATGCACCGAAAATATGTTGTTGGTCAAATATAAGGACAAGAGGGATGTCCTTATACTGACAACAATTCACGGAGACAGTACCACCTCCGTCCCTGTACGAGGTACCAGTACCCACACCTCAAAACCTAATTGTATCCTGGATTACAATAGGTACATGGGCGGAGTGGATCTTTCAGATCAGGTACTGAAGCCGTACAGTGCCCTGCGGAAAACAAAAATCTGGTACAAGAAGCTGGCCGTGTATATCATCCAGATGGCACTGTATAACGCTTACGTGCTATTCCGTTCTACCGGCCAGAGGGGGACATTTATGCACTTTCAAGAGGAAGTCATAAAGGGCCTAATATTTGGGAACCAGCAGGCAGAGGGCCCCAGTACTTCTAGTACTGGCCCCCGTATTGTACCAGGGCAGCATTTTCCTGATGAAATCCCCTCCACTGGAAAAAAGGGCAGGACACAAAAAAGGTGCAAAGTTTGCTATAAAAAGGGAATAAGAAAGCAAACTATTTTCCAGTGTGACACTTGCCCCGACAAACCCGGCCTATGTATAAAGGAGTGTTTTAAAATATACCACACATCTATGGATTATTAGGTTCATAATTTCACCGTGCTTCGGGGGTCTTGCTAATGCCACATAGCACCCACCATTCATTCCACCAGAATCTGAGCCGCAAAATCCAAAAATCACTCCTTCCCTTCTGAGTCCTGCCATGCACCCAACTGGTATTTTTTGGTCACATGTGAGGCATTGCCGTACTCGGGAGAAATTGGGGCACAGATTTTGGGGTGCTTTGTCTCCTTCATTCCTTCTGAAAATGAAAAATTTTGAGCCAGAACTGCATTTTTGTGTAAAAAAATTAAATTTTTCATTTTCACTGCCCACTTGTATCAAAATTGGTGAAACCCCTGGGGGTTTGAAATGTACACTATACCCCTAGATGAATTCCCTGAGGGGTGTACTTTGCAAAATGGGGTGACTTGTGGGGGGGTTCCACTGTATTGGTGCAACATAGCACCCACCATTCATTCCACCAAAATCTGTGCTGCAAAATCCAAAAATCACTCCTTCCCTTCTGAGTCCTGCCATGCACCCAACTGGTATTTTTTGGTCACATGTGAGGCATTGCCGTACTCGGGAGAAATTGGGGCACAGATTTTGGGGTGCTTTTTCTCCTTCATACCTTCTGAAAATGAAAATTTTTGAGCCAGAACTGCATTTTTGTGTAAAAAAATGTAATTTTTCATTTTCACTGCCCAGTTGTATCAAAATTGGTGAAACCCCTGGGGGTTTGAAATGTACACTATACCCCTAGATGAATTCCCTGAGGGGTGTAGTTTGCAAAATGGGGTCACTTGTGGGGGGGTTCCACTGTATTGGTGCTTGGGGGGTCTTGCTAATGCGACATAGCACCCACCAAAATTCCACCAGAATCTGAGCTGCAAAATCCAAAAATCACTCCTTCCCTTCTGAGTCCTGCCATGCACCCAACTGGTATTTTTTGGTCACATGTGAGGCATTGCCGTACTCGGGAGAAATTGGGGCACATATTTTGGGGTGCTTTTTCTCCTTCATACCTTCTGAAAATGAAAAATTTTGAGCCAGAACTGCATTTTTGTGTAAAAAAATGTAATTTTTCATTTTCACTGCCCACTTGTATCAAAATTGGTGAAACCCCTGGGGGTTTGAAATGTACACTATACCCCTAGATGAATTCCCTGAGGGGTGTACTTTGCAAAATGGGGTGACTTGTGGGGGGGTTCCACTGTATTGGTGCAACATAGCACCCACCATTCATTTCACCAAAATCTGTGCTGCAAAATCCAAAAATCACTCCTTCCCTTCTGAGTCCTGCCCTGCACCCAACTGGTATTTTTTGGTCACATGTGAGGCATTGCCGTACTCGGGAGAAATTGGGGCACAGATTTTGGGGTGCTTTTTCTCCTTCATACCTTCTGAAAATGAAAAATTTTGAGCCAGAACTGCATTTTTGTGTAAAAAAATGTAATTTTTCATTTTCACTGCCCACTTGTATCAAAATTGGTGAAACCCCTGGGGGTTTGAAATGTACACTATACCCCTAGATGAATTCCCTGAGGGGTTTAGTTTGCAAAATGGGGTCACTTGTGGGGGGGTTCCTAAATTTTAGCATCTTATGGTGCCTAGAAACCTACATGGTGCCTAAAAAATAATCTCATAAAAAGGAGGCTCCAAAATCAAGTAGGTGCTCCTTCTATTATGAAGCCTGTGGTTTGGTCAACGTGCACACTAGGGCCACATATAGGATATTTATGAAAACAAAAGAATTGGGGGAATCAATTTTTAGTCACATTTCTCTAGTAAAATGTACTGTGTTCCTTAGAAAAATGTATTAAAATTGCAAATCTGCAAAAAAAATGAAATTTTGAAATTTCACCTACACTTTGTTTTAATTCCTGTGAAACACCTAAAGGGTTAACAAACTTCCAAAATGCTGTTTTGAATACTGTGAGGGGTGCAGTTTTTGAAATGGTATCATTTATGGGGGTGTCTCACATACAAGTCCCTCAAAGTCACATCAGAACTGAACTGGTCCCTAAAAAAATCAGTGTTTGAAATTTTCTTGAAAATTTGAGAATTTGCTATTCATATTGTAAGCCTCCTAGTGTCCAAAAAAATTAAAAGGAAGTTGAAATAATGATGGAAACATAAAGTAGACATATGGTCTATGTTAGTTATTAACTATTTTGAGTGGTATGATTATTTGTCTCACAAGCAGAAAATTTAACATTTTGCAAATTGCTAAATTTTCCATTTTTTTACGACATTTTGGTATTTTTCACAAAAAAACACAGACTGTATCGACCCAAATTTACCACTAATTTGAAGTACAATGTGTCACGAAAAAACAATCTCAAAATCACTGGGATAAGTAAAAGCAAAAAAAAGTTATCCCCACTTAAGTGAGACATGTCAGATTTGAAAAAAAGGGCTCTGTCAGGAACGCAAAAACTGGCTCTGTCAGGAAGGGGTTAAGTCAGGTCGACCTTCCTGCCAGTCGACCTAGTGGGGTCGACCTAATGACTGTAGACCTAAATGCAGTCTGACGAATGATCCCATTCCATACAGACATAGGACACTACACTCCCAGCATGTACTGACCACTGGCCATAATACATCTATTACACCCTATACAGACACAGGACACTACACCCCAACATGTCCTGACCACTGGCCATAATACATCTATTACACCTTATACAGACACAGGACACTACACCCCAACATGTCCTGACCACTGGCCATAATACATCTATTACACCCTATACAGACACAGGACACTACACTCCAACATGTCCTGACCACTGGCCATAATACATCTATTACACCCTATACAGACATAGGACACTACCCTCCCAGGATGTACTGACCACTGGCCATAATACATATATTACACCCTATAGTACAGACATAGGACACTACACCCCCAACATGTACTGACCATAATACATCTATTACACCCTATACAGACATAGGACACTACACCCCAACATGTCCTGACCACTGGCCATAATACATCTATTACACCCTATACAGACATAGGACACTACACCCCCAACATGTCCTGACCACTGGCCATAATACATCTATTACACCCTATACAGACAGGACACTACACCTCCAACATGTCCTGACCACTGGCCATAATGCATCTATTACACCCTATACAGACATAGGACACTACACCCCAACATGTCCTGACCGCTGACCATAATACATCTATTACACCCTATACAGACAGGACACTACACCTCCAACATCTCCTGACCACTGGCCATAATGCATCTATTACACCCTATACAGACATAGGACACTACACCCCAACATGTCCTGACCACTGGCCATAATACATCTATTACACCCTATACAGACACAGGACACTACACCCCAACATGTCCTGACCACTGGCCATAATACATCTATTACACCCTATACAGACATAGGTCACTACACCCCAACATGTCCTGACCGCTGGCCATAATACATCTATTACACCCTATACAGACACAGGACACTACACCCCAACATGTCCTGACCGCTGGCCATAATACATCTATTACACCCTATACAGACACAGGACACTACACTCCAACATGTCCTGACCACTGGCCATAATACATCTATTACACCCTATACAGACATAGGACACTACACTCCAACATGTCCTGACCGCTGGCCATAATACATCTATTACACCCTATACAGACATAGGACACTACACCCTATACAGACATAGGACACTACACCCCAACATGTCCTGACCACTGGCCATAATACATCTATTACACCCTATACAGACATAGGACACTACACTCCAACATGTCCTGACCACTGGCCATAATACATCTATTACACCCTATACAGACACAGGACACTACACCCCAACATGTCCTGACCACTGGCCATAATACATCTATTACACCCTATACAGACATAGGACACTATACTCCAACATGTCCTGACCACTGGCCATAATACATCTATTACACCCTATACAGACATAGGACACTACACCCCCAACATGTCCTGACCGCCGGCCATAATACATCTATTACACCCTATACAGACATAGGACACTACACCTCAACATGTCCTGACCACTGGCCATAATACATCTATTACACCCTATATAGACATAGGACACTACACCCCCAACATGTACTGACCACTGACCATAATACATCTATTACACCCTATACAGACATAGGGGACTACACCACAACATGTCCTGACCATAATACATCTATTACACCCTATACAGACATAGGACACTACACCCCAACATGTCCTGACCGCTGCCCATAATACATCTATTACACCCTATACAGAGATAGGACACTACACCCCCAATATGACCTGACCCCGGGCCATAATACATCTATTACACCCTATACAGACATAGGACACTACACCCCAACATGTCCTGACCGCCGGCCATAATACATCTATTACACCCTATACAGACATAGGACACTACACCCCAACATGTCCTGACCGCTGGCCATAATACATCTATTACACCCTATACAGACATAGGACACTACACTCCAACATGTCCTGACCGCTGCCCATAATACATCTATTACACCCTATACAGACATAGGACACTACACCCCAACATGTCCTGAACGCTGGCCATAATACATCTATATCACCCTATACAGACATAGGACACTACACTCCAACATGTCCTGACCGCTGGCCATAATACATCTATTACTCCCTATACAGACACAGGACACTACACCCCCAACATGTCCTGACCACTGGCCATAATACATCTATTACACCCTATACAGACATAGGACACTACACCCCCAACATGTCCTGACCACTGGCCATAATACATCTATTACACCCTATACAGACATAGGACACTACAGCCCAACATGTCCTGACCACTGACCATAATACATTTATTACACCCTATACAGAACAGGACACTACAGCCCAACATGTTCTGACCACTAGCCATAATACATCTATTACACCCTATACAGACATAGGACACTACACTCCAACATGTCCTGACCGCTGGCCATAATACATCTATTACTCCCTATACAGACACAGGACACTACACCCCCAACATGTCCTGACCACTGGCCATAATACATCTATTACACCCTATACAGACATAGGACACTACACCCCCAACATGTCCTGACCACTGGCCATAATACATCTATTACACCCTATACAGACATAGGACACTACACTCCAACATGTCCTGACCGCTGCCCATAATACATCTATTACACCCTATACAGACATAGGACACTACACCCCAACATGTCCTGAACGCTGGCCATAATACATCTATATCACCCTATACAGACATAGGACACTACACTCCAACATGTCCTGACCGCTGGCCATAATACATCTATTACTCCCTATACAGACACAGGACACTACACCCCCAACATGTCCTGACCACTGGCCATAATACATCTATTACACCCTATACAGACATAGGACACTACACCCCCAACATGTCCTGACCACTGGCCATAATACATCTATTACACCCTATACAGACATAGGACACTACAGCCCAACATGTCCTGACCACTGACCATAATACATTTATTACACCCTATACAGACACAGGACACTACAGCCCAACATGTTCTGACCACTAGCCATAATACATCTATATCACCCTATACAGACATAGGACACTACACTCCAACATGTCCTGACCGCTGGCCATAATACATCTATTACTCCCTATACAGACACAGGACACTACACCCCCAACATGTCCTGACCACTGGCCATAATACATCTATTACACCCTATACAGACATAGGACACTACACCCCCAACATGTCCTGACCACTGGCCATAATACATCTATTACACCCTATACAGACACAGGACACTACAGCCCAACATGTTCTGACCACTAGCCATAATACATCTATTACACCCTATACAGACATAGGACACTACACTCCAACATGTCCTGACCACTGGCCATAATACATCTATTACACCCTATACAGACATAGGACACTACACCCCCAACATGTCCTGACCACTGACCATAATACATCTATTACACCCTATACAGACATAGGACACTACACCCCCAACATGTCCTGACCACTGGCCATAATACATCTAATACACCCTATACAGACATAGGACACTACACCCCAACATGTCCTGACCGCCGGCCATAATACATCTACTATACACTATACAGACACAGGACACTACACCCCAACATGTCCTGACCACTGACCATAATACATCTATTACACCCTATACAGACATAGGACACTACACCCCCAACATGTCCTGACCACTGACCATAATACATCTATTACACCCTATACAGACATAGGACACTACACCCCAACATGTCCTGACCGCTGCCCATAATACATCTATTACACCCTATACAGACATAGGACACTACACCCCAACATGTCCTGACCACTGACCATAATACATCTATTACACCCTATACAGACATAGGACACTACACCCCCAACATGTCCTGACCGCTGACCATAATACATCTATTACACCCTATACAGACATAGGACACTACACCCCAACATGTCCTGACCGCTGCCCATAATACATCTATTACACCCTATACAGACATAGGACACTACACCCCAACATGTCCTGACCACTGACCATAATACATCTATTACACCCTATACAGACATAGGACACTACACCCCCAACATGTCCTGACCACTGACCATAATACATCTATTACACCCTATACAGACATAGGACACTACACCCCAACATGTCCTGACCGCTGACCATAATACACCTATTACACCCTATACAGACATAGGACACTACACCCCAACATGTCCTGGCCACCATACATCTATTACACCCTATACAGCCATAGGGGAATACACCACAACATGTCCTGACCGCTGGCCATAATACATCTATTACACCCTATACAGACATAGGACACTACACCCCCAACATGTCCTGACCGCCGGCCATAATACATCTATTACACCCTATACAGACATAGGACACTACACCCCCAACATGTCCTGACCGCCGGCCATAATACATCTATTACACCCTATACAGACATAGGACACTACACCCCCAACATGTCCTGACCACTGACCATAATACATCTATTACACCCTATACAGACATAGGACACTACACCCCCAACATGTCCTGACCGCCGGCCATAATACATCTATTACACCCTATACAGACACAGGACACTACAGCCCAACATGTTCTGACCACTAGCCATAATACATCTATTACACCCTATACAGACATAGGACACTACACTCCAACATGTCCTGACCGCTGGCCATAATACATCTATTACTCCCTATACAGACACAGGACACTACACCCCCAACATGTCCTGACCACTGGCCATAATACATCTATTACACCCTATACAGACATAGGACACTACACCCCCAACATGTCCTGACCACTGGCCATAATACATCTATTACACCCTATACAGACATAGGACACTACACTCCAACATGTCCTGACCGCTGCCCATAATACATCTATTACACCCTATACAGACATAGGACACTACACCCCAACATGTCCTGAACGCTGGCCATAATACATCTATATCACCCTATACAGACATAGGACACTACACTCCAACATGTCCTGACCGCTGGCCATAATACATCTATTACTCCCTATACAGACACAGGACACTACACCCCCAACATGTCCTGACCACTGGCCATAATACATCTATTACACCCTATACAGACATAGGACACTACACCCCCAACATGTCCTGACCACTGGCCATAATACATCTATTACACCCTATACAGACATAGGACACTACAGCCCAACATGTCCTGACCACTGACCATAATACATTTATTACACCCTATACAGACACAGGACACTACAGCCCAACATGTTCTGACCACTAGCCATAATACATCTATTACACCCTATACAGACATAGGACACTACACTCCAACATGTCCTGACCACTGGCCATAATACATCTATTACACCCTATACAGACATAGGACACTACACCCCCAACATGTCCTGACCACTGACCATAATACATCTATTACACCCTATACAGACATAGGACACTACACCCCCAACATGTCCTGACCACTGGCCATAATACATCTAATACACCCTATACAGACATAGGACACTACACCCCAACATGTCCTGACCGCCGGCCATAATACATCTACTATACACTATACAGACACAGGACACTACACCCCAACATGTCCTGACCACTGACCATAATACATCTATTACACCCTATACAGACATAGGACACTACACCCCCAACATGTCCTGACCACTGACCATAATACATCTATTACACCCTATACAGACATAGGACACTACACCCCAACATGTCCTGACCGCTGCCCATAATACATCTATTACACCCTATACAGACATAGGACACTACACCCCAACATGTCCTGACCACTGTCCATAATACATCTATTACACCCTATACAGACATAGGACACTACACCCCCAACATGTCCTGACCGCTGACCATAATACATCTATTACACCCTATACAGACATAGGACACTACACCCCAACATGTCCTGACCGCTGCCCATAATACATCTATTACACCCTATACAGACATAGGACACTACACCCCAACATGTCCTGACCACTGACCATAATACATCTATTACACCCTATACAGACATAGGACACTACACCCCCAACATGTCCTGACCACTGACCATAATACATCTATTACACCCTATACAGACATAGGACACTACACCCCAACATATCCTGACCACTGACCATAATACATCTATTACACCCTATACAGACATAGGACACTACACCCCAACATGTCCTGACCGCTGACCATAATACACCTATTACACCCTATACAGACATAGGACACTACACCCCAACATGTCCTTGCCACCATACATCTATTACACCCTATACAGCCATAGGGGAATACACCACAACATGTCCTGACCGCTGGCCATAATACATCTATTACACCCTATACAGACAGAGGACACTACACCCCAACATGTCCTGACCGCTGGCCATAATACATCTATTACACCCTATACAGACATAGGACACTACACCCCCAACATGTCCTGACCGCCGGCCATAATACATCTATTACACCCTATACAGACATAGGACACTACACCCCCAACATGTCCTGACCGCCGGCCATAATACATCTATTACACCCTATACAGACATAGGACACTACACCCCCAACATGTCCTGACCACTGACCATAATACATCTATTACACCCTATACAGACATAGGACACTACACCCCCAACATGTCCTGACCGCCGGCCATAATACATCTATTACACCCTATACAGACATAGGACACTACACCCCCAACATGTCCTGACCACTGACCATAATACATCTATTACACCCTATACAGACATAGGACACTACACCCCAACATGTCCTGACCACTGGCCATAATACATCTATTACACCCTATACAGCCATAGGGGACTACACCACAACATGTCCTGACCATAATACATCTATTACACCCTATACAGACATAGGACACTACACCCCAACATGTCCTGACCACTGACCATAATACATCTATTACACCCTATACAGACATAGGACACTACACCCCAACATGACCTGACCGCTGGCTATAATACATCTATTACACCCTATACAGATATAGGACACTACACCACCAACATGACCTTTACACTGGCCATAATACATCTATTACACTCTATACAGATATAGGACACTACACCCCCAACATGTCCTGACCACTGGCCATAATACATTTATTACACCCTAAACAGACATAGGACACTACACTCCCAGGATGTACTGACCACTGGCCATAATACATCTATTACACCCTATACAGACATAGGACACTACACCCCAACATGTCCTGACCGCCGGCCATAATACATCTATTACACCCTATACAGACGTAGGACACTACACCCCAACATGTCCTGACCGCCGGCCATAATACATCTATTACACCCTATAGAGACATAGGACACTACACCCCAACATGTCCTGACCGCTGACTATAATACATCTATTACACCCTATAGAGACATAGGACACTACACCCCAACATGTCCTGACCGCTGACCATAATACATCTATTACACCCTATACAGACATAGGTCACTACACCCCAACATGTCCTGACCGCTGACCATAACACATCTATTACACCCTATACAGAGATAGGACACTACACCCCCAACATGTCCGGACCACTGGCCATAATACATCTATTACACCCTATACAGACATAGGACACTACACCCCAACATGTCCTGACCGCTGGCCATAATACATCTATTACACCCTATACAGACATAGGACACTACACCCCCAACATGTCCTGACCACTGACCATAATACATCTATTACACCCTATACAGACATAGGACACTACACCCCAACATGTCCTGACCACTGGCCATAATACATCTATTACACCCTATACAGCCATAGGGGACTACACCACAACATGTCCTGACCATAATACATCTATTACACCCTATACAGACATAGGACACTACACCCCAACATGTCCTGACCACTGACCATAATACATCTATTACACCCTATACAGACATAGGACACTACACCCCAACATGACCTGACCGCTGGCTATAATACATCTATTACACCCTATACAGATATAGGACACTACACCACCAACATGACCTTTACACTGGCCATAATACATCTATTACACTCTATACAGATATCGGACACTACACCCCCAACATGTCCTGACCACTGGCCATAATACATTTATTACACCCTAAACAGACATAGGACACTACCCTCCCAGGATGTACTGACCACTGGCCATAATACATCTATTACACCCTATACAGACGTAGGACACTACACCCCAACATGTCCTGACCGCCGGCCATAATACATCTATTACACCCTATACAGACGTAGGACACTACACCCCAACATGTCCTGACCGCCGGCCATAATACATCTATTACACCCTATAGAGACATAGGACACTACACCCCAACATGTCCTGACCGCTGACTATAATACCTCTATTACACCCTATAGAGACATAGGACACTACACCCCAACATGTCCTGACCGCTGACCATAATACATCTATTACACCCTATACAGACATAGGTCACTACACCCCAACATGTCCTGACCGCTGACCATAACACATCTATTGCACCCTATACAGAGATAGGACACTACACCCCCAACATGTCCGGACCACTGGCCATAATACATCTATTACACCCTATACAGACATAGGACACTACACCCCAACATGTCCTGACCGCTGGCCATAATACATCTATTACACCTTATACAGACATAGGACACTACACCCCCAACATGTCCTGACCACCGACCATAATACATCTGTTACACCCTATACAGACATAGGTCACTACACCCCAACATGTCCTGACCGCTGGCCATAATACATCTGTTACACCCTATACAGACATAGGTCACTACACCCCAACATGTCCTGACCGCTGGCCATAATACATCTATTACACCCTATACAGACACAGGACACTACACCCCCAACATGTCCTGACCACTGACTATAATACATCTATTACACCCTATACAGACATAGGACACTACACCCCAACATGTCCTGACCGCTGACCATAATACATCTATTACACCCTATACAGACATAGGTCACTACACCCCAACATGTCCTGACCGCTGGCCATAATACATCTATTACACCCTATACAGAGATAGGACACTACACCCCCAACATGTCCTGACTGCCGGCCATAATACATCTATTACACCCTATACAGACATAGGACACTACACCCCAACATGTCCTGACCGCTGACCATAATACATCTATTACACCCTATACAGACATAGGTCACTACACCCCAACATGTCCTGACCGCTGACCATAATACATCTATTACACCCTATACAGACATAGGTCACTACACCCCAACATGTCCTGACCGCCGGCCATAATACATCTATTACACCCTATACAGACATAGGTCACTACACCCCAACATGTCCTGACCGTCGGCCATAATACATCTATTACACCCTATACAGACATAGGTCACTACACCCCAACATGTCCTGACCACTGGCCATAATACATCTATTACACCCTATACAGACACAGGACACTACACCCCAACATATCCTGACCACCGGCCATAATACATCTATTACACCCTATACAGACACAGGACACTACACCCCGACATGTACTGACCGCCGGCCATAATACATCTATTACACCCTATACAAACAGAGGACACTACACCCCGACATGTACTGACCGCCGGCCATAATACATCTATTACACCCTATACAGACATAGGACACTACACCCCAACATGTCCTGACCGCCGGCCATAATACATCTATTACACCCTATACAGACATAGGACACTACACCCCAACATGTCCTGACCGCTGGCCATAATACATCTATTACACCCTATACAGACATAGGACACTACACCCCAACATGTCCTGACCGCTGACCATAATACGTCTATTACACCCTATTCAGACATAGGACACTACACCCCAACATGTCCTGACCACTGGCCATAATACATCTATTACACCCTATACAGCCATAGGGGACTACACCACAACATGTCCTGACCATAATACATCTATTACACCGTATACAGACATAGGACACTACACCCCAACATGTCCTGACCACTGACCATAATACATCTATTACACCCTATACAGACATAGGACACTACACCCCAACATGACCTGACCGCTGGCTATAATACATCTATTACACCCTATACAGATATAGGACACTACACCACCAACATGACCTGTCCACTGGCCATAATACATCTATTACACCCTATACAGATATAGGACACTACACCCCCAACATGTCCTGACCACTGGCCATAATACATTTATTACACCCTATACAGACATAGGACACTACCCTCCCAGGATGTACTGACCGCTGGCCATAATACATCTATTACACCCTATACAGACATAGGACACTACACACCAACATGTCCTGACCGCCGGCCGTAATACATCTATTACACCCTATACAGACATAGGACACTACATCCCAACATGTCCTGACTGCCGGCCATAATACATCTATTACACCCTATACAGACATAGGACACTACACCCCAACATATCCTGACCACTGGCCATAATACATCTATTACACCCTATACAGACATAGGACACTACACCCCAACATGTCCTGACCGCCGGCCATAATACATCTATTACACCCTATATAGACATAGGACACTACACCCCCAACATGTCCTGACCGCCGGCCATAATACATATATTACACCCTATACAGACATAGGACACTACACCCCAACATGTCCTGACTGCTGGCCATAATACATCTATTACACCCTATACAGACATAGGACACTACACCCCAACATGTCCTGACCGCTGGCCATAATACATCTATTACACCCTATACAGACATAGGACACTACACCCCAACATGTCCTGACCGCTGGCCATAATACATCTATTACACCCTATACAGACATAGGACACTACACCCCAACATGTCCTGACCGCCGGCCATATTACATCTATTACAGCCATACCCTTACCAGCCGTACAATACTAACCTTTATCCCCCTCTCTCCACATAACCTTCCCATTGGACGGGATAATACTCTTGAGTACCAAATAACTACAGTATTTTAAATAATGTTAAGTTATACGGATTCAGTATTGAATCCCGGCGGTCGGGATCCCGGCGTTCAGAATCCTGACGCCGGAATCCCGACAGCCGAAATGCCGACAAGGGGGGAACGTGGATCGCCCCCCCTTGCGGGCTCGCACCCTCCGTGAACACCCACGGAGGGAGAAAGTGTCGGCATTTCGGCGGTCTGGATTCCGGTGTCGGGATTCTGAACGCCGGGATCCCGACCGCCGGGATTGTAACTGCATCCCAGTTATACAAGCCACCAAATGCAGGTTGAGTATCCCCTATCCAAAATGCTCGGGACCACGAGCATTCCGGATAGGGGAATTTTCCGGTTTTTGGAATAAATAGTTTTAGCCATACTTACCTGTCCCCTGATGGTGCCCGGTGGTCCCTCGGCGTCCACGCAGTCCCTGGGCGTCCACAGCAGGCCTCCGGCATCTTCTCCGGGTCTCCAGCGGTCCCAGGAATGCATTGCGCGAGTGTGCGCGCGCACCGGTGACGTCGCCGGCGCGCGCGCACACTCGCCTGCTGTGGACGCCCTGGGACTTGGTAAGTATGAAAAGAGGGTTAGGGGGGTTAAAAAAAAAAAATTCAAATGATTCCAAAAACCGTGGTTTTTGGAATCATTCGGATAAGAGATGCACGGATACAGGATACTCAACCTGTACCTGTTTGTGTGTGCAATTGTCAAATGAGGTTACTTAATGAAATTGTGATTTAATTTGTTCAGGTGGATTTGAGATTTGGGTCATTGGTCACACTGACAGATGAATGGAATAAATGTAATGGTAGGGATCCAGACTGATTACTACTAATGCCACCCGCCAAGACGTGTAAGGCCCTGTTGTCCTCTGCAGCTAGAGAAAACGTTTAGCTGAGAACTGTGCTAGCCATACAGAGGGGAAGTTGTACTGTGCCTTTGGGGGGTTCTTGGTTCCACTTCTTGGGACCTTGAGTTAGTTATATCTATTTATCCATCACCTGAACTAAACGATACATAGACTGGTATAGTTTAGTCACAGACTAGTACAGCGTTCCTCTGCTGTTTACCACCCACACACCCTCGAGTTCCACCAACTCCATTAATCCAAGGGAAGTACTGTCAATTAGATTAATAACCCAAATTATTATTTCATATGTTCCAGGAGACTGCTGCACTGCTCTCCTCTAACTGCAGATCTCCATCTACCAAATGCCTTCATTATACAATGAATCCTTCTGAGCCTGACTAAAAATACACATGCTAGTCAGCCCGCGATTATTGAGACTGTAGCACAGGACGTACAGTATACCCAGCTGGCATCAACACCTACACTGTGCCCACCAGCGCTGCTAAGCGGCACGTTTATGGTTGCTTGGCTATATGGCAAATTGGATCAAGCAAATTATTACCGAGCATAAAACAGACTTGAAGTCATTACAGGTTTTAATCGGTTAAGTGGGATGCTGTAATAAAACATCAGACGATTAAATAAACAGCTAGAGAATATGTTTACAGCACCGGTATGTACCCTGCGTCATTCTCAGGCCAATGTACATGGGTCTCCTACCGGAGCTAAGGACAGAACAAGTACCGTACTGTGTATTGTGAAATAAATGTCCTGTAGGTAAGCGACTACAACAACCTTTATTAATGAAACACAAGGATGGTTATTCGTTACATTAATGAATGCCATGGCTACGTAATTTGCTGGAATTACTTATGAATGTATTCAACAATACATGTCACTAAAGTCATAGATGTATCAACATTACAAATATAAGATATATGTTAAATATATGCAAATCTAGAGTAATAATTTATGTGAGTGTATGTGTATATATATATATATATATATATATATATTTACACACACATACATACTGTACATACATACATACATACATACACCTACACATATATATATATATATATCAATTGTTATATATTTACATCTTAATGATATTTTAATCTCAGCTTTAAATGTATTTAGCCTACATATACAACAATACAATACAATTATGCGTCTATATCGGAATATTTGCCATGACAAAAACAACTAAAATAAATAAAAGGCACCTAAAATACCACCCACACACAATATAACAATAACATTAACAGTTGCCAAATAGACAAACAGCCAACCAATTGACCAGCAAATAGCACAAGTCACTTTTTACCTGGGGGATTATAAGGTTACTAACGGTTGCACATTAGGTGTTATTATGCCAAACAGACTACCATATGCTGCCATAGTCATGCATTTATTACTGCAACAAAAAAGATCAAATATAAAAAAAAAAATCTCAATAAAATATGGATATCAAATTATGCAAGAAAGGGCAATGCTTGCAAAAATCAGCAACTTAAGACTGTCACAAGGTTATAAATGTGTACAATATAAAGGTTACGGTATATGATCGCAGAGACTGGGATGACACAGGCAGTGTGAGGTGAGGAAATAAGAGATTAGTTTGTGGTGGTCTTACCTGGCCCTACTGGTGCAGTGCCTCTCTATGAAGTTCCAGCACCTTGGACAGCAGCTGGCGCCTTGGACAGCAGCAAACACTGTTCGACAGCAGCCTATCACCTTGGACAGCAGCCTATCACCTTGGACAGGAGCCTAGCACCTTGGACAGCAGCTTAGCACCTCACACAGCAGCCTGGGACCATAGGACAGGATGCTGCTCCACTGTTAGTGATGCTGCCTGTGTTGCTGCTCCAGGAGGGAGAGAGAGAGATGAGGAAGGATGAGGCTGATTCCTCTGTTGCTATGGATATTGAACTCGGAGATCTGTGCAACAGCTGCTTGGTCGGACCTAGCCATGCAGAGCTGGCAATACATCTGCACTGTGTTGAGACCACCAGGCTGGGCTATTAGGGAGCCCCGCACTGTGCCACAGAGCCCCCTTCTGAGTCCCGCACTCTGGCAATAAGCCCTGTGGAAAATTGCATGCTACAAGGCTGGAGTGTCTGCACAGCACCCTCATTACACAATCTGCAGGGGGGATTGTCGCTCATCGCCGGCCAACACTATTAACCCTTCCATTCCCAGGCAGCAGAGGGAGGGAGCAGCCTGCATTGCACCCAGATGTGGCTGTACTGTGTGACTGGAGCAGGGCTGTAGTGTAGGTCAGTGTGCGGTAATATCTAGCATTGTGTTTGCTCTCTGTGTAATTAATGGGAGCTGCTGACGTCACTGGACTGGTTCTTGGCCAGCGTTCTGTACTGAGCCTTTCCCCAGCACCGGGCTCCCAAGCAGGAGAAGAGATAATCTATTGTTGTCAGGGTCTGTTTGATTAGTCACAGGGATAATAGAAAACAAGGAAGAGAGAGAGAGAGACATTGTAGGAGGGACTCAGTCCATATGGAGCAGTTCCACAAATATTGCAATTAGCCTATCATTTTATGATTGATTATATATATATATATATATATACACTATTTCAGGGAAAAACGTTAACCTTTACATTGCCATGTCAGCATGTATTATAAAGTTGCACTTATTAACATCTCATTTGCATTCTCTGCATAAAAGCTATCCGGATGGTTGACAGGTACAAAGGGCCTATGTCATGTGATGTCAACCGACCGCCCCACGCGGATATCAACCTGCCTGCATTACCAGTGGAACTCTCAGCGGTTTTTAAATAATGTTAAGTTATACAAGCCACCACACTTTACCATCCACGTCCACCACGAATGAGAATGGGATGCGGTTAATTTCCCGGCGGTCGGGATCCCGGCGGTCGGAATCCCGACACTGGAATCCCGACCGCCGAAATCCCGAAACTTTCTCCCTCCGTGGGTGTCCACGACACCCATAGAGGGAGAATAAAATAGCGTGCCGAGCGTAGCGAGGCACCGGGCCCGCTGCGTGGCGAGCCCGCAAGGGGGGGCGATCCATGTCCCCCCCTTGTCGGGATTTCGGCGGTCGGGATTCCAGTGTCGGGATTCCGACCGCCGGGATCCCGACCGCCGGGAAATCATATCGGATCCATGAGAATGGGACGTGGTTCACTAAGTGATGTCACATGTGGTGACACATACTGTATAAAATGACACCGAAAAAATGCAAAAAAATTAAATAAAAAAGGGGGGTGTACACACGCTTCGATTTTGCTTATAGAAGCAAAATCAAATGGAAATCTAATGGTTTATAAGATGCTTGCGATCTGCGTTCGATTCGATACACGCTCCCGTTTTCTGTATATTGAAAAGAAAAATAGACTGTGCAGGCAAGGAAATATCGAATTTGATCCAGTAAATCGAATGTGTACAATGTACCATGAATGTAAATCGAATTCGAAATTGAAATCGATATCTAATGCAAAAGTACAGATCTAATGCCAAATCTAATGGAAAATCAAATCGGACTTCGGATCTAAAGCAAATTGAAGCGTGAGTACATACCTTAACATACCTTTCTTTGTGTTGGTCATCAGAAGGAAATTAAGGCCCCTACTCTGGTTCACTTGCAAAGGCAAATTCCTTTTCAAATGGACAAAACTATGTGCACTGCAGATGGGGCAGATGTAACATGTGCAGAGAGAATTAGATTTGGGTGGCTGCTTTATTTTTACACTGCAATATAGATCTCACTTTGAAGTACAAACCCCCACCCAAATCTACTTCTCTCTGCACAAGTTACATCTGCCCCCCCCCCCCCAGCAGTGCATATGGTTTTGTCCATTTGAGAAGGAATTTGCCTTTGCAAGTGAACCAGAATGAAGGCCTAAGAATGGTAAAAAAAAATGAAAGTTACAGGCACCAGACAAAATATATTTAGATTTCATATGGTCCATTTATAAAGCAGGACTCAGTAATTCTTAGTGAGCATGGTCGGTGTAGTGCTGGCCGTCAGTACTGGCACAGCCCAGTGGTTGTGCCAGTGGTAATTTATCTATTACCAGTTATTTATATAGCGCACACATATTCCGCAGAGCTGTACAGAGAATAGTTGAACATTCACATCAGTCCCTGCCCAGGTGGAGCTTACAATCTATATTCCCTACCACATGTACACGCGTACACAGACCTTCTAGGGTTAATTTGTTGGGAGTCAATTAACTTACCAGTATATTTTTGGATTGTGGGAGGAAACCGGAGTACCCAGAGGAAACCCACACAAGTACGGGGAGAATATACAAACTCTGCACAGTTATGGCCATGGTGGGAATCGAACCCATGACCTCAGTGCTGTGAGACAGTAATGCTAACCATTACACCATCCGTGCTGCCCTGTATATATAACACATGGTGGGGATAGAACCCATGACCTCAGCACTGTGAGGCAGTAATGCTAACCATTACACCATCCGTACTGCCCCGTATATATAACACATGGTGGGGATAGAACCCATCACCTCAGTGCTGTGAGGTAGTAATGTAACCACTACACCGTCCGTACTGCCCCGTATATATAACACATGGTGGGGATAGAACCCATGACCTCAGTGCTGTGAGGCAGTAATGTAACCATTACACCATCCGTACTGCCCCGTATATATAACACATGGTGGGGATAGAACCCATGACCTCAGCGCTGTGAGGCAGTAATGCTAACCATTACACCATCCGTACTGCCCCGTATATATAACACATGGTGGGGATAGAACCCATCACCTCAGTGCTGTGAGGCAGTAATGTAACCATTACACCATCCGTACTGCCCCGTATATATAACACATTGTGGGGATAGAACCCATGATCTCAGTGCTGTGAAGCAGTAATGTAACCATTACACCATCCATACTTCCCCGTGTATATATAACACATGGTGGGGATAGAACCCATGATCTCAGTGCTGTGAGGCAGTAATGTAACCATTACACCATCCGTACTGCCCCGTATATACAGTAGGAGCAAGTTTCATCTTTGCTCCTTTTGCCATGGCTAGCCATGGCTATTCTATTGTTCTTAGCTGCAATACGTATTGTATTGCAGCTGAGAACAATAGAACAGTCATGACTAGCCATGGCTAGCCATGACCAAAGGAGCAAAGATGAAACTTGATGAAAGATGATACTGCCCCGTATATATAACACATGGTGGGGATAGAACCCATGACCTCAGTGCTGTGAGGCAGTAATGCTAACCATTACACCATCCGTGCTGCCCGCAATGAGCTGTTCTCCTGACCAATGCATTATCTCTGTGTAGTTTGTGTTTTCTCTTAATACTTATGCGCTCTGTAATGAGACTGGTAGGTGAATCGGCTTCTGACAGAAAATTAAACACTCAGGGCCTTATTCTAGTTCACTCTTTCTGACAAAATCTTTCTTAGATGGACAAAACCATGTGCACTGCAGGTGGGGCAGATGTAACTTCTGCAAAGAGAATTATATTTGGGTGGGGTTTTACTTCAAACTGATATCTATATTGCAGTGTAAAAACAAAGCAGTCAGTATTTACCGTGCACAGAAACAAAATTACTCGTGGCGAGCCCGCGAGGGGCGGGGGTGCGCGTCCTCCGACCTTTTCATTCCCCTACTATCCACGTCGGCGTGGAGTTGAGAATATATAGTGTGGCGAGCCACCGAGCCTGAAGCGTGGCGAGCCCCGCGAGGGGACGCGTATACCTGTGAAGTTATACGCGTCCCCTCGCGGGGCTCGCTACGCTCGCCACGCTTTGGGCTCGCTGCGCTCGCCACACTATATATTCTCAACTCCACGCCGACGTGGATAGTAGGGGAATGAAAAGGTCGGAGGACGCGCACCGCCGCCCCTCGCGGGCTCGCTGCGCTCGCCACGCTTCGGGTTCACGTCAATCGTGGGGTGGGTTTAAGCTGTAAAATTGGGGGTCTAGGGAATATTTTACATTGAATCCAATGTAAAATCGGGTCCCAGGGACCCTATTCACATTTGATTCAATTTAAAAATCGGGTCGGTTGCATCGCATGCGACCAAATCGCATGCGATGCGATCGACGCGATTTTTCCGACACGACCACCTCGATGGAAATCGGTGTGGCCGTGCTAGGAAACAAGTACCAAAAAACTGTAGATTTCTTACCAAATCTCTCACTTTCTGAATCTCTCATCCTATTACATTTCACCCATCATATCCATGCATCTTTTTAGCCACCAGTTCATGCTGGCCAGCACTTTTTCGAGACATTTCTCAATGGCAGAAGAGCCTTTGCATGTTTTTAGGAATTTTTGTTCATACGCAGAAGCGGAAACTCGCTCAACTGCAAGAACACTGGAATCGCACTCTACTCTAACGCAGTCTATACTGACGTATCGATCCAATTCTCCAATATTGTTGCTGATAATATAGAACATAGCACCTGCACCTTGTTCCTGGGGAGATATAAGACATGATTCAGCGGGCGATTATCAGTGCACTGCACATGAGTACAGTTCATAGTACGAAGGCGTGAGGCCATCCCGTGATGAACTCCTGCAACCTGTTCTGTTCGCTGGCCATTTACAAGATGATTGTCAGGGAGTGGGAGTGTAGGGGAAAAAAACAAATGATCTTTGGGAATGATGATAAAAACGTGCCGGAAAAAAATCTGTGTCGGGCAATGTTCCCTCTAATTTTACGAAGGCTGTGTGCGGCAAAAGATTTTGGCTGTGCAACTTTGGAAGGAAATTAAAAATTTTGTGCGTCACTGATATATAACTGGAAAATGACATTCAGCATTTGTGTTAACTTTACTTCAAACTGATATCTATATTGCAGTGTAAAAACAAAGCAGTCAGTATTTACCCTGCACAGAAACAAAATTACTCACACAAATCTAATTCTCTCTGCACAAGTTACATCTGCCCCCCTGCAGCGCACATGGTTTTGTCCATGTACGAAGGATTTTGTCAGAAAGAGTGAACTAGAATAAGGCCCTATGTGTATGTGTGTCCACTATGTAGGGAATATATGTGGTTGTTCAGACCGGATCGCTTCTGCGTGAAGTTGCAGAGGTCTGCTGCCCCGACAGTGCGAAATCCCGCCCAGTGCAAGTCTACGAATGACTTGTGAGAACCTCACCGATTGGCAGCCAGTTGCAAATCCATTCGCAGCTCACTCACCATTGAAAGATTTCCCCATTCTGTGCAAATGCACGTAACTCTGACCCTTCGGCAACATAGGCAATGCTGATCAAGGCTGGAGCTGACGTCACAAACCCTCTCTTAAAAACACCGGGGTATTCCATGACGTTCCCAGAAAACGTCCGTTTATTACCCACAAACAGTCAGTGAAGTTGCGAGGGGTTGCGAATAGAGTAATCGCTGGCTCTTGTTCCTGGTTGGCCTCGCGCCTGCTCGCTACGATCTGTAGGGATGCAAAGTAGTTCGAAAATCTGTCGCCTTCAGAATTCGCACAGCAGCGAACATGTCTAACTAGCCGCCCCTAGATTGCAAACGCCGCTGATTTAAGGGCTTATGGGAATGGAAATATGAGTGTGATATATAAATAACTGATAATAAATAAGGCATTATTCTCTAACCCAGTTTTCTGGCCGGATTGGCAGAACTCTTGTTAAAAATGAGGATGCTTTAGCCTCTTTAGAACAATTTCAGACGTTGAAGTCTATAAAACCCGCTCTATGTAGCAAATAAACTCTATACACTGTATACATTTATAATTCATATACTGGCCTACAATGGCCAATTTCCGAGGTGCACTGGGAAAGACATCGCTAGCATTAGCAAACTAGGACGAAACTGTCTCAGACGAAAACATGCAGTTTGAAGACGTGACCAGATTGGGGATGTTTAGATTGACAGGACCTGCGTCGCTCCACAGACGTGCTCCTGCTGTCTCCTGCAGAGCCGAAGCTGGCCACATGCGGCATGATCTGACCTCTTGGCCTCGGCTGGTATCCAGCATAAGCACCAAGCAGACAGATCTCACTGGGGCTTGTCCGCGAGGCTGGAAGATGACCACACACGGAGACGCATAGGACAATTGACACCATATGAAGCGATGATGGATTGATGGCATTTTTTGTAATGTCTCTTAACCCTTTGAGTGCCAAGTGAATTTGTCAAAATAGGTGTGAATATTTCCCCAAAACAAACATTTTTATTCATCATAATGACCTGTAATATTTAACTTATATAATATATATATATATATATATATTTTTTTTTTTTTTAACACCTTTTTTATTTGAATTTATATAACAAATGTGAGCGACGCTGGGATTCTTTGCGGATATTTTGCACATTGCTCACAGAGATGTTGCCACTCAAAAGGTTAATGACACAATCAGTGCTGATCAGGAAACAGGTTTGTTTTTTTAGGGAGCACATATAGGTAGGCACTGATCTAGACACAGAGGGGTCTGTGGCTGTATCTTTTTGTAGATCACACGTCTGTGACTTTTATGCCAATGCTGCAACAGAGCCCCTCCCTGGAGTACATCCATGCATTAATGTACAAGGACTGAGACATCCACTTAAAATGTTTCTGGATGCTGTAATATGTAATATCGCCTGTTGCATCTTTGCATGCCTCCTTTGTGGTATTGAACCTTGCACCTGTGTTACGGTAGATGCAGATTTTCCATCCTACGTCAGTGATTGTGCATCTGTGTAAGCAACCACTTCATTGTCAAGACCACGACACTACCATATCACGCCCGTAAGACAGATCGGGTGAATTGTAATAGGATGAGAGATTCATAAAGTGAGAAATTTGGTAAGAAATCTAAAGGTTTTTTAGAAATCTAAATCATTTAAGGGGTGTACACACTGAAAGATTTTGACTAATGGACAATTTTGACTAAGCAGTTTTGGGAGAGATTTTGGATAGATGCACAAGATTTCTTACCAAATCTCTCACTTTCTGAATCTCTCATCCTATTAAATTTCACCCATCGTGTCCATGCATTTTTTTAGCCACCACCTGCATGCTGGACAGCACTTTTTCAAGACATTTCTGATGCTGTGCTTCTCAATGGCAGAAGTTTTTGTTCATGCGCAGAAACGGAAACTCGCTCAACTGCAAGAACACTGGAATCGCACTCTACTCTAACTCAGTCTATACTGACGTATCGGTCCAATTCTCCAATATTGTTGCTGATAATATAGAACATAGCACCTGCACCTTGTTCCTGGGAGATATAAGACATGATTCAGCGGGCGATTATCAGTGCACTGCACATGCGTACAGTTCATAGTACGAATGTGTGAGGCCGTCCCGTGATGAACTCCTGCAACCTGTTCTGTTCGTTGGCCATTAACAAGATGATTAACAGGGAGTGAGAATGTAGGGGAGGAAACCAAATGATCTTTGGGAATGACGATAAAAACGTGCCGGAAAAAATTATGTGTCGGGGGAAAACACAGGCGTGCCCTGCTGGCTTAGAGAAGGGTTTGTGATGTCAACTTCAGCCTGGATGAGCCATATTTTTATCGCAGTGCCAAATAAGCCTGAGCCTGCAATAATTTGTGTTCTATGTCAAAATGATTCAATGGTGAGCCTGTTACGAAGGATTTTGGACATATTCACATGGGTGCGAACAAATGCGCACCTGTACACATCCATTAACACGGCAAGGACATTCATTCGGAAGACCGGGATTTAACTGGAGCAGGACAGCGGCTTAACTGATCGCGGCTGTGCGATCAGGTCTGGGAAAATGACCCCCACAACATTTTTCGGGTTATTTATGTCTACAGCACCAATCGTAGGACTGAGGAGGGATAAATATAATTATATGTGTGCAGGATGTGTGGTGTAGGCCCCTCTGGACCCCGAAGCCCATGTGCACTGCGCAGCCCATTATCGATACTCCAGGGAGTGTTTTGCCATCCTAGATAGGTATACTCTGCTTTTTTTTTCTTTGGAAAAATTAAACTAAAGTTATAGGTTGATAAAAGAGTGAGGTTTTTTTTAGGAAGCCTTGGAGTGAGACAGTGGATGGAGATAAAGTACCAGCGAATCAGCTCCTAACTGCCATGTTACAGGCTGAGTGAAAAATCACGGTTAGGAGCTGGTTGGTTGATCTCTGTGAACCCTATCTTTCTACAATAAAGGAGAAGGTTGGCACAGGCAAACATAGGTGAGGGATTGTTTTTAAAGTTTAATGGATGAAAATAACCAACATCCGTACCGTTTCTGCTAAGATTTCTAGCGGTATTTGGTTGGTGGTGCTCCCAAAAAGATGTTCAGTGTTAGAACTGAAAAAAGAGGGGGTCACGAGGATGACTACAAGAGAACATACATGAGGTTTTTTGGGGCATGGCTACAAGAAAACCTTGTGTATGTTCTCTTGTAGTCATCCTCGTGACCCCCCTTTTTTTAACCCTATCTTTCTCCAAGGCTCAGTAGATAAACCCCCTAAAGCAGTGGTGTAACTATAGCGCAGCAGCCATTGTGGGAGGCGCCAGGGGTCTGCGGGTGCTATTGTTACTCCCCCAGCTCCCCCCTCCTTGTGTGTGCAGCAGGGAGTGAGCAGGGGGGTCCGTGCGGCGCAGGGGTACCTACGGTCAGGGAGAGCCTGGAGGTCCCTGCGGCGCTGAGTATGACATTGCGGGGGTCCCTGCAGTGACCTGGAAACAATGCGCTATCCGCCGTGCGGCGGCATGGGAAGCGCTTCTGACTTTGAAAACACAGGGCGCACGCTGATTGGCTGAAACATGTAAATAGTAGATATGCCTTTGGTGTAGTTCATGATTTTGTTCTGATTTATCACCAGATGGTACTAGGTGGTGCTGTCACACTTGTACAGTGGTTTTCTAGCCTCCTGCTGTCTAAACCTTCACCAATAACAGCTGCTTTCCCCAGTGAATTATGTCCACCAGTTACTGAGATGCCATCTGGTCTTAAGATGGACAAGGCTGCTGTTGGAAACTGTGCAAGGTAAGGAACACCAGAGAAGGGACCCACAAAACAGGATAAAACAAGCTGAACCCCAAAAATGACACAGGGGAAAAACTAACAGGTAAACTGATACAAACAAACAGCAGGTAGTGCTAGTCTGAGAAGCACTTTTAACTATTGATGAACCAGCAAAATGGTGGCGTATCAGCAGGGATGGACACTGATGGCGCAGAAAACAGGAGCTGCCACTAACCTGTATAGTATATCTGCTGCGTTTGAGGGTGGTGCGGGGTTGCTGGGGGCCATGGCCGGTATTTCATCACCTTTCTCCATGGCAAGCCGCACTTCTCTCCTGCATCCTCTGGGCAGGCTGCAGCAGTGTGTCCTCCATTGCAGATCGGGGCCTGCCGCGTCTTGCCACTGGGGCCGCGGCTTCTGCCTGGCCGTCTGACGTGGGAGGGCCACCACCTTCCTCTGTCTACCGAGCTGACCGCACTGTTCCATGCCACTTACTGCCGGGGGCCACAGCCACTGATCCGCTGCCTGTCAGTCTCACTGCTCTGGACCACCACCAATCCTTGTAGATGTGAACCCCACCGTCTGTTGTCCAGCCCCACGAGCATGACTTGCCTACTAACACAGAATAATCCAGATGGACTTGATCTACTGAACAAGGTAATTATACCACCCCAAGCTATCTGAACTTTTGCTTCTATGGTGTGTGGTTTAATGTGTAAGTGGCATTACGGTGTGTGGTGTATAGTGTAAGTAGCATTATGGTGTGTGGTGTAATGTGTAAGTAGCATTGTGGTGTGTGGCATAATGTGTAAGTGGCATTACGGTGTGTGGCACAATGTGTAAGTGGCATTATGGTGTGTGGCATAATGTGTAAGTGGCATTACGGTGTGTGGCACAATGTGAAAGTGGCATTATGGTGTGTGGCATAATGTGTAAGTGGCATTACAGTGTGTGGCATAATGTATTAGAAGTATTACAACTGATACTTTTTTTGGCAATGGGGAGCAAAATTAATAGTCATGCCACTGTCCACATGTCTTGGAGCTGTCTTTCTCATCTCTAATTGAGTTAATGCAAACTTTGCTGTTAGTAAATTACAGCATTTACCACAGTTACTATATTTAAGAACCGGCAATCTCACAGTAACTTATGTATTATGTATTTCTTTTTATCAAACATTTCTGATAAGGCCCCATAACTTTATCTTCCTCTGCCACAAAACCAATTCTAACCTGACATTGATGAAATATTTGTTTGTGGAGGAACCTGTTCCCTCTACTGTACATTTGCAAGTTGCTATTCTGTAAAGTACAAACACAATAAATAAGAAGGTAGAGAGATAATCCTCAACTGTATAGAAGAATAGTCTGCAGAGAATCTGCATGCAGCTGTATATTCACCAGCCCACAAGGGATGTATATCGAGCATGTAACAAGCGACAGAGGACAATTTCTAACCACCCGCATCCTCAGATGCCCGTGTGCTGTGCTAACATCCTCCCAATACGCAATGTACCATTTATCGCATGCAGGGAGCAGCAGCCATCGCTGCACTAAAGCTTGTAAAAATGAATAAAGATGATGTTGCCCATAGCAACCAATCTGATTCTGGTGATCATTTCTCTTTTGTATCTTATAAAATAATAGACACAATCTGATTGATTGCTATGGGCAACATCAACTCTTTATATTTTTAGAAACTTTAGTAAATGTAGCCCTAAGGGCAAGATGTATCAAGCTTCAAAAGTGATAAAATAGAGAGTGATAAACAGCCAGCCAATCAGCTCCTACCTGCCATGTCACAGGCTGTGTTTGAAAAATGTCAGACAGGAGCTGATTGGCTGGCTGTTTATCACTCTCCATTTTATCACTTTTGAAGCTTGATACATCTGGTCCTATGTGCCTAACACTAACTCCCCCCCCCCCCCACAGCTGAACCCTAACCCTGTCTCTCTGCAATTTAACCCTAACATACACACCCCACAGCATAGGTGTGCGCAGCACATTTTATTAGGGGGTGCACCATCAAAGGGGTGTGCCTAGCACCACATATTGGGCATGTATAACACCGCCCATTGGGTGTGTCTAACAGCGCCAATCAGGCGTGTCTACCATCATCTATTGTTACTCGCTACACTATAAAACGGCTCTCAGTATAATAATACATGCAAATAAAGTAAAAAAACATATATGGATGATATATAGTGATATGACAATGGTCTGGTACAAGTAACAATGCAAAACACACATAATTAATTCTTTCAATGGAATACAGGTCTAAAAAGCAAAAGTCTTTTGTAAAAGGTATTGCTGGTAAGGAGGTGTTCATAAGGGTGGGCGCAGCATTAGGGGGTGCCTGTGCACCCATAAGACTCAATGTGCGCACACCTATGCACCACAGCCTAACCCTAACACCCCCACAGCCTAACCCTAACACATACACACCCCACAGCCTAACACCACCCACAGTCTATCCCTAAAACTCTCCCACAGCCTAACCCTAACACCTCTCCCACAGCCTAACTCTAACACATACACACCCCACAGCCTAACCCTAACACACACACCCCCACTGCCTAACCCTCACACCCATCCCACAACCTTACCCTAACACATACACCCCCCACAGCCTAACCCTAACACCCCCCACAGCCTAACCCTAACACCCCCACAGCCTAACCCTAACACCCCCACACAGCATAACCCTAACACACCCTACAGCCTAACCCTAACTCCCCACACAGCCTAACCCTAACACCCCCCGCAGCCTAACCCTAACACAAACACACCCCGCAGCCTAACACCCCCCACAGCCTATCCCTAAAACTCCCCCACAGCCTAACCCTAACACCTCTCCCACAGCCTAACACATACACACCCCACAACATAACCCTAACACACACACCCCCACTGCCTAACCCTCACACCCATCCCACAACCTTACCCTAACACATACACCTCCCCATAGCATAACTCTAACACACCCTACAGCCTATCCCTAACTCCCCACACAGCCTAACCCTAACACCCCCCACTGCCTAACCCTAACAACCCCACACAGCATAACCCTAACACACCCTACAACCTAACCCTAACTCCCCACACAGCCTAACCCTAACACCCCCCACTGCCTAACCCTAACAACCGCACACAGCCTAACTCTAACACCCCTCCCACAACCTTACACAAACACACCCCACAGCCTAACCCTAACACCCCCACAGGTTAGCCCTAACACCCCCAAAGCGTAACACACACACACACACCACAGCCTAAACCTATCACCCCCACAGCCTACCACACACACCACAGCCTAAACCTAACACCCCCCACAGCCTTACCATAACACATACACCCCACAGCCTAACCCTCACACACATCCCACAACCTTACCTTAACACATACACCCCCCACAGTCTAACCCCCCCACAGCCTAACCCTAACTCCCCACACAGCCTAACCCTAACACCCCCCACAGCCTAACCCTAACACAAATACACCCCGCAGCCTAACACCCCCCACAGCCTATCCCTAAAACTCCCCCACAGCCTAACCCTAACACCTCTCCCACAGCCTAACCCTAACAACCCCACACAGCATAACCCTAACACACTCTACAGCCTAACCCTAACTCCCCACACAGCCTAACCTTAACACCCCCCACTGCCTAACCCTAACAACCGCACACAGCCTAACCCTAACACCCCGCCCACAACCTTACACATACACACCCCACAGCCTAACCCTAACACCCCCCACAGCCTAGCACACACACCACAGCCTAAACCTAACACCCCCCACAGCCTAGCACACACACCACAGCCTAAACCTAACACCCCCCCACAGCCTTACCATAACACATACACCCCACAGCCTAACCCTGACACCCCCCTCAGCCTAAACCTAACACATACACACCCCACAGCCTAACCCTAACACCCCCCACAGCCTAGCACACACACCACAGCCTAAACCTAACACCCCCCACAGCCTTACCATAACACATACACCCCACAGCCTAACCCTGACACCCCCCTCAGCCTAAACCTAACCTTCGGTTTTCCGTCTTTTAAAAAAAAAAAATGAATTTCCTAAATTATTTTTTTCCAGCTCACATGTGATCTATAAAGCGATCTATTTATTCTCCCCAACATCACAGCGCTCTCTTCTCATACTGCCAGACAGTGCAGCGGCAATTTATAACATTTATCTAATATGAAGTATACAAGACCGCTGACAGAATGATAAACTGCCTCTCTGTGCAGCCCTAATCCCCACCGAATTCGCCCCATTTGCAGCTTCGCAGCAAAACCACAGAACAGAAAGGAGAACGCATTTAATTTTCTTACTAAGAAAAACGCATATTACTGAGTGCCTGGGAAAGTAAAAAATATAGATACAGTATACAGGTGAGTGAGGCAAATCACATAACAAACACGTTCTTGGGGGAGATGTAAAAATTCAAACAATGGGTGACATTTAATAGGATGCGATATTTTTAGTAAGGTTCTGAAATCGCACCATATTGGGGGTGAAATTTAATAGGATGAAAAATTCATAGTTCAAGTGAGAGATTTGGTAAGAAATCTCCAGTTTTTTAAAGCGGCATTCATTTATACTTCAAACTCAGAGCACTATAAATATGGACAAAAACAGGACAAACAATAAATAAAACATAATAAGTAAGCACATGTGGAAAAAAATATGTAGGTTACTGTAACTTAGATGTTTACACTCCTTTTGGAGGATGGAGTCCCCTTTCAAATACACTCCGCTTGCTGGTTCTTCTGGCGGCTGTGGCAGTGAGTGCCGGCGGGTCGCAGCTTGATGACCCCTGAGGTCCGTGCTGGGTCGTTGTTGCAGTAGGGAGAGCAGCTTGAAGTGTGAACACTGGGGCACTTTTTCAAGGATATCTGGCTTTAAAATTGAAACTTTATTTATACTTTACAAAAAGGAATAATTTGACATCACTTCCGGGTTCGAGGAAAAAAGGCGGCAAGCACATGTTTTTCCAAGTTCAATGCTGTGCATAGCGTCTCTTTCATTTTTTTCTGTTTCTTAAAATAAAGGTGTCACTCATTATACATATACAAATTAAAAAGAAAAGGGGGGATTGGGAAATCTGAGCAGTATTGGGAAATATAAAGTATATGTAAAAAAAACGAAGGGGTGTAGAATATTAATAAATAAAATATATATGTTTATGTCTATTAATATGCATTTATTTCTATATCTGTGTTTAGACCTGATGGTTCCAGAGATTTCAGTTCAAATATCCATTTTGTTTCTGATTTTTTAAATTCTTTAATTAGGTCTCCTCCTCTCCAGTTTTGTTCTACCATTCGTATTATAAGGCATTTAAGGCCTTTTGGATTGCGGTTTCAAAAAAGTGATTTGATACACTATGAGTTTTCAGTTCTCTTCTGATATTGGATGTTCTTTATCAAGGATTTAATAAAACATGATACATGTTAAAAGGTAGTACACATGAAACATATATAAGACTAGGTGATTCATCAACGTGCGCTCTTCACACCGTCGTAAGGGGCTACGCCTGCACACACACAAACCCCCCCCCCCCCCCCCCCCCCCCGCTGGAGCGTCTGCTTGCAACTCCCGGGAGCAGCGGGCATGCCCGCACACACCCCCCCCCACTGGTTCAGCGGTGTCGGCAGACTGTCCGCTCTAGTGAGGGGGGAATGTGGGCAGACCCGCTGCTCTGGGGGTGGAGGAGAGGTGCAGACAGACCGGCTGCTTGAGGGGGGGGCATACTTGCTGCTCCAGCGAGGGGGGGTGCGGGCAGACCCGCTCATCCAGCGGGGGGGGGGGTTGCATGTAGACCTGGAGCCCGAGGGCGGGCATACCCACTGCTGCGGGGGGGGGGGGGTTTGCGGGCAGACCCGCTGCTCTGTGGGTGGGGGGGTGCACTGCTGCGGGGGGTTGATTTATCCATCTTAACAAGAGAACTTTATACCATCACTATTCTCTTTAGCAAATACTGCCCTGCACAAGTCCTTTTACCAATACATCCATGGATCCTTTTTACCATCATACCCTGCGGATATCGTTAATTTGTGCCAACTTGGGCCGACCGTACGGAGGCTTGGTGGAGGACTCTCATACCCTATTAAGGGTGGTAAATATATCTGCATATGCCATTTATTCCCAGGGGTACAATAGGAACAGACTCTCCAGTACCATTGAAAAACATTTGGGGTGCCCCTCAATTGTTTTATTTATGATCTTATATATGTTTCATGTGTCCAACTTTTAACATGTATCATGTTTTAAATCTGTGCACTGCTTTATTTGTCCTTTTTGTATTCTCTTCTAAGGGGCCAACTATCCCGTCCACAAAGCAGCTGCAGGAAACCCCCCCCCCCCCCCCCCCCAGCTCTGTCCCTCTGGGTCAGTTCTCACACTACACTTCTCTTCTGATATTGTATATGTGCTCGGCGAATCAGATTTTTGCTTATCTTTTTGTCTGTCCAACATATTGGATGCCAGAGGGACATTCGAGTAGATAAATAACTGCTTCAGTTTCGCATGTTACATGTTCTTTTATTTTGTACTCCTTTTTTGTTACATTTCATTTAAAGGTGGTAATTCCTTTGGTTGTTTAACTGTTGTTTTTGCGCATTTTGTAGTTTAAGCCATTATAGAAGCCTGCTGAAGATATTCTTTTGGTGTATTCGTTATTGTAAGTGTGACTAACTAACAGCTAGTTAGCTGTTGTTTTAAGTGTCTTACTTTCTTGTTCATTATTCTTGGTTTGGTGGTAAAATGTTCATCCAGTCTGAGGATATATCAGTGTTTGAATATGACGTCTTCAATGATTTTTGAATTACTGGTGAATTGTGTTAAGAATGCTGTCTCTATTCCTTCAGTTCTTCCTTCGCCCTCTCTCCTGCTACAACAACCCGGCACGGACCCAGCAGTGACCTTATTAAGCCGCGGCCCGCAAGCCTCCACTGCCACAGCCACCAGAAGAACCAGCAAGCGGACAGCCAAGTCTGGCTGAGGAATACCACTGCCTCAGGCTGATAGGGTAAGGCAGGGAGAGTGTATTTAAAAGGGGGCGCCATCCTCCAAAAGGAGTGTAAACATCTAAGTTATCCTACCTATTTTTATCCACATGTGCTCACTCATATGCTTTATTTATTGTTTGTCCTGTATTTGTCCAAATTGTAGCGCCCTTATGTTTCACTCTTAAAACTCCACCATATATATAGACCGGCTTAGAAATGGTGCGGATTTCAACCATTAAATCCACACTTCAAAATCAAACTGGTTTTGCAGTGTAAATGATTGCCGCTTTATAAAAACTGGAGATTTCTTACCAAATCTCTCACTTTCAGATATTCTCATCCTATTAAAGTCCGTCGTCCCCCCCCCCCCCCCCACATGTTTTCAAATTGCTAATTTTTTTTAGAAATTGACAATGTAAAGGAATGCGAATTGAAGCATGAAAAATGCGATGTGATGCAATAAAGTGCAAATTTTAGTCATGAAAATGTACAAAATAATGCACATGGTGAATGAAAGAATGAAAGTCGTGGGGTCCCCTCTTGAGCATAACCAGCCCCAGGCTCAAAGAATCATTCCTGGTTTTAGAGATTCAGGGAACAAAAACATAGTGGATCCCAAGGTTTTCGAACACCAGGCTCAAGGGCTGGTCATGGTTCCCAAAATACAGGGGACAAAATGACTAGGGGTGGCCCGGATTTTGGTAACCAGCACTGGGCCCAAACAGCCAACAGGGTAATGCCACTAATAGGGGAAACTTTTTACGCAAGTTCCCCCGGCCAGAGCATTCATCCCCGTGGCTGGTCTGCATGGCAGGCACCCCGAAGGAGTGGGACCCCCCCAATAAAGGATTCCCCCCTACAGAATTACCCCTTCCCGGTTTGAAGCCCGGAGCTGTCCCCGGTACCCCTGGATGGTGGGCACTGGGCTGATTAATGTGTAAAAATATTCATAACTATTTTACATTGTTGTGGAACTACATGTCCCAGCAAGCAGGGGTTAGGACCACCCACCAGCCAATGCCCACTCCTGATTGGCTGGTGGGCAGGCCTAACCCCTAGTATGTGGGAGAAGCCGAGATTGCAAACAAACAATTTCAGCTGTGCAGCCAGGGGTATGTGTAGCCGGAGGAACAAAGCGTTCCTCACCGGAGGGCATGTGAGTATAATTACCTTCAACGGATACAAATGGATATTACTGGAGAAGAGGACTGACTGGTGGTGGACCCAAGAAGTACGTATTGTGTGTGTGATTGTAGCATGTAATCAAACTTTAATTTTCTTATGTGTCTGTTTTTTTTTTTATATATTTCCATTGCTGTAGAACTACAAGACCCAGCGGGCCCTTTATTACCCCACATGCTGGGCTTGTGGTTGTCCTTTTGCCGTGAATAGGGCTGGCAAGCACCTTACTCGCATGCACGTCCCATTCTCGGTGAACGGCGTGCCGAGACAGAAAACTTCTGTTTTCTGTCTTGTCTGTCGCAGCGGTGGTTCCTCTCTCGGTGGTCCTCACTGATGACGTTGGTTGAGATGATGTCACGCCCAACTTTCAGAGTGACCACTGGAGGAGGAGGACAGGAGGAGGAGGGATGCCATCCAATGCGGGCCAACACTAACGGGATTGCCGGAAAAACATTTGATTTTAGATTGGCCTTGGATCTGATGCTGGGTACACACCAGCACGATGCAGCTCGTGAACGGGTCGTTAGAGGTTCATACGACCCACTCACGATCTGGCGGAGCCTACGACCCGCTCAGGAACTGCATCTGATGTGATCATGATCCGATCCCGACCCGCACCCACTTCAATGGTCGTTTCTCAGATCCTACCTGCTGCAGATAGGATCTGAGAAAAGACCTTATGACCCGCGGGGCCACACATCGGATTGGGATTGCATCAGAACGGCAGTGAAATGGCAAAAATATAGCCAATTTACACACGATCGGTCGAGATTGTTTCTAAAATGGCTCCTTTTGGGCCAAATCATCCTGGTGTGTACCCCACATACTGTAAGTCTTTTTTCACTGTAAAAGCCATTAAAAGCCTCATCAACACCCTTGTCATCACTTGATTATTGTACTCCACTCATCTCAGCCTAATAAACTCTCACAATCCCACCACTGTCATCCTTATGGTGATTTACAGATGTAGCCAAACTCATCTGTCCTACCTATGGCAGTTGGCCTGACAGACTAGGTGCATCACGGTGTGGAGAAGGGTTGTGGCAACCTGGCTAGGGTGGTGTATGGCATTGCCGGGGAGTGTAATGCATGAGATCTCCAATGAATTAGAGTACAGTCATTCACGTAGTCCAAGATCTACCTTACCATTTTGTAAATACAGTCTGCTACATAGTCAATCATTCTTGGCCTTCCACCATTTTCTACAGTAATTATATTAGGTAGACGCTTATTCAGCACCAGGGACTCGTAGAGAAATGTATGCTGAACTTAGCCCACTCTTACAGAGCTAAACTCGTCATACATTTCCCTACCGAGTCCCTGGGACTGAATGAGCTTCTATGTAGCATTACTGTACAACACAGTGGTGGCTGAGAATATCGGCCACAAGGGAGCCTACCTTTATGGAGATACAGTAGGCTCTGTATACTGTACACAGGTAAAGTGGAAGTAAAGGCTGCAGATAAATGGCGATTGTGCTTCACATATCCACCCGCAGCACTGTACCCTAGTTTTCATTATTGGAGCAATGGCCACCCAGCTGCGAAGCAGTGTAATTACATGCGTTTGCATGCTTTCGCCATAGTACACTTGCTCCTGAGGAAGCCGGCCACTGATACAGCCGGGGAAACGCGTTGAGCCTGTTTAATCCCTACATCTGGACCCTCCATCTATTCTACAAGTGACCAGTCCTACTCCCGACGACGTTAAGAGCCTCATTCTAAACTGGACTTCCATCTGGGATAGACGCCATATCCCTAATTCCAGCAAAAACAAGAGGACATCGCCAAATAGGGAGCCTTTTTCATCAAGGCAAGGACATTCTGAAGTCACCCTTCCTGGATCATTCCCATATCCAGACAAACACTTACAAGGATGGTAACATTAATTCTTATTATGGAGTCCTAGACTTTTCGTTGTGCATTATTGCTATACACCCAAAACCTACAGCAAGGCTAATCCATAGCTCCAAGTGAATCTCTTGTTTTATCATTCCCAATTTGTATTATTAATGTATGCATACATAGTTGTGTTTTATATAAAATATGTTTAGATTATTATGGTAAAATAAAATTTATACCTTTTCAAAACCGTTGAGTATACTTTATTGAAGCAGACAGCGCCGGCACACTCCCCCCTTTTTCCTTCTACGATTTTTTGGGCTTGACAACCCAGTGCCGGCTGCTTAGTGATAGCGCACCACTCAAACCCCCTTTTTTTCCTTTTTTCGCCATAGTACGCCTCAGTGTGCCATAACTGGAAATTTCTCATGGTAGATCAAGGGTCAGGGCCATGTTAAGGGGGCTTAGTACCCCTCCCCCCCCCCCTCTATCTAGGGCCCCCCTGTGGTCAGCATGTATTTGGAAAAAAAAATATTTTTAGTTAAAAGTTTTGTGCATGGGAGTGGGGTAGTGCTGCAGTGTCATCTATCTGCCAATGTGACAATGATTAATGGTGCTGAGCATTGGGAGCCAAGGCACACTGACTTAACAAGTGTGCAGTGCATTACTGGGAGTTGACGAAGTCCCATGAGACTTAGCAAACCAGGCCAGAGGCTGAGAGAATTGTGCTTAGCTCTGATTGGTAGAACTCATCACATGCTTCTCAGGCCCATGGAGGACAGCAGCAGCAACAGCCTCATCATGGGAGGGTTTTTAATCAGAGGCAGTGTTGAGCCTTTGAGGTCTCCTGCAGAGTAAGGTACAGAGGGACAAATACAAGCTTTTCATGTGATTACATTACCCCCCCCCCCCCCATGCAGTTACCCATTGGCCAAGTCTATACTGCCTTAACTCTCGTGCAGTTTGTGGCCAGTAATGACAAGTTGGGGGGCGCCCCCTTGTCTAAAGTGACCCGGGCCCCCCGAAGGCTTAATCTGGCCCTGACAAGGGTGCCAGTATGGTGGGACAAGACAACAGGATAGATGAGCGTGGCGATATTTGGACAGTTGGAGCTGCTCAATTTGATTGTAGCAGTTCCTCCTCAGGGTGTGATGGGTGATTGGTGATGTGCCGGTTTGTGGTGCTTGTAGCATAGGCTGGGTGACGGGTGATTGATGATGTGCCGGATGGTGGGGCTTCTAGTATAGGCTGGGGTCGGTGCTCTGCTGTTTCTTTCGGAAGCATTTGTATTTTTTCCAGAGAGTTGTTGCTGTTTCCTTCGTATACAGGGAGCTGGCTGTCTTCTTTCATGTCCTCGTCTCTGGCACTGCCAGCCGGCACTACGCTTGTCATTTACTATTATATTGGCCCACTGCCCAGGCAAGGGGAGTACATTAATGGATATTGAATAGAAATCCTTGCAGGACTGCTCCCACGAATAAAACACTGGTGTTCCCAATCCCCAAAAGAGATGAAATTGAGATTGCTGTAAACAATTTATCAATATGCCAAACAAATCCTCCGCTTATGAATAAATTCATTACTGATGCTTTTTGACATTCTATTGAGATGTTGAATAAGAGAAAATGTAATTATGGTACAATCATTTGGGTATAGTTGTGAATTTAGACTGATTAGTGACGTGCTCAGACCCCTGTGCGTTTGGTTTTAGTTCTAAATCATCAGCGGGTTTTGGTTTTAAGTTTGTCAACAATATGAAATGGGTAGCTGATTATGTGAGGCATAGATGGGACTAGGGGGAAGAATCCCGGGACCTGCGGGATTTGGCCCCGAAATCGCCTGGATCTCAAATCTGGGATTGTAAACCCCCGGATTTTAGGATTTGACTGCATCTGGCTGCACCGCCTTCCCCGCTCCCCAGCCGAACTACCCACCGCACCGACCGACCATGTACAGTAAGTTATTGTGCACAACGGTCAGTTTCTTATTAGGGATTGAAAAAATGACCCCAGATTGGCATCCCTAAATGGGACTGGAGGTCATGGTGGTTCTTGTGTTATTTAGAGTATCTAGGGGTGACTCCAGATGAGTTGGCTCTCAATTTAGGTACTTTTTTGTATGTGCTTTTTTGTATGATACTTTTTTGTATGTGTAAGCCTGGTGGCTTAACCATAACTAACATTTATGAATTGTCTATTATCATTTTGTGTTCTAGTCTTATTGATGATACTTCTGAGAGAAGGGACTAAACTAAGCGAATGTAGAGTAAGGACATGAATTGAGTCAAGGTACTGTAGATTACAAAGATTGCTATGGATATGCTGCAAACCATGACCCAAGATTTCCTTTTTCTGGTAGTGACTTTGAAATCAATTACCACTGTATTAACTACTGATATTGTAAGATGGTACAATTCCAGGAAAGGCCAAAGTACAAATGCTTTATTTGATAGAAGTAGGGAACAAGGCTTTAAATTGCAGACTAAAAGACCAAAGTGGTATGCTGAAAAAGCATAACATAATTGAGTCAGCTTTAACATAGCAAGCAGCCACAGATTGCTGGTATATGGACTTGGGGGCCATGAAACATTTTAGTTGCAATGAAACATGGTTCAACTCAATGAGTGAATGTGAAACCATAACAGTCTCATGAATTGGGTACAAAGTCCTAACATCATCTAAAGTCAGGCAATTAGTCACAGATTTTAAAGAAGTTTTATTTGTACCATACCTTGGAACTAACTTAATTGCCATCAGTATCCTTAAGAAGAAAAAACTACAAATTGATCTTTGCAGAAAGCAAGTCTACTCTGCGCAATAAGAAAGGGGGAAAATATAGTTGCTACTACTTCCATATGCCAGCAGTTGCATCAAGGGTAAGTAAACCTGAAGTCAGAAATTGAAGCTGAGACACTTATTAGTGCATGCAGAATTGCAGATTTATGTTGCCCTATGGAAGAAACATTACATATGTCAAGACATTTGTTTGCAAAGCTTATGTACATATTTCATAAAAGGCACAGCTTAAAGTTTAAAAGAGAGGAAGGAAAGAGAAAGGGGAGGGGAGAGTGGGTGTCAGGGAGAAAGAAAGAGTACAGGGTGAAGGGGAGAGAGTGGATGGGAGATAGCAGGAGCGAGAGAGTATCAGAAATGGAGGAATAGAGAAAGAGAGGAGAGCAAGAGAAAGTAATAAAATGTCAGGGAGAGACAAACAAGGAGATAGAGGCTGTCAGGGAGAGAAAGAACAAGAGAGAGAGAGAGTTTCAGGGACAGAGTGAGTTTGTCAGAGAGAGAGACAGTGGCAGGTATTCAATGCGGCCGGCGAGGGGGTTAAACAGTGAGGATTGCAGAAAACCAGCGATCCTCGCTGTTTAACCCCCGCGCCGGCCGTTTACCCTATTCAACATTCTGGGGAAATCCTCGCCGTCACAGGACGGCGAGAATTCCCCAAAATAGCGAGACCCGCGGCTAATGCAGAAAACTCACTGTATTTAGCCGCGAGTCTCGCTTCTGCAGCCACATACGCCAATTCCGTATGAGGGGGCTGCGTTGAATACTGACAGGGTGAGTGGTGACAGCGAGCAGGAAGCTCTGCTCGCTGTCGCCGCTCGCCCACAGCATTGAATACCTGCCAGTGTCAGAGAGAAAAAGAGAGAGAGAAACCGTGGCAGGAACTAATAGAGAGAGAGAAGCAATAGAGAGAGAGTGTCATGGATAGAAAGGGGGAGAGAGAGAAGGGAAGCAAACATAACCTGTCTGATGGGGGTGGTCACTTTATGGCAAAAATGGTGGGCGTGCCCACAGAAATGATGGGCGGGCGGCTGACATCACATGGCATCAGCACTCACCCCCAATTCGCAAAAGACCGTTCAGCTCAGTCCTGGCTTACTTTCGGCTATGAACAGAGGAGAAATCCTTTGATGGTGAGTAACCATTGAATCCTCTACGCAGGCGCATGCGAGCAGATGTGTAAGCGTACACATCTGCTTGCGTCGTAGCAAGGGAATTTGTGCATCGGGGAGGGTCGTTCATTCCGCAGGGTGGCAATTACCTGCTCGCAAGGCACCGAATATATATGCAGCCTAGCGAGCAGGTCTGAATAAGGCCCTTTGTCTTTCTTTTATAATGCTACTTGCTGTTCTCCCCATCTCCTATATCTCCTTCTCTGCATCATTTAATCCCCACTTTAACTCCCTTTAAGCGTTTGCTATCACGCTGTCTTTTATAATAATCCCCAGCAGCGGGGAACGTGTGTTCTGACAGATCATCTCCTATCATCTGCCTGCAACAATCTCCTGCAGGCTCGTTGTGATCAGGGGTGAGCGCTATCTGCACTATAGACAGGCTGCTCTGTATATATCTTATACCGGCCACTCTACGGAGCCTCCTCAGTGCTGTGATGGGCTAACGGCTCCTCGCTGACCACCATTGTTACGCCATTATCCAATGAATATCTACTACAGTTATTAGTGATTAAACATTTAATATGCAGATAGGATAGCATGGAATTAATCATTTATATCACTGTCATATGTCTTTTATTTAGTGCTGGGCAGGTTAACAGCGATTAAAATAATAATCACCATTAAGTAAATGGGTACTTATGTAATATCTGGGCACCCGATTTTTATTGTAAAGACCCGATTTCATACCCCCCCTATCCAACTACGAATGGAGTTGATTTTATATAGTGTGGCGAGCGGAGCGAGCCACCGAGCCCGAAGCGTGGCGAGGGGACGCGGATTACTTTACATGTATTCTGCGCGCCTCACGGGGAACACTGCGCTCGCCACGCTTCGGGCTCGGTGGCTCGCTGCGCTCGCCACACTATATAAAATCAACTCCATGCGTAGTTGGATAGTGGGGGTATGAAATCACCCATGGGTGACTATACAATTAAAAATCGGGTCTTTACAATGAAAAATCGCATCGCATGCCTTAAGTAGTGGCATGCAATGAAAAAATTGGCGCCCAGAAAATACATAAGTACCGTAAATGCCTATATTATGTACCTGGTATGCTGTGACCCGATACAAAAATAAAGACCAAGACTTCATCTTGATCCAGTGTATGTGATTCCTTGTGACAGTATCTTTGTAGATATTGACCCCGTACGTGCAAAAGCTCTGCTATTTGGGTCACAGGATGGTTCAACACCTTCAAACTGGTCAAACTTCATGTATTGTTACAGTCTTTTTCCTCCTGGCAGCCCGTACTGATATGTATCACTCCCCACTGACACCCCCCGGCAGTGAGATGACATAAGGACTGGCGGTGATGACAGCTGCATCAGGATGTCATCCGCTAGAGATCATGACCCCCATCAGAGCTGAGATGAGATCTAGTACTGCTACAAAGGGTCTAATGACTGCTGCCTGCTGGCTGGCACAACGTACTGTGCTAGCGGACTGGAAAATACATCCAGAGCTTCACAGCAAAGAAACTTATATAATGTAAAAGGATTCATTTTCCTGAAAATAACTGTAATGATCTCTCTGACAGCAGAGCCACAGCAGGGGAGTAGAGGGGGGAAGGGGGGGGGTGGCAGAGCAGGGGGAGCAGAGTAGTGGGGATGGCAGAGCAAGGGGATGGCAGAGCAGGGGGATGGCAGAGCAGGGGGAGCACAGCAGTGGGGAAGCACAGCAGGTTGGAGTGCAGAGAAGGGGGAATTAGCACGGGGAGCAGAGCAGCAGGCAGTGAGTTATAAAATAGTTTCTCAGCAGCAGCAGTACATAACAGTATCAAACGTTCTGCATCCTTATCACTTTGCTGCACTGCGTCTGCAGTTGGGGATTTATTAATGTGATAAACAGGGAATAAATTGCAAAAAAAAAGGTACTTGTGTATTATCTGGGCTCCCGATTTTTTCATTGCATGCCACTACTTAAGGTATGCAATGCAATGCAATGCGATTTTTCATTGTAAAGACCTGGGGTGAGATTTAATGGGATGAGAGATTCAGAAAGTGAGAGATTTGGTGAGAAATCTCCAGGTTTTTTTAAGCGGCAATCATTTACACTGCTAAACCAGTTTGATTTTGCAGTGTAAATGATTGGCGCTTTAAAAAAACTGGAGATTTCTCACCAAATCTCTCACTTTCTGAATCTCTCATCCTATTAAATCTCACCCCCGATTTTTAATTGTATAGTCACCCATGGGTGATTTCATACCCTCACTATCCAACTACACATGGAGTCGACTTTATATAGTGTGGCGAGCCACCGAGCCCGAAGCATGGCGAGCACAGCGAGCCCCGCTAGGGGACGCGGATTACTTTACATGTATTCTGCGTCCCCTAGCGGGGCTCGCTGCGCTCGCCATGCTATATAAAATCAACTCCATGCGCAGTTGGATAGTGGGGGTATGAAATCACCCATGGGTGACTATACAATTAAAAATCTGGTCTTTACAATGAAAAATTGCACTGCATGAATTGTATGCCACTATAGTGCATGCAATGCGATGCAATGTGATGCAACGCAATACAATGAAAGAATCGGGCGCCCAGATATTACACAGGTACCAAAAAAAGTTTCAAATAAAAAATGCGTAACCACAATGTGAATTGTTCTCAGTTGGTCATTGCAATTAAATGAAATGTGAAATAGAATATGAGAATGATCACTATATGGTACCATAGTCGTGCTACTTAGGTGGGACTGGAAATATGCTGATAATCTGCAACAACAAAATGTAAGGAGATTGTGCTTCCATGAAACATTTAAAGGGTGCGAAAACCCGCTCTGCAGACAGAGGTGAAAATATTCTATGGGCAACCAATCAGAACCTACTTCTTATTTATTTCTACAAGATAAAAGACTGGTTGCCCATAGCAACATCTCATCTGAAACAGAACTCCCATTTTAAGAAATTTCCCCCAGAATGTGCACTTCCGACCAACTATGCGCCATTCATAGCTGTGCAGATCTCAGTCGTGGCGGAATGTGTGTAACTAGGGTGGGCCCAGATGGGGCTGATTACATGTTATATGTCTGTGTATGTACAGTAAGTGGAACCCTATGGCGATGTCTGCCACCTGCATCTTCATTGGGCTTCTGATTAACTCTGCTGGCTGGGTAGAGAATGCTGCACTCTGATTGGTGGATAACTCCAGCCACCCACCAATCAGCAACATTACATTGTGTGGATGCAGGTTTAGAGGAAGGTAGAAGGTGGTACATGGCTGCTATGGCTGTGTGTGATTTACCGAAGTTCTAGCTACCCTCTTTGGGAGGGTAGCTAGAATGCCCCCCAAAAGGGGGCAGCCAAATCGGTACAGAAGGGGGCGTGGCACCATACAAGGTGGGTGTTGCAGGGGTGTAGATGGTCAATCTCATCATCGCAGCCCCACCCCCTTCAACCTTGCCTAGATGGCCAGGATTTTACATGGAGGGTGGGGCTACAATGATGGGATTTTCCAGGCTGTTCCAAGTGTGTAGGCAAGTATGGCAGAATTCATAATGACAGGCAGCTCACACCTTCATAATACAGTATACCCAGGGCTATTTTTGTGCAGGCTCCAGCAGGAACTGTGGCCCTTATTCTAGTTCACTCTTTCTGACAAAATATTTCTTAGATGGACAAAACAATGTGCACTGCAGGTGAGGCAGGTGTAAAACCCCACCCAAATCTAATGGTCTCTGCACAAGTAACACCTGCCTCACCTGCAGTGCACATGGTTTTGTCCATCTAAGAAATATTTTGTCAGAAAGAGTGAACGAGAATAAGGGCCACAGTTCCTGCTGGAGCCTGCACAAAAATAGCCCTGAGTATACCTGATGTTAAGCAGAATGAATGCACAGTTTGCTACAGTAGCTTCAATGCACTTTCCTTTATTAGAAATAAAAAAAAAAAAAAAAAATGCTAAATATCCGCTGAAAATACCAGCGCAGGTGACTTCGGGTCATTTGCCGGCAATAACTAAAGAGATTGATATTCCTCAACTACGGCCCTGGCATATTTAGTGGATATTTTGCACATCTCTTACAGCAACCTTGGCACTGAAAGGGTTAAAACACACACTTTTACTTTTTTTTTTGTTCTCTTAATATTTCCTTTCCCTTGTATAGCGCCTTACTGAATATTATCTGTTACCTAGGATTTTGCATAACTTCCCCGGTGCCTGCGCAGATGACGCTGGGATAAGAACAGAGATCTAAACGGTGTCATTATCCCAGTGTCAGCTCCTGGTTTGGGGTGGGTATATCGTTCCCCTAGTCTTGTATCCTGCAGTCATTTGTCCTACTTACTACGGTACAAGATATGAAGACAGGAAGGATTATCATCGGAAACGTAACAGGTAAAGTCGGGCGACAAACATTTCATCTTCAGTACAAAGTTACAGTGACAAATACGTCAGGCAACAAAATCCTGGGGAGGGCGGAATCTGCAGCTTGGCTTAAAGAAGAAATAAGCATCTAAAAAAAATACGGAACACAAAGCAAAAAGTAGGCTGGTTTCTGGTTGCCCGAAAACCCCCCTCATCATGGTAAGTGCCTTAAATTATGACAACAACAGCACTGGTATGTAATATGATCAATAGTGCTGGCACCACATCATGCAGTGTAAGGGACAGAGCAGAGCTGCTGCACATGCCCAGTGTACCAGCTTCTTATACCACAGTTATTGTATGTGTTGGTCTGAGCCCTCAAACATCGCACTGAACCAGAGAGCAGCTGCCAGGAGGAAGAGACAGGAGCCTTACCATGAAGTGGGAGATTGTGAGCTTAAAAAGTGCAGTACTTGTTTTGTTAAGTTTATTGTATTTATTTATTATATGTTTAACTTTTTCCTGACCACTTATTTAAATGTTTGAAACAGCATATACTATATATAGACCATGTGCACTGTTAAATATTAATACTGCATTCCATACAGTATCCAGTGTATAAAATGCCAATTTTCAGGGCTGCTAACGCTCGCCCAGGGAACCAATCTCTCATATCCTGTGGTGATTGCTGAGCTACTATAGGCAGAGGGCTGTAACTCTAGAAGGCAATGGAGTAATCTGCTGCCGGACTCCTGCTCGTAATGGGGCACCTCTCCTCCCCTGAGTTTGAATTATTTATTTGAAAGACTTCAATATCGCTTCTGTGGCTGCCTCTTTATTTTAAACATAATTTTTAAGTGTCACACCCTGAATTAGAATCCATGACCCGTTCCACTAGAAGCAGATGCCTCACATATTGAGCTGTTAGCTCCAGCATAGGACACTACACCACTATTAGCTCTGCCTAATGGTAAAGGTTTTGAAATAACAATTAATTATTAGAGATGAGCGGGTCTGGATCTCCGGGATCCGACAGATCAGAATATGGTGATCCGGGTCAGGAGCCGAGTCGGCTCGGGAGTTCCCGCCTGAATTCCGGACCGAAAATGAGGCAAAACGTCATCATCGCACTGTCAGATTCTCGCGGGATCTGGATTCTATATAAGACGCACGTGCCCCCCGCCATCTTCACTCCATTATAGGAGAGGGAAGAGGGTGGTTGGGATCTGTGCTCCGTGCCCTGGGCCCTGTGCTGTGATTTATTTAGTGACTGATTTTGTATTTTGTTGTAAACTAGGTGCTGCAGTGATCACACGCAGGGGCTGCATTGCTGCTGACTGTACACTATGCTGCAGTGTACAGGGGCTGCAGTGTCCATAATACAAGGGGCTGTGTCCAGTGTGTCAGGGTCTGTGTCCATTGTACAGGGGCTGTGTCCAGTGTACAGGGGCTGTGTCCATTGCCCAGGGGCTGTGGCCAGTGTCCAGGGGCTGTGTCCATTGTCCAGGGACTGTGTCCAGGGTGACAGGCTTTATCCAGTGTCCAGTGTGACGGCCTGTGTCCAGGGGCAGTGTCCAGTGTGACTAGAATTGACTAGAAATTATAAGAAATGAGTGGAAACTAATGTAGTTGAGGTCAATAATACTCAAAAACAGGCCCAAATTCTGTTATTTTAGCCATTTTTAGCATTAAAAAAAAAAAATCCAGAACCAAAACCCGGTTTTGCCAAAAGCAATCCAGATCCAAAACACAAAGGGAGATCCAGATCCAAAACCCGAAAAAGTGCCCGGCGCACATCTCTATTAATTATCTGCAGGCTTACAGTGCAGGAGCAAATAGCTCTATCAGTAAGATGTCTGACTCCAGTGAGACAGGTGAAAGGTTTGAATCCTGGGTATGATGCTAAGCAATGTATTTGTTTCACCTCCATCCGGGAGGATTTGCCACTGGGCCCCTGCTGCCAAGGGGGCACCTCTCCTCCCCTGCGAATCAGTTAATTGAAAGGCAGCGATATTGCATCTGTGGCTGACTCCCCCTCCTAGCAGGAGCATAGACGTCACACTCTATTTATTCTAAACATCATTTTTGCCAAGTGTCGCACCCGATATTAGAACCCATGACCTGTTCCAGTAGAAGCAGACACCTTACATACACACATGCATACATATATTTATGTGGTGTGGGGGGGGGGGGGGAAGGAGGTGCACCAATATTTATCTTGCCTCTGGGCAACTGGAACAAACTTACACCACTGTGCGTTAGTGAAAGGTAGCGAGCTGGCTGCCAGGGCTGGGTGGGATGTGCCAATAGATGAGCCCCGCCCAGTTTCGTAGAATTAGGCCGGCACCTCGCATATACACTCTCTGTTATACAGATGGGCCAGGCCTCTTCTTTGCTGGCGAATCGCCAGAACGTTACCGCTGGGGATCGGCCAGCAGCCTGCCTCACCATCTGACTGAGACGCGCGTGCGTCTCACGTGCACGCGCGTCTCAATCTCCGTCGGCAGGGCGACGGGAACCCTGTCTGTCTCCGCTTCAGGGAGAAGGACAGGGTAAGGGGGGGGGGGGGTTGCGGGGACCCCGGGTGACCGCCGACAAGCTGGCGGTCACCCGGGTTATGCGCTGGAAGCACCGTCGGAAGGGGACGTGCGCGCGTCCCATTCTCGCTATAGAGATGGCGCTTGCGGGGGATGGCGGCTGGTGTCGCCATCGCCATCCCCTGCAAAGATGGGACCTGCCCCATCTGTATATAACTATTCACGCTGTGTAAAGCCCCCATTGATTTGTGCACTGTATTAAGCAGGACACCTACTGAATGAAATGATCAATTCTGCATAGATTTGTTTTCCATGAGAACAGAGTCTTTGGATTATTTATCGGAATGCGGCGATTGTGTCTTCTGGTGTCTGATAATAAATTGTTCCTGCTCCGCTGTATGAATGTTATGATCTCCTGAGCATAAAACATAACAGCAGCTCCCGTCTTACTGAGCGCGCGGGGGGCTTTGGTTAAAAAAACAGTTTTAGAGCATACTTGCCTTCTTTTAATAAAGCATATCAGGGAGATTGTGACAGTGACACCTATAGGCGAGGACATGTACTGCTACATCTGAAAAGCTTGCCATAAAATGACTTATGGTTCAGTATGTGTACGAACCACCTCCATAAGGGTAATAACCACCACCATATGAGCAACAATTTATACAGGTTGAGTATCTATTATCCGGATATCTGTTACCCAAATTATTCTGAAAACCATAGTTTTTGTTGCTAAAAGCAGTACTGGGGGCATGATATGTAACTGGCACTACTGGGGACATGATATGTAACTGTCACAACTGTGGACATGATCTGTAACTGTCACTACTGGGGACATGAAACTGTATCTAACTGTCATTACTGGGGACATGATATGTAACTGCCACTACTGGGGCATGGCATGATATGTAACTGTCACTACTGGGGGTATGATATGTAACTGTCACTACTGGGGGCATCTGTAACTGTCACTACTGGGTGCATGATATGTAACTGTCTCTACTGGGGCATGGCATGATATGTAACTGTCACTACTGGGGGTATGATATGTAACTGGCACTACTGGAGACATATGTAACTGTCACTACTGGGTGCATGATATGTAACTCACTACTGGGGGCATGATATGTAACTGGCACTACTGGAGACATCTGTAACTGGCACTACTGGTGCATGATCTGTAACTGGCGCTACTGGGGACATGATCTGTAACTGGCACTACTGGGGACATGATACTGTATGTAACTGTCACTACTGGGGGCATGATATGTAACTGTCACTACTGGGGACATGATATGTAACTGGCACAACTGTGGACATGATCTGTAGCTGGCACTACTGGGGACATGATATGTAACTGGCACAACTGTGGACATGATCTGTAACTGGCACTATTGGGGACATGATACTGTATGTAACTGTCACTACTGGGGGCATGATATGTAACTGTCACTACTGGAGACATCTGTAACTGGCACTACTGGTGCATGATATGTAACTGGCACAACTGTGGACATGATCTGTAACTGGCGCTACTGGGGACATGATATGTAACTGGCACAACTGTGGACATGATCTGTAACTGGCACTACTGGGGACATGATACTGTATGTAACTCACTACTGGGGGCATGATATGTAACTGTCACTACTGGGGCATGATATGTAACTGTCACTACTGGGGGCATGATATGTAACTGGCACCACTGGGGCATGATATGTAACTGGCACAACTGTGGACATGATCTGTAACTGGCACTACTGGGGACATGATATGTAACAGCACTACTGAGGACATGATATGTAACAGCACTACTGGGGACATGATATGTAACTGTCACTACTAGGGCATGATATGTAACTGTCACTACTGGGGGCATGATATGTAACTGGCACTACTGGGGACATGATATGTAACTGTCACTACTAGGGCATGATATGTAACTGTCACTACTGGGGGCATGATATGTAACTGGCACTACTGGGGCATGATATGTAACTGGCACTACTAGGGCATGATATGTAACTGTCACTAATGGGGGCATGATATGTAACTGGCACTACTGGGGCATGATATGTAACTGGCACAACTGTGGACATGATCTGTAACTGGCACTACTGGGGACATGATACTAAATGTAACTGTCACTACTGGGGGCATGATATGTAACTGGCACTACTGGGGCATGATATGTAACTGGCACTACTGGGGGCATGATATGTAACTGGCACTACTGGGGGCATCATATGAAACTGGCACTACTGGGGACATGATATGTAACTGGCACTACTGGGGACATGATATGTAACTGGCACTACTGGGGACATGATATGTAACTGGCACGATTGGGGGCATGATATGTAACTGGCACTACTGGGGACATGATATGCAACTGGCACTACTGGGGACAGGGTATGTAACTGGCACTACTGGGGACATGATATGTAACTGGCACTACTGGGGACATGATATGTAACTGGCACTACTGGGGACATGATATGTAACTGGCACTACTGATGACATAGAAACATCGAAAAATAGAATTTGATGGCAGAAAAGAACCACTTGGCCCATCTAGTCTGCACCTTTTTAAATATGTTACCTCAGACCCTATTTGATCCTTATTTTTTTTTTTTTTTTGATGATTCATTTATTTATTTAGTTTCTTATATAGCGCAGCATATTCCATTGCGCTTAACAATTGGAAACAACAGTGATAAAGCAAACTGGGTATAAACAAACCAACATAGAGGTAGGAGGGCCATAACTGGCACTATTGGGGACATGATATGTAACTGGCACTATTGGGGACATGATATGTAACTGGCACTACAGCACAGGCATTTGCCACTGGAGGGCAGAAGTCAGGAGCAGGAGTCGTCGTCCCCTGGATGGAGGTGAGAGGCAAACCCCCCCCCCGTGGAACTACGCAGCTGCGGCAGCATCAACCCAAACCCATGGAGGTGAGCAGTAACTCCCCCCCCCCCCATCCCCGCTGTGCAGCAATGGCCGCGCAGCATCACCCGGCACAAGTCACCATCCCCCCATGGAGTGAATTCCCCGCCCACGTGGAGCGACGCAGCGGGTGAGAGCCGGGCCGCTGCATTACCACCACCACCACCCCCCTGGAGCGATGAGGCGGCGGCTGCATCACCCCACCCACCCCGGTGGAGCGGGTGAGAGCCAGGGCGCCCTCCCTGCCTGGGGCGCTCTAGTGCCTTGCACCAGCCCCGAGAGTACCACCCTCCTCCATATGAATCTCCCGGGATAAATATAGAGAAGAACCTTTAATTTAATTTAAATAAAAATAATAAGAATTTAGAATATGTTAATAATTAATACTGGGGAAGAGGAACTTCTCCATATCCAAACATTGTATCCTTGCGACTGCCCACAGTCATTAGAAGCAGCTGACAGCTATGTACGAGGATGTTATTTACAAATGACCCATACAGTATATATATATATAAGCGTAGACGGTCCGGCACTCTCCCCTCCGGTAATGGAGACCTCTGTGCCTTCCAAACAGGTGTACAGCAAGGACAAGAAAAAGGCGGCACTCCAAGGATTTTCAATTCAAGTATGTGTATTCAAAATGACACCAACGTTTCGGAGCGTGATGTGCTCCTTTGTCAAGGCAGGTAAAACAGTGAATGAATTCACTGTTTTACCTGCCTTGACAAAGGAGCACATCACGCTCCGAAACGTTGGTGTCATTTTGAATACACATACTTGAATTGAAAATCCTTGGAGTGCCGCCTTTTTCTTGTCCTTGCTGTATATATTATCTTTTCCTGGTTCCCTTTAATCTCTACCACAAGTAGCCGAGCTGAAAACTCTTCTGAAATATAAAGCTGACTTGTTTGTGTCTGCTACAAGCAGCTCTCGGTGACAAAGTGACAGCATGGCACAAGCTGGTTAAAGCTTTGATAAATTCTGCAATTTATTGGCCTTGAAGATCTCACATCTATATGAAACACATAAATAAGCAATGCCCTTATTATACCCATAACTGAGTGCATTAGTGGCATGATCAATGCCAAGCAGGGGTTAGATTTAGACCAACATGAGCAATGTCTTTAATATACTGTAGACAATGCTAAGCACATCAGCACTGATTTAAGTTATGTCCTACATTAGAGCGCACAGTCTGTGCTGATAGTGTACTATGGAATGGGACTGCGCGAGGAGAACACTGTAAATTCTTCTGCAGTTTCTGGAAATCTCTTCAATTTAATTACAAAGTGTTGGCTGATGGCGAGCCAGAGGGAACATCAGGCACAAATGACCGCCCATTAATCACCCGCTGCAGAACAATTTGCAAGTTCTATAAAGCAGTGGGAGAAAATGATGACATCACGGTATCAGCTGCAGCAAAGGCAAAGACGCTTCTCCTTGTACTGCCAGGGCTGATAGACGCTCCTTGTACGGCCGTGACTGCAGCCTTCCAAAACTTCCATCCCAATCTGTCGCACTATAGGTTGTGCAAATTCTTACAATGTACCCTGGGCTACATTCTAATTGTGCCCTTTCCTGTTACTAAAGGGGGTTATTCTAATTTAATCGTTCCCCTGCGCATTCGCATTTCTGCGCAGGTGCTGGGTGCGAGAGGGCACGGCAAACTACATGTTCCCCGTCCCAATCGCACCTGGCAGTGTGGGGCGGTGGCGGGGGGAACAGCCCATGGGAATGTCCAGTGTTTCATGGCCTTTCCCATTTAAATGGGACAGTGATGCGGGTGTGTGTGTGTGTGTGTGGGGGGGGGGGGCAGCTGACGTCAGCGGATGACAGCCACACGCCCGCATCCGGCACAGGGTGCTCGCAGATCTGAGACACCCCAAAGCGTGGCGTTCTCCATGAGCTCGCCTTAGGACACCAGCATTACGGTTTGACAGGTGTACCGACCCAGTCAAACTCCCCTCCTGCCACTGTCCATAGAGGTGTCTCAGGTCATACAGTACATATGCAAATAAGATTCTGTCCTTGTCTCTCTGTCTCTGTCTCTCTCTTTCTCTCTCACCTCCTGTTTTTCTCTTCCTCCTCTCCCGTTTATTGCTTTGTTTCTATTTTTCTCCTCCCCTTTCTCCCCCTATTACTATTTTTTTTTACTTTTCTTCTTTACTCTTTTGTCATCAACAGAGTTTTCTTTATTCATTCGGTACTTGTTTCCTAGCACGGCGCCCATGATATTAAGTTGTATGGCATCGCATCGCATGCCGTATGCCCGCATGCGATGCGATTTTAAATTGTATAAGCCTCAGTGGCGTAGCTATGTTTTGGGCGCTCCCCCGCCGTTAGGGGGGCGCCCCCCCCCGTCGCCGCCCCGCTGAGCACCCCTACCCCGCCGCCCCGCCGAGCACCCCTACCCCGCCGCCCATGCAAACCCCCCCTCAATCCGCCACAGCCTTACCTATCGCGCTGGTCCCGGCGGCTCCGTTCTTCTGCTGAGGACCACCAGAAAATGGCCGACCCCATACAGCAGACAGTTTCAGAGAACTGTGTGCTATATGGGGGCGGCCATTTTGTGGTGGTCCTCAGCAGAAGAACGGAGCCTCCGGGACCAGCGCGATAGGTAAGTCTGCGGGGGATTGAGGGGGGTTTTAACTATAGCACCGCAGCCCCCGGCGCCCCCACATGCACAGCGCCCCCCCCCGCGGATGCGGGAGCTGCGGTCCGATAGATGCACCCCTGATAAGCCCCTATACGATTTTTTTTTTTTTTTTTATTCAATACTTTTTATTGACATTTTGTTTTCTTTTACATACATATCAAAGCAAAAGACAAAAAAGAAAACAACAAATCATTGACAGAGGCAACAAAGAGGACAGGGGAATAGAGCGAGTATATGCATGAACAGTGCCAAGTCTCTGCAGTCTCACCTCTGATAAGCAGTCAACATTCCTGCTAAAACTTTATCTGTTACAACTGTTATATCAATTGCTATATAAATTTTATTCAATAAACAACATGTAATTTTAACAAGATATGGCTGTAGCTACCTTCAAAATAAAAAAGTGTTGCATCTAGCTTGTGGTCAGATTTTAAAGTCTTTCGTATAAGTTTCTCTTTGCCCCATCACAATTTAAGAAACATGCGGGCGCTTCTTTGGGTGATATCTGTGTCTGCGCACCAAGTGTATTTAATTGCTCGGTTTCATCTCTCTATGCTGTTGTGTCTATTAGCTCCCATCCACTGCCCGGCTAGTAGGAAATTTAGTAGGCCATGATCCAGCTATGATCTGACATAATGTGGGGAGGATAACCACCTATCCCATATTCTCAGATATTTGGGTTCTGAGTGTCTAGACATGTATACAAATCGCTCATGACACACAGTTTCATTGGTGAGTGTCACCCACGCCTCGTATATCGGCCCACTAGGTGCCAGCCACGCCCGGGCTATGCACACTTTGGCCAGGGTACACAGGATGTTTATGTAGCCCATGGCGTCTCTATCAAGTGTGTCCTCACCAACAGCGGCCAGTAGGCATGTCACAGGTGTGAGTGTGTCCAGAGGTATTCCAGTGGCTGTTATAGTGTGAATTACCTTCTGCCAAAAGGTCTGTATCACAGGACATGTCCAGATTAAATGCCAATAATTGGCCTCCGGGTGGGCACACTTAGGACATTCTGGAATCAGCCCTCCCCCCCCATCCTGAGTAGACGGGTCGGGGTGAGGTAGACCCTGTGTAGAATATACAGTTGGATTTGTTGGTAACGTGCACAGGAGGTTGCTACGCGTGGGCTAGCCAAGGCCAGCTCCCATGTCTCAGAGGCCAGTGGGCCCAGGTCCTCCTCCCAGTGAGCCCTAGGACCGGGAAGTGCATTGTTGTGATGTAAGGTGAGTATTGAGGAGTATATATTTTATATTAACCTTGAGTCTCTCAAGGATTGCAGTAGGGACTTAATAGGGGATACTTGTATGTTGGGTTGGCCCTGGGGGAATTGGGCACCGCATGCGTGTCGTAGCTGTAAGTACCGGAAGAAGTATGTGTTGGGTATTGCGTTGGCGGCTTGTAGTTGTTGGAAGGAGTTAAATACACCGTCAGTGTACAGTTGTCCTATGGAGTTTATTTCGTATCGTCCCCAAACTTTCCTAAGTTGTTTCCCGTTCAACTCTTTAAGTCCTAATGTGCCATCTAGTGGAGTGTCCGGGTCCCACCCTGTAGCTCACATGATATCATTTGCTCTTTTCCAAACCTGAATGGCCTGTTTAGCCAGTGGCAATTTGACAAGTGCAGCATTGCCCGAGAGAAGCAATTGCAGGGGTTTAAGTCCCGGAGCCAGGGTGGAGACCATCTGCGCAGGCAGGGCCCCCCACCCCCTCCCCCACCCAGGAGTGTATGTGGGAAAGCTGCGCCGCCAGGTAGTAAAAGCGGAAGTTCGCCATGCCCCCCATGTCTTTTGTGCGGGTTAGTGTGTTAAGGCTAATCCTAACCCTCTTTGAGGACCATATAATGGAGGACAGAATTCCATCTATTTTCTTGAAGACATATTGAGGAATGTAGATTGGGGAGTGCTGTAGGGCATATAGGACTTTAGGCTGCGCGACCATTTTGATGAGACCAATTCTGCCTGTCACCGTTAGGGGCAGTTTCCCCCACACTGCTACCCTGGACTGTAGATATTCTATCTGGGGCTGGATGTTATGTGCTATGTAGTCGGCGGGTTTATTGGATATCCAAATCCCCAAATATTTGAATTTATCTACTCATTTAAGTGGAAGGGGGATGGGCGTATCCAGCGGGCATGTGCCACTATGGGGCATGATGCACGATTTGTCCCAGTTTATCAGTAAACCAGAGTATTTACCGAATGTGTCGACGATGTCCAGAACTATGGGCTCCACCGCCAGGGCGAACAGGGCGGGAGAAAGGGGGCAGCCCTGTCTGGTGCCTCTAAATAACGGGAATGAGGGGGATATATACCCGTTGGCCGAAACCCTGGCGCTTGGTGAGGAGTATAGTAGCAGTACCCATCTGATGAACCCCAGACCGATGCCAAATTTGGACATAGTTCCCCACAGGAACGCCCACTCCACCGAGTCAAACTCTTTTGCAGCATCTAAGGATACCACAATGGATGTCGGGGCGTCCCCGCGGGGAAGTTGCAGAAGGGTGAATAATCTGCGAAGGTTTATAAGGGTGGATTTGCCCGGCATGAACCCAGTTTGGTCGCTATGCACAAGCTGGGTAATGACCGAGTTGAGTCTCATGGCCAGGACTTTCGCCAGTATTTTGATATCTGTGGTGAGGAGGGATATGGGTCTATATGATTCTACTCTGCGCGGGTCTTTATCAGGCTTCAGTAACACAATAATGAGTGCTTCCGACATGGAGCATGGAAGAGAGCCAGACTCAAATATCACGTTAAAGGTTTCGAGCAATCTGGGCGCATAAAAGGTAATGTATTTTTTATATAGCTCCAGGGGAATGCCATCTAAACCCGGGGCTTTATTACTCGGGAATGACCTGATTGCTGCCTCTATTTCATCCACCCTAAGGGGAGAATCAAGGGTGTTTCTCGCCTCAGTTGACAATGTGGGCATGGGTATGTGGGTTAAGTATTCCTCAATTTCTCTATCCGTGTGATGTAATTTGGTGCCGTAGAGTTGATCATAGTATATCTGGAATTGTTGTGCTATGTCTGGCGTGTTATCATATTTAGTTCCGCTATTGTCTATCAGTTCGGATATAGTGTTGGTGAGGCTATCAGCCCTGGCCAACCTTGCCATGAAGCTGCCAGGCCTGTCCCCCGTGAGGTATTGGTTATTTTTATTAAAGAGGAGTCTAGTGCAGGTCTTATCTTTAAGGCAAGTAGTCCACTCTTTTTGGGCCCCAAGCCAAGCCTCTCTGGACGCTTCAAGACCATCCTCCAAATAGGCAAGCTCGAGTGAACGGCAGGAGGCCTCTAGAGTCTTTTCCTGTTGTTTGTATCATTTTTTAAGGGTGGAAATGGATTGTATAATGGTGCCCCTTAAAAAGGATTTAAATGCATCCCACACTACAGAAGGCGGTGCCGATCCCCTGTTAGTCTCAAAGAACTCCTGCCAGGAATTTTCTAGGTCCCGCCCTTCACCCAGTCTGGTGCGCCAGAAAGGATTGAGCTTCCAGTGAATCTGTCCCCTCAAGCCTCCCACGTCCAGCGTGAGCGACAAGGGGGAGTGGTCCGAAATGCCCCTGGTCTCGTAGTGTATTAGTCTGATTCTGGGTAGCAGGTCCGGTGTAAGCAGGGCCATGTCTAACCTGGAGAAGGCGGTGTGGGTCGCTGAAAAGCATGAGAACTGCCGTGTATCCGGGTGTTTATGACGCCAAGCATCACACGCGCCCATGCCCTCCACCATCGCCCGGAATTGTCCGTTACCCCGTCTATGGGTGTCCCCAGTGGTCGTGCGTCTATCTAGTGTGTAGTCCATGACATTATTAAAATCTCCCTGAATAATAGTGGGTGTGTCGGGGTAGACTGCCATCAACTCCGCGGCCTTCTTTAGCACGTCATGTGAGTAGGGGGGTGGGATATATACCGCCATCAGCAGTATCGAGAAGGAGTATATTCTACATTTCAGGAAAACGTATCTACCCAATGGGTCAATCTGCACCTGTTCTACCTGAATCGGGACGGACCTGCGTATAAGTATGGACACTCCCCTTGATGCAGAGGTGTAAGTGGAGTGGTAGGCCCACCCCACCCATGGTTTTTTGAGGGCCAGGACCTTAGCCCCTTCCAGGTGTGTCTTCTGTAGACATATTACATTGGGATCATATGTTTTGAGCTGTCGTAACACTAGTGCTCGTTTAATCCTATCATTGAGGCCCCTAACGTTCCAGGTGATGAGTTTGATGTTGTTTGAGGTCGTCATCTATTGTGTGGTGGGGCATGTGCATAGGACCACAAGAGTGCAAGCGAGGCAGTATAACAGTATCGATAGAGCAGGTAGCATACATGTACATCATTTTCAACAGAAACAAAACATTTGGCTGTAGTAAGCCATAAAACTAAAACTAAACATTTAGAAAAACCCATACCCCCCTCCCTGTATACTTTCTTAACTAAGTACACCTCTTCCCTATAACCGGAAAAAACACACAAAGAGAGAAGAAAAAAAAAAATAAAGAACAAAGAAACCTGAAAGAGAAATTAACCCTAGTGGTTAATGACTATGTGAGGCAAAAGATTGAATGGCTCCTGTGTATGTGCACCAAACCAAGCCATCCGTCCCTTGTCTTGCACCCATCAAGGGTCTGTTGTGTAGTATGGTTATTAGGGTAGACCCTTATTATATCCAGTGTGCCAGTCGGGTATTAAGTGTGGGTTTTATTATTTTTATTTTTTATTATATTTTTAGCGCCCCGGGTGTTGTGAGTATGTTCTAGGGTCACACACTGGTGATCCACCCGGGCCAGCTCCTCTCATACAGGAGGGCCGAGCAGGGGGAATCCATGTCGAGTCAGCAGCATGACGGTATGTGTCCACCCCGCAGGCACAATCATCGTCCCAAGGTCATACCCGCACGCTCCCCACACCCAATGTCATATATAATTTTACACGCGTGTCCCCAGGCGTGTGACCCAGCCCATCTTATATTGCACCCGGATTAAATCAGGCGAGTTAAGTGTGCTGCATAGGCAGAAGACACGTATATACCTAGGCAACAGTGCACAGGCATGTCTTGCATGCGTTAATATAGATAGTACTTGCATCCTGTATGGGGAAGTTAGGAGCATGAGAGTGCATAAGAGAAAGGGGAAAGGGATAAAGGCATACATATGCAATTATTTGTCAGCATATATCACATTATACATTACGGTTCCGCGGCCATTGGTCTACGTGCAGGCCTAGCAGTGTCCAGCCAGCGAGCCGCCTCCCTAGGAGTCGAGAAGAATTTAGTGTCCCCATCTACGATGACTTTAAGGCGGGAGGGAAACAGCATAGCATATGTGATGTTTAGTTCGCGTAGTCTTCTTTTCACCGGGAGGAATTCTGCCCGGTGCTTTTGGACTTCCACGGCGAAATCAGGAAACACGGAGAGTCTAGTGCCGTTCCATAACAGTGGGCCCTGGGTGCGATTCAGCCGAAGGATGGTGTCTCTATCCCTGTAGTTGAGGAGTTTGGCAATGAACGTGCGTGGTGAAGCGCCAGATGGCAGGGGTCTGGTGGGCACGCGGTGGGCTCGTTCAACAGCAAGGAACGGGGAGAAGGACTTGGCTCCATATGTATCCAGCAGTAGTTTTTCAAGGAATTTTTCAGGGTTTTGCCCCTCCTCTTTTTCAGGCAGCCCCACGATGCGTATGTTGCAGCGTCTCAAACGCCCTTCCATGTCGAGAATTTTATCCTGGACTGCCGACAACTGGGTAGCCATGTTCTGTACTTTGTTGCTGAGAGGGTCAAATTTGTCTTCAAGGGTGGAGGTTCGCGTTTCCACTTCACCAACCCTTTCCCTGACTTTCTGCAGATCCTGGTGTATAATGGATAGGTCAGATTGTTCATGCCCAATCCTCTCCGTTAGCCTGGTCTCACACGCCACAACCGCCTCAAGGACCCTCTGTAGGGCATCATCAGTATGTGTATCAACAGGGGGGGCCTCCTGTGACGAGGAGGCATTTGAGTCTGAGGTTTGACTGCAGGTGTGTCACTTTGGGGTAAGGGGGCAGCACTGGTATATCGGGCTGTGCCTCCTACAATCCGCAGGGCTTACAGAGTGTAGTGTCTCCTCTGGCAGCCTGTGGGGGTACGCAAGCTCTGGCAGCTCGGGGTCTGGAACTGTGTGTACTATGGCATCAACTACTTTATCAGTCTCAGGATGAGCCCTCTTTGGTGACCTAAGGGTCTGCACAGCCCGCCCTGTATCCTCTAGTAGGGCTTGGACAAAAAGCCAACACTGCAGTTCAGGCAGGGCAGTTAGGAGAGTTTCTCCTGGGGTGATAGTGGGTAGAGTGTGGACTTACCGATTCTGCGCCTGTCTCAGGGCTGCTTCTATGTGGTGGCTCCAGCAATTGATGAGTCTCTTGGGGCAGCGGGAGAGGAATCCCTCGGTGCCGCTGGTTAGGCAGGGTGGGAGAGGGATGCCCGCAGTGTGCAGGTCTCCCTGCGCGGCGTTCTCTGTCCAGGCGGCGGGGGGGGGACCTGAGCGGCCGGCTGCGGGAGCTCCGGTGGTGTCTCTAGCTCACTGCCAGCTCACCGCCAGCCTGCACGCCCGTCCCTGCTATGCCCACTCACCTCCGACCGCTGCAGCAGCTCCGGGCGGGTAGAAGCCAAGATGGCGCCCGCGACCCGCGTCACGGGACTCCTCGCGCCCCGGGGAAGGCTGGGGCGAGTCAGGTGCTTCACCGGAGCTTTAGGGGGGATCCGGTCTCGGCCTCCTCGCTCCCGCTGGGCTCCGGGGGACTACAGCAGCCGTGTCCTGTCCTCCGTGCGCGGTCAGCGCTTCTCCACTCAGGGTAACCAATATGGCGCCGGCGGCTTTGCAGGCGAGCTCCCCAGCGGCACACGGCGTATCTACACGGAGCGTGACAGGTCACCCACGGCACTTCTCTCCCTCGGGTCAGTGGGTATTCACGCAGGGTTTTTGGTGAGTCAGGGGTGCATCTAGGTGCAGTCAGGATATGGATTTAGGATAGTGGGGACGGAGAGCTCAGTCAGGTGCTGCTACTCCATGCCCGATGAAGCCACGCCCCCTATACGATTTTTAATTGTATAAGCACCCTAATGGGTGCTTACAATGTTAAATGCGCCCCCACGCCACCCCCACTAACAACACGAAGCGTGGCGAGCGCAGCGGTACACGTCCTTCGACCTTTTAATACCCCCAATATCCACGTCGGTGTGGAGCTGATTTTATATAGTGTGGCGAGCGTAGCGAGCCCCGCGAGGGGACACGTATTACTTTACATGTATTCCGCGTCCGCTTGCCACACTATATAAAATCAACTCCACGCCGACATGGATAGTGGGGGCATGAAAAGGTCAGAGGTCGCATACAGCCGCCCCTCGCGGGATCGCTGCGCTCACCACGCTTCAGGTTGGCGTTGATAGTGGGGGTGCTTTTAACATTGTAAGCACCCATTACGGTACTTATACAATTAATTTTCTTATACGGGGCCCATTTAACATCGAAAACACCCATTAGGGTGCTTATACAATTTTAAACCGTATACCATTGTATATAGCATACAATGCGATGGTATACAATTTAAAATTGTATAACATCGGCTGCCATCGCGTAACATCGTATCGCATCGCATACCATCGTATGCCTTATGGTATGCGATGCGATGGTCGCCGTGCTAGGAAACAAGTACCATTCATTCTACATGTGATACACAGGGTGGTAGTTTCTTAAATCAATTTATTAGCCCATCACAAGTGCAGGTAAGGGAGGGGTTAATCTAGATAAGAAAAAAATCCTATCCCACTGTAATGGGGCCTGAACATGAAGCGGCCCTGCTGAGCGTTCTGAGCAGGGGTTAAAGTGAGGGGGAAGGGGGTGGAACTGAGTTCCACCACCTCTTATGGTAGGGGTACCTGAGTTCCACCACCCTCTAATGGTAGGGGGAACTGAGTTCCACCCCTAACACAACCCAGAACAGTAATTCCAAGCGGCTTCTTCTTCTGGCACAGCATATGGGATGTCATGCCATTACCGCCACTAAGAGAAGCTGGCTCTGTGCTTGCAGAAGACAGGGTGAGAGGGCGCTGGAACGACTCAGAGGTGGGGAAGCTGCTGGGGGGACACAGGGCATGGAGCTGCTGAGGGACATGGACAGATGTGTATAAGCAGCACAACTGTGGACATTATGGGGTTTATTCTGATTCACTCGGAAAGGCACAATCACTCTCCAATGGACAAAACTGCCATATCCCCATTCATATGTATTCCACTGGAGACATTTGCTACAGAAATACAGTACAAGCGATTCTTCCCAACCCTAGCCAAGTCTCTGCTTACTGCAGTCATGTGAGGGGGAATGGTTGTTTCAGATGTTCTGATAAATGCACAATAGTCTTTTTGCCTCAGATTTGATGAATTAATACATTTTCCAGTTTACTAACGCCTGTACTGTCAGCAAATTAAAGATTACAGCAGGACTGAACAACGGGGAAACATTTGTTTTTAACCACAATTGATATTTGGTGTATATTGTACAGTGTATAAGAGAGCTACACAAGCCTTATGGTTTAGGTATTGTACTGTACATCTCCGATATTTGTTGAACTGCGCTTGTGCAGATCGGAATCTACGTCAACATATGCAGTGACGCAGTAGATGGCAGGTGATTGACAGTCTGCAGATATGTAGGGCGGTGATGGGGCGTGTTTTACAAAAAGGGGGGTTGTCAGCACTGATATGTACTAGTACAGAGACCTAGGTCTCTGTCTCCTAACACAGGGCCTTATTCTAGTTCACTCTTTCTTACAAAATCCTTCTTAGATGGACAAAACCATGTGCACTGCAGGCGGGGCAGATGTTACTTGGGCAGAGAGAATTAGATTTGGGTGGGGGTTTTAATTCAAAGTGAGATCTATATTGCAGTGTAAAAATAAAGCAGTCAGTATTTACCCTGCACAGAAACAAAATAACTCACCCAAATCTAACTCTCTCTGCACATTTTACATCTGCCCCCCTGCAGTGCACATGGTTTTGTCCATCTAAGAAGGATTTTGTCAGAAAGAGTGAACTAGAATAAGGCACACAGTGAGCAATCTTACTCAGATGACCGATGTTCTGACAAATGATCCGCTGCTGCTCCTTTCGGCACAGCAGCTGATCACAAAAACCTGAAAGTGGAATCTTTCTAATACAGAAGCCTCCTTCTTCTTTTTTTCATACTTTAGCACAGTCTCTGCGTACAAAGGGCCTAATTCATGTTTGTTTTCAAATGCAATTGTGACTGTCCTCTACGCTATGGAGATACTACGATGTTAGCAATGAGCTGCCGCCCATGAACGCCCACCGGCGCCATCGCTAACTCATTCCGGCAGTATAGCAGTAGTGACACAGACGCCATGTTTTTGAACGTACAGATACATATGAGCTGGCAGCTCATGGCAGATACACGCCCCCTTTCAAAATGGTCACTTCCTGTCAGTCCTTATTGTGAACAGACTCGCAGCAGCACTTTGGCTTGTGTACATTGTGACCGTAGCACATGTAATCCCTCCAGTGCTTGACATTCGGCCATTGAATTTAGCCCAAAGGCAGAATATCATCATTCTCACACACAGGCCATAATATCTTCAGGTTATGGGTTGAAGCAGGGGCGGCCAAACCTGTGCTTGAGATCTACAAACAGTTCATGTGTGTCATGCAACTTGTGGATCTATAGTAGGAATGAATGCAACATGTTTGTGTTAGGACTCGGGGACCTGTGGGTGCACGGACTGGTGCAAGTCCGGTGACCACACGGGATCCCCGGCGTCCAGTACCTGTGCGGGCTTCCCATCGGGAGGACAGCAGCAGGCGGTCTCCGGCGGTGTCTGTAGGGTGAAGTATGCGCCGGATGCTGGGGATTGCTAGGCAACCTCTCCGGCATTCTCCTTCTGGTGCTTGACAGAACTGCCGGCCAGCGGCCTAGCAACAGGGGACACTAGGCAGTGCGGCTATTAGTCCTGGCTGTTACTCAGCAGCCAGGACGCTGTCATTTTCACGTCCAGCCAGGTGCCGGCTCATTATTATCAGGGGCTGGTCGGCTGGCTGCCCTGTCATTGGTCCAGATCCTCCTCTTAAGGGGGCTGGACAGGATGTCACACGCCGGTGATAGTTATCATGTGCCTCAGTAGGATTGCTGGAGTGACGTGCATGCGGCTTCCTTTCTACATGGACTTGCTTCTCATCTGAACCCCTTAGGACTACCACCTGCCTTCTCCTGTCTGGTGTCGTGAGTAGCCTAAAGCTGTAGATAGGTGATCTCACTTGCATGTCTGTGGCCCTAGTGGAGGTTGGGCATTAATCCTCCTTTTGGTTTGTGTGGGGAATTACCCCTTAAGTTGTGCTTAGCACAACTCTATCTTTTGCGACGAGGTCGCTTAGTTTTGGTTGCGACGCGGTCGCAGTATTTACAGACCATTTGCAACGCGGTCGCTTGGTTTTTGGGTTGTGACGTGGTCACAGTATTTCCATTATCTTTTGCGACGAGGGCGTCTGGTTTTTGGTCGCGACAAAGTTGCTGTATTTTTTAAACCGTAATTTCTTTATACCTGTGTATTTACCCTCTCCCGTACTTGTGTTACAGTAAGGGATTGTGCTTCTGTTAGGTCCCTGTATTACTGGGGTATTAGTTTAGTCAGATTGTCCTCTTGGACCTATCCCTGGCGGTCGTTGTGGGCTTTTCCCATCCTAACACCTGGCTGCACCGGAGCTAGGGCAGGCATAACTCGCCCTTTCAAACGTGGTGGCTACAGGCAAAGCCTAGCATCCCGCAGTCCACGACCACCTGTCAGTGAGGGCCAATAGAGCTAGGTCAGAGGATAGCGACACAGTCCACCCTGGGCAGCATTCAGTTCCATAAGGTACTCCCTGGATCGTAACAGTTTGACAATGTGACAGTAAGTAATGACTACACCTGTGCACCAGCTAGGGAATACATTCAGAGGGTCAACAATGACAGTGATTAGCGAGTCGCCATAGCAATGGAATTTACGTAGAAGTCTATTCCCCTTATTGGCAATGTCTTCCTTTAGTAAATAGAGCTCCGGGGCATTACAATAAAAACCAGAAGCCGGCATATTTGTATTCTGAGATGGTTAATTAGATATTGACCAAGGAATAAAACAAGGAAAGCGTAACGATGTTTCTTAACTAGAAGCAGAAGCAATTCATCCAATAGCTCAGCTGGAGAGCAATTACGCCTTCCCCATCAATCGATATCTCACTGCAAGGCAGACATGATCTGCGCTGGTGACCTGACATCTATTAGGGTTCACTTATTAATAATTAATAATTGGAAAAAGGAGAAAATTTGGATCTGAAGCAGATAAGAAATGGAAATATAAGGGGCTGATTCAAACAGAGCGACTGTTGATGTGACAAATGTGTAGCTACCATAGGTGCAAGGGGTGCAGCTGCTATGGGGCCCAGAGCTGAGGGTGGCCCATCTTAACTGCCTAAGCAATATGTTTTACATCCATTTATCACCATCAGTTGTTGAATGGGGGGGGGGGGGGGGCTTACAAACTTTTGCTATGGGGCCTACTGACATCTAGTTACACCTCTGTGCACAGAGACATTCAGTAGAGGGAAGTACGCAGAAAGTTATGAGACTGTTTCATATTCCTGACAAATCAATTAGACCAAGGGTTTTCAAACTATTTTGATTACAGGACCCCAGCGAGTTACCGCAGAATGGCCGCCACACATGTGTGGTCAGCGCGGCAGCATTGTGGAGGCACAAACTAGTAGTGAAGTGATGTAATCGTATCATTTCTTACACAATTGCAGAGACAAGTGCCTTTTTTGGAGGTTCTGCCCTGTTGTGACAGCTTTGGGGATGGTAGGGAGGCAGTGGATGATAGGAGGAGGCAGAGGATAGCGGGAGGATGCAGTGGGAGACTGGACAATCGGTGAATGACAGGTAGAACCAGTGGGTGGCAGGGAGAGGCTGAGGGGGGGGGCAGTTTGAGAGAGGCTGAGGCAGTGGCCTGTAGAGAAATGTAGAGAGAGGTAGAGGGTGACTTGGGAGAGGCAGATGGTGACAGTGGGAGGCAGAATGTGACATTGTGAAGCAGGCATTCACAGTGGGAGGCAGGGGTGACAGAGTAGAGGCAAAGGGTGACTGGGGAAGCAGAGAGAAAGGGGGTGGCAGATGGTTAATAGAGGCAGTAAGTGATGGGAGTGGCAGAGGATGGGAGTGGTGGTAGCAAGTGATGGGGGTGATGGCAGAGGTAAGCAAAGGATGACATACGAAAAGCAGAGGGTGACTAAGCAGAGGCAGTGGGTGACTAGGGAGATCCAGATGGAGGCATAGGATGATGGGGAACAGAAATGGACATGGGAAAACAGTGGGTTTTTAGACTGGCAGAGCTTGACAGTTGTGGAAGGTAGATGCAGGAGGTGGCAGGCGGAGAGTGGTTGAGGCGGTGGCTACATGAAGATGGAGAGGATAACAATGAGAGGCAGAGGGGGACTTGCGAGATTCAGTGGGTGACAAGGATGGCAGTATGGGATGGGAAAGACAGGGTGACAGGTGGATGGCGTGTGAGGCATCCTTTGACAGGGGATTGTAGTGGGTGATGAGGATGGAAGGGGGAGGCAGTGGGTGTAAGAGGGTGACTAGGGAGCATCCATAGACACAGCTCATAAAGTCTGTGCTCAGTCTGCAGCTGCCCCCGACTCTGTGTTCTGTACTAGACACGAATGACTGGCACTATTGGGTACATGTGGCGCACACTAAACCACTGACACTGATTTGTACATTCGCCTTCTACGTTGCAGTGATGTTTTAGGAGAGTTGTATTACTTCATTTGCTGCAAAATATGTTTCCCATCCCTGACACAGATTGCAGGTATAATGAGGCCTGGCGTTAGGCTTTGTGATAACATATCCTTCCAGTACCCATGCTGGGTGCCTATCTGTGCTCAGACATTTTCATGTGCTCACATTTAACTCTTCTTAATAAATAGAACTTACCGGCATATACTAATATCTCTACTTTCATTTGCTTTGACTTCCATTGATTCAGGGGCCCTAGTTTATACATACCATAAACATTTACAGGCCGGTGCTGGATGTTATCGCCAGCAATACACTTGGTGATTTACAGTCAGGGACTGTGCACGCGGGAACAACGCTCAAAGCTATGAGTGTAATTAAAAGTGGAATAAGCAGACTACAGTACTTGGGCCATGAATAAAGGAGACAGATCTACACTGAAGAGTAAATACTTCCATAGGTGCACAGGGAGGGGAAGTTGTGCTACTGTACTATTCTGTGGTTCAGTGTTAGGATTAGGGGGTGGGTTAGGGCTAGGCACTGAATGGGGGGTTACAGTTAGGCACTAGGGGAGGGGTAAATTGGTGAAAACAATATTCTGTGGAACGGCCCAAATTCTGTGATTTCAGCTTTTTTTTTTTTTAATACGTTTTTGGGAAAAAAAATACAAATCAAAAACCAAAACCCGACGACGAATTAGAATCAAAACCAGCATCTCTAATTTAGGGTTGACCACCTTTTTTTTTTCGGGCTAAATTGTAACGATAACGAAAATATTAAATTATTAGCAACAAAAGTTATAAGGAAATCTGTGCTCGTGATGCAGTGACAGGTATCCGGGTGGCTTGTAGACAATGTATAGGGCAAAAGTCAAGAGCTTAACATCATGACATGGTCAAAAGGACAACACAAACAAAAGGTCAACATGACTATGACTTCTTGACTTTTCCCCCCCCCCCCATACATTAATTAAAAAAATGTACCTTCTTGTTGCCAGGGGTTCTTGCTCATTGATAGAGGTCACATGCTTGTTGCCAGGGGCTACATGCTCATTGCCAGTGGATTCATGGTCATTACCAGGGGTTACTATCTCGTTGCCAGGGGTTTCATGCTCATTGCCAGGGGTTACATGTTCATTGCCAGGGGTTTCATGCTCATTGCCACAGGTTACAATCTCATTGCTGGGGGTTTCATGCTCATTGCCACAGGTTACAATCTCATTGCCAGTAGTTTTATGTCAGGGGTATCCTCCTCATTGCCAGGGGGCTTATTGCCTGGGGTTTATTGCTTGTTGACAGGCGATACATGCTCGTTGCCAGTAGGACCTCTAGCATCAGAAAAAAGTGGTGTACTCGAGATGGGGTACTCAGAGTAGGAACAGGCGCCTTGTGGGGTGTTGTGCCGAGCTGCTCCGACTCGAGGGGTGTCAACCCTCTATAATGGAGGTGATGTACAGAAAGAAAAGATGGAGCGCTATGAAACGGATCAATTGGATATTACAATATATTTATTAAAGTATTAAAAACGAAGGATTGAAATGATTATAAATATAAAAGACAACAATGACAATATATAGGTGTATGTATAAGGTTAGGACAAAGAAGGTTTATACTTATGTCTCTGGAATACTGCTGGTGTTATCCCAAATGGATGGTGGACTCCTTGATCCAATGGATATGTGCCCTATGGCGATGGTAGAAGCAATGTGCCGTCCTGGAATGCAAATGGTGTCGCTGGACGATGATCTTATTCCCAAATTGATGTGGGGTCCTCACAATATTGCGAAAATTGTAATCCACAGTGGTTTATATCACGCTGGAGGATGATCGGATTCCTGGGTTCAGGAAAGGTCCTCACGATGTGTGCGGAAATAGGAGTCCACAGTGGAGTTGGTGAAAGTCCCAAAATATGGGGGTAGGCAATCCAGAGTTTGGGGGCAATATGGGGGTCCAAGGGCAGGCAAGGAGTGGAGAACAGCAGTAGTCAGAGGTCCTTCGGGGTCCAAGTCAGAGATAGCAAGTGCTGCCTAACATGTTTCGTCGTAGCCTTACGACTTTATCAAAGGTATGGCACTTGGTAAGAGGGTTGGGTTTAATAAACCCACATACAGGAAGTGTACATTTACATAATTAAAACAATTATCCAATTGATCCTAGAACGTTTATTAAAAAGGGGGTAAAATTAAACTGTATTTAGCTAATGGATAGGAGGCAGACCTAAATTAGAGATATTAATACAAATTAAATACCTTAGAAGACAGGAGAGTATAAGCAAGTTCAAATCTCATAGTAAAAGGCGGCTGGAACGCATGCCGTGTCCCAGTATCCGGTTGGTGGAACGCATACTGTGCGCGTCCCACATCAATACGTAATTCCGCTTCCGGAATTAGTATGTCAATGACTAGCCGCGTTGGATTAGCAGACCATAATGCTCCGTGACACGCATATGCGTATCACTGTACACGGAAGTAGTGGTCATTAGGTAGTTGGCTGGCCGTGGAACGCATACGCGTATCACTGTACACGAAGTGGTGGTCATTGGGTAGTTGGCTGGCCGTGGAACGCATATGCGTATCACTGTACACGGAAGTGGTGGTCATTGAGTAGTTGGCTGGCCGTGGAACGCATATCATTGTACCCGGAAGTAGCGGTCATAAAGGCATATCGTACCAGCGGGGAGAGTCATTGACACGGAATCTTTATATACATTTTGGGCACAAATGAATTGAGCAGTTTATATAATAGTGTTATATAGACCTAATATATTTTAAAATGGTCTTTGAGAATCATTTTTGTATAAATTTATGGTCGAAAGAGGCAGCTCATTCATTACAATAAACATTTCGCACTACCTCTAGCATCAGTCTTCTCCAAGACGGTGGCCAGAACCTGATTAAGGGTTCCTGCCACCCTCAGCTAATACAGAAGTGGATACCCACCCCTCACCACCAGGGATGCTGAGGGCAGAGTTAGAGAGCGCCTGTGGAAAGGGATGTAGAGTCATGATCTGCACTTATTTAAAGAATGAGGGCCTCTGAAAGAAGAGAGCCCGGGGAACTTACCCCCTGTGCCCCCCCCCCCCCCCCTGATGAATCCGGCTCTGAGCACCAGCCCTGGTCCTCACCAGACCCAGCACTCCATTCAGCAGATTCCATGCGCATGGCCAAACCCCATAAAACCTCCAGAGACCCTGGTGAGTGACCATCAAATGATTTTTTGGCTGTGTGGCTGTAAGCAAGGGAATGTGGTAGCGTACACATCTCCTCGCATGCTAAATGTCAACACATGAAAAAGTTGACATGACCTTTTGACTGGTGACCTTTTGGTGTTGACCTTTCAACTGTCTACGTGCTATACCACACCCCTAGCATTGGACATACCCCCTTTAACACAACCGTGTGTAACTAGAAAAAAAGACACAGACATAGGAAATGGAGTTTCAAATTCAAAGTCAGATTTATTTGAAAACCAAATCAATTAATTTGTGACAGACCAAGAACGGTTAACATACACAACAATACTGTACAAACATTGGTGTTCAACTCTCCGTAGTTATCCAACACCATCGGTTGGGCTGGTATTAAATTTCCGGTACTTGTGTAGTTTCACGGCGCCACCACGCACACAGTGAAACTTTGAAACTCTGTGTTTACTGTGCGTATGCCACTCTAGCTGTTCTCAGCGCAGCGCGTGGCGGCTTTCCTTATGTAAGCTACGTTATCAGCGCAGCAGCGCACGCTGCCCAGCGCTGACAGGTCACTGTGGTACTTGTAGTTCCACAGTGAAATAGGCAGTCCTGCGCACCGCTGACAACCCGGCAATTTAGACGCTAAAGCGTGAGGGGACGCAGATACCTGTGAAGCCCGAGAGGGGACGTGGATACCTGTGAAGGTATCCGCGTCCGCTCGCCACGCTTCGGGCTCGGTGGCTCGCTGCGCTCGCCACACTTTATGGAATCAACTCCACGCCGACGTGGATAGTGGGGGTATGAAAAGGTCGTAGGACGCGTACCGCTGCCCCTCGCGTGCTTGCTGCGCTCGCCACGCTTCGGGTTGGCGTGGATAGTGGAATTAACAAGGTCGACAGCCGTTACGTCGACTAGTGTCATTGTGAACAGGTTTAATAGTGTACCCCTAGACCCTACTAAATTTAGACGCTTTACCGTCTAGATTTAGATGCCCCCATCTTAGCGGTTTGCAGGGAGTCTGGATTTAGACGCTTTAGCATCTAAATTGCCGGGTTGTCAGCGGTGCGCAGGACTGCCTATTTTACTGTGGAACTACAAGGACCACAGTGACCTGTCAGCGCTGGGCAGCGTGCGCTGCGGCTGCCCAGCGCTATGCTGATAACGTAGCTTACATAAGGAAAGCAGCCACGGGCTGTGCTGAGAACAGCTAGAGCGGCACGCGCACAGTAAACACAGAGTCTGGCAGACTGACAAGTTTCAAAGTTTCACTGTGCGCGCGGTGGCGCCGTGAAACTACACAAGTACCAAATTTCCAGTAGGGAGATTGGACAAAAACCATACCGGAAGACGCCCACTAAACTAATTTAACCAATCAAAAAAGAACATGCAGCCATTCTACCGCTGCCATGCACACGAAAGAAACAATGGTCAAACAGATAGGGAGGAAAGGGGGGGTTATCGGAAGATAAAGAGTGGGAATTGCCCATAAAAAAACTGATTACAAATAATCAGACGCACTATAACCTTTGCCTTAATTGGTAAACACACCTCTCAATCAAAATCTGATAACTCAATTAAACCGGTATCCTACACTTCTTAAAGGAGAATGAGGAGTAAGCCCTTTTCCGGACCCACTTATTACCCTCAGCCAGAGATTCTTGGATTGTGCTTCAACTTTGCACAAACTCCTACTGTACTTCTGTTCATGTTTCCTTAGGACTGGAGCACTGAGAATAATGCTTTTGAAACAAAGAGAGGGGCGAGGAAAAGGTTAAAATTTGTCATGACGACGTAAGAAATAAGCTCTCATGAGAGAGCCAAAGAAAAGATGCAAGGGAATGAGATCAATAGAACATGAGATGGAAAAGAAGAAAGAAAAAAATAAAACACCAGTGATTTGCCAGATAGAATTATTTTGCTGAGACTACTGTGGAATCTACAGCTTGTGGGTGCTTATTCCACACTTAAGAGGTCACCGGTTGAAATTCTGGATCAGCCGGCACCCACTGAACGGTGCGTTAAGCTTCGGTCATGGGATCCATGTAGAACGGTGCAATCATGGAGGCCAAACAGTTCACCTGTCCTCAGCTGTTCACTGTATCGACGCCTGTAAACATTAACTCATATAAGTAACTATGCTTAGACCCCAAGCCAGTGGGATAAATAGATGCTTGGAGGTCCCTAGCAAATTCTCAAGGTGGGCCTCTACCAACAGAGCCAAATGGGGAACCGGCAGACAAGCGGGCTGTACAAAATGCCGGTCAGAGTCTCTACCAGGGGACAGACTCTACATCAGGCATCGGAGACTGATTATGGTCTTGAGGTTTAGCAGTCACCATCCCTTGAAAACATTCATCATTGCCTGTTGGCCTTCAAGTCTTTGGCAGACAGACAAGTATACTCTTGAATAACAAGGAATGTAGACACCAAGACAGGGCAAGAACGGAGTCAGTGACAACTTTAAGGAATGTCAGGCTCCTTTCAGATGTTGGAGCTTGCAGCGTCTGAATGGTCAAATGTACCTGTAATCCATTGTTGGTATTGTGGTGGTACCTTATATGATGTTGCAAGGGGAAAAAAAGAAAGAGTTGGACACAGAACTGGTGCGGGATTGTGGTTCCTGCCAGACTTGTTGATGAGGAACTTTTTGTATCAACCGGAAGGGGATTGACACCTGGACTGAATATCTTCCATGACTGGAAGTAGAACATCAAGACTCAATCGCAAATAGTGCATCACTATTACCCAGATAACGATATAGACACTACTTTGGGTATGGCTAGCACTTACAGAGACTCTGCCAACCTTTAAAGGTGGCATTCAAAGACTAGGGTACCATTTTAAACGAGAGGTGATGGGTGTGTCAGGACCACCCACTTTGATTGGCAGGAGGGATAATCTTGGTGTTGTTCTAGAAACAGACCAAGTGCCCAAGTTCATCCAAGATCCTGCTCCAACAAGTTGCTGACCCATAGAGGAAGGGGCATGGATGCCCTCCTAGGACTTCCCCTGTATACTTATTGGGGGGGGGGGGGAGAACCCTGTATAGGCAATTTAGGGCATCTCAGATTGAATCTGTGTGGGTTGCACTGGAAGCTAACGTAATGGTTTCTGATTTACGTGTTACTCAAGCCCTTTTTTACGGCTACGCTATATAAATCCTCCATACAGAGTATTTTCTAAACCCCTAAATCATATTATACAGTAGGAAACTCTCTAGAATAAAAAAACTCCCAGATTCTTGATTTAAATAAGTGCATAAAAGTTTCCAAAAATAAATCCATTCATGACTGCGCTCCGGCTTTGTGTGTATGGAAACGATAATACACCAAATCATTTCACTAAGCTTATGTATTACAATGGCTGCATTGTTTATTGACCACATGGCGAAGTGCCAGGCAAGTGCTTGGAATATCTGCTGGGTACAGATTGCTGTAATCCCTTTGCTTTCTATTCAGAACATTGTACTGAGAACTCGCTGCTGTCAGAAGATGAAGAGCGTGTTGTATATATAAATACACAATACCCTCTCATTGCCCCCAGGTAACGCTGTTGTGTAGCTGGTATACTGGGAATATAGGGACTATGATTATTATTATTACTGAATTTAGGTGTGCATATTCCACCTGTGCCTACTCCCCACTCCCACAGGGCAGATGACATCATCATGACATCACAGAACAAGCACTGGGAGCAAGTTTTGGGTTCCCTTGCACATTCTAAGGCATTCTTACCTATTTTTAGGTCTTCGACTGGGAGAAACTAGGAGAGGAGTAGCAGTTGGACACGACAGGGGGGTGCGGTCATTTGGTCTACTGCATGATGGTAGACAATCATTAGGTTGACACCATTAGGTTGACATGGGAAAAGGTTGACATGGGTATAGGTCGACTTAGGAAAAGGTCGACATGGTTATAGGTCGACAGGTCGTTAGTTCGACAGGTCATTAGTTCAACAGTGTCTAGGTCGACAGTCAAAAGGTTGACATGGAGTTTTTCACTGTTTTTGACATGGAGTTTTTCACTGTTTTTTGAGCCGACATGTGCCGGCAGGCGGTATTTCATGCCCTACCATCCACTAGGGCGTGGTGGGAGAATAAAATAGTGTGCCCGATGCATCGTGAGTGCAGCGAGCGATGCGAGGGGATGCGGTGCACTTTAAACTGTGTCCATGTTGACTGTGTTGACAGTCAGGTAAAAAAACAGTGAAAACCCCATGTCAACCTTTTTAGTGTCGACCTAGACATTGTCGAACTAATGACCTGTCGAACTAACGACCTTTTGACCTTTTTCCATGTCGACATTTTCCAATGTCGACCTAGACCCATGTCAACAGTTTCCCATGTCGACCTTATGGTGTCGAACTAATGACTGTCGACCATCATGCCGTAGACCAAATAATCCCAACCCACGACAGGGATGGGCTGTCACATCACTAGGCCCAGCGCCATCGAGATTCATGGTTTTCGTGCAGAGGGGTTGGGACTAGATGAATATGTTTGTCCTCACTTAGCCCCACCCCATCCACAGGGAGCCACAATTCCAAGTATACAGAGAGAGACACCCTCATCTAGCCCTTTAATAAGATTAAGTGAGCCCGATATGTCAGACGTAATCCTCTGCTAATCCTCTACTGTATGGTATTGTGTATTGTATTGTAATAGGCCTTGGTAGCAATGCAGGTCTGGAGGATAAAGCAGGAGTCTGCTGGAGATGGGGCCAGGAACCCCATTCAAAAAAAGTGACTAAAAGAGCATGTTTGTTTGTGCAGAACAGTGGTTCTCAAACTTGGTCCTCAGGACCCCACACAGGTCATGTTTTCCAGGTCACTCAGAAGTCTGTTTCAAACTTAGTGGATATGGAGAGAGGGAGCTGTGAAGACAGAGATTGGAGGTAGGAGCAGATATGGACTGGGGGTGGAGTAGAGAGTTTATGGGCTAAAAACTGTCACAGCTCAAAGTGAATGTAAAAACGGTCACAGCTCAAAATGAAAGTACATTGCAGAAGCCGATATTTTGACTTTGAACTAGTATATTACTAATGCATTCAGATTGGTTGTACTTTTAATTTTTCAATACCACGTACTGTAATAACAGCAAAATTAAAGCAAGCTTCTCTTTCATTACCGTCACATAAAATGTAATGAATTAATAGCGCCGGACAGTTTGGCATACGGTACATTGGGATACGTGTGGCCCAGCCTGAGCATGAGGATGAATGAGCTCTCCGTGTGGCTTCCATGTGCGGACCTCACACATTAGACAATTGTTTTCTTGGTGGCAGAGATCTGAGAATTCCCCAAAGCGTCCCTGACATTTAATCACAATACCCCACAGCAGAGCGATGAGCAATATATCGGACGCAAAAATATCACAGCGGTCCCGCGTCTCAGATGATTGTCATCCTGTTTGTAAGAGATAAACTGTACGGGTAATGCAGAACAATACAGTCCTGGGCAACGAAACTGGCACACGGGGGTGCCCGCGCACCTGCTTACCTGGCATCATGAAGCTAAACCACATGACATAATAATGGGAGCCAGTGATGACCAGTGCCATGTTATAAGAGATTGAGGCATACTGTATCACATCTTGGAGAGAGATAAAGGGCCCAATTCAAGATCGACCGTTGCGATACAAATTTGGCCCCAGCCCGATGGCCGGGTTTTGTGCATTTCTGCGCATGTGCAAACTCTCGGCAGCGAACGGTTTCGGCGAGTAACACACTCGCTGAGCCGTTCGTTGCAGGGAGGGAGGGCCGGGGGAGGTAGCAGGGGAACGCCATCGGGAAAAGTAGAACTGCAAGTACCAGCATGCATTGTGTGATTTTTAGGACAAGCCGTGTATACAGATTTGCAGACTAATACAAGACTCAGAGCAGTGTAAATGTCAGTGGTTTCTCTGCAACAGCTGAATGGGTTATTGATTAGCATTGTGCTGGAGGATTTCTTAACAGGGGTCCCCGGGAGGCTCCAAGGGTGGGGGGAAGACAGTCAAACGGATTGTATGGGGCATGGAGCTATAATCGCGTCATCTCGCTCCTGTCCCATCGCTATATATAGTTTTATGTATACAGCAAAATCTAATTGTGGACATTGTGTCAATTACAGAAAATCACATACTGTATTTCTGCATCAATGTTTCGTCCTCTACCCCCATTACGACCATTATCTTATAAGTTTCTCCACGCCAAGGGCGCAAATGTTCAACATAAAAAGATGTTGGAAAACCAGTGGAGACTGCTTACCTCTCTGGCCGGGCGTCTGCATGCTGCGTCTTGGCCTTCCTGATGATTGACATAATCGGTAAGTGGGGTTTAAGGCCACCAGCAGCATGTACTGCATAGGTCTTTACGCTGGGGCTTATCCCTGACACTGCTAGGAAACAGCCTACATTAGCTACTATGGACTGCATCAGCAGCAGCCTGTGGAAGCCAGATAGGGTTGGTGGTATAGCAGGGGAGTGGCTTTACATGGAAAGTGCTGTCTTTACAATGGCAGCCAAGACTGGCAGTCCCAGAAGGAGAAAACACATGCCCCATGGGACTGTTTTTCTGGCTGTAATTAGCAAATACAGCTTCCAATGGCAGAAAGGCAGTCCTTGCAGGTGGCAGATTTTGCTGGGGGTAGAGGTTGAATCTACCACTGGCGCAGACTGTCGTGTTTCATTTCTGGCCCGAATTCATCATTTTGTGTATTTAAAAAAAAAAAGTGTTTTGGTACGGGATACGGTCACTAGGTCGACCACTGCAAGTCAACATGAATTAGCTCGACAGGGACATTAGGTCAACACAAGCATTAGGTCAACAAGGGGAAAGTCGACAGTCAAAAAGTCGACATGAGGTGTTTCACCTTTTTGGAGCCAACGTGTGCCGACACGTGGTATTTCATGCCCTACCATGCACTATGTGTGGTGGGAGAATAAAATAATGTGCCGAGTGTAGCGAGCCAAGTGAGGGGACGCAGTACACTTTTTAGTGTCCATGTCAATTGTGTCGGCATTTGAGTAAACAACAGTAAAAAACACCATGTCGACATTTGACTGTCGACCTTCTCCATGTCGACCTAATGCTTGTGTGGACCTAATGACCCTGTCGGTCTAACCCATGTCAACCTTCAGTTGTGTCGACCTAATGCTTGTAGACCTATCTAATGTCTATCTATTCTATGATCCATACCCTTGGTACGGGTTCAGTTTTTGGTACGGTTAAAAAGAACTGATAAAAAAAAACACAATAGTCATGGTAAAAGCAGCTAAAACCATGTAATTCTTGCAATGCAAACCACGACATTTGTATTTCACACTGAATTCCGAATCCGGATCTTCTTGGTAGTCTGCACCGGGTTTTGGTGCGGCTCAAATCCACAAAATAACACATTTCAAACTTTAACAGTTTCCATTGGAATGTTTAACATATCTGACAATGCATAAAATCACCAGCAAAATATAACGTGTAATCTGCTGATGGAACAGGGGGAACATTTTGGTCTGTAGAAAAGTAAAATCACCCTGTTTTTTTTTTTTTTTTTTACACTGTATTTAAAATATTTTCACCCCCTTATATATGGGGAAGTATTATCACAAGCAGCTCTTCAACATCACATCACAACAAGACATCTCTCTCTCTCTCTCTCTCTCTCTCGCTAACTACTCCTCACCTCTATGAGGTGAATTACCCCCAGTGACCACTAGCCCACATCTCAAAGTGAAACAAAAAACTGTCACAGCTCAAAGTGAAAGTACATTGCAGAAGCCGTCATTTTGACGGACTTTTAACTAGTAAATTTTAATCCTATTAATTCACATTACAAAGTTACTACAGCAGCAGTAAAGTATAACAAAGGTTTATAAAACATGCAGCAAAGTCTCGCCCCATATTATCTGTAGTATCACTATATTATCGAGTCCCAAGTTTGGTTGTCATCATTTGCTACTAATATACATACAGTAATTAGAGTACACCTTCATTGCAGCAGCCGCAGCCTCCAGTACAGTAGCACTGCAGCAGCACTGGAGTCATTAAGTGGGTCACGTACATTGTGATCAATATATTTCCATGTACAGTGCTGAGAAATACCTTATGTATAAGAATGGTTGGGTCATAAATCAGGAGGAGGCAGTATAACCCTGGAGCACTGTATCCAACCAGCACAGATATATATTCTCACACATGTCCAACAGTGGCGTAAGTTTGTCCCAGTTGCCCAGAGGCAAGATGAATATTGGTGCCCCCCCCCCCACACACACACACACACACACACACAGTTATTCAAAATATATATAGTCTGTTATGAAATATATATTATATACTGTATGTATATACAGAAAGAGAGGGAGAACACATATATATTTCAGAACTCAGCCACAGAAGCAATTTTGATGGCTTTCAATTAATGGATTTAAACTGGAAGTGGTGGTGAGGTGCCCCCTTGAGAGCAGGAGCCCGGCGGCAGATGACTCCATTGCCTCCCAGAGTTCTGCCTCTGATTAGATAGATAGATAGATAGATAGATAAGTAGATAGATGGAGTAGGTTTATACTTGTGAACGGGTAACCCAGGTCGATCAACCAAGGTCCAGTACACTTCTATGGAAGAGACAGCAACGTTACTGTAATGCTGCCTCATGCCCCCCTAATGTGCCGCCCCCCCCCCCCCCCCCCGGATGATGGCAGCGAACTTTACAATGTGAAAGCCGCATTAATAAAGCTTCTTAATCAGATTCTGTCTATAATTTACTAGGATGCGATAGGAAAATGATGGCATGACTCGTGAAATAAAAGTAATTGTTATGATAAAACGAAGTGGTCGTGATTGTCATGCCTTGGAAATAATTGTCATTTTAAAAGAATGTGAGAGATGGGACAGCATCACGCACCCTGTTACATGTCCTCGTGTATAGATCCGTTCACTTACATTAGTGTTTGGGACTTAACAGAGAACATCTATTCGTCTTTGCTAAATTGCATCAAATTCTTGATCCCATGTCCGTTAATACAAGGCCATAAAGTCAAAGTTGTATTATTTCCCAGGTAAACGTATAACACGGTGGAACCATTCAGAACACATTTGTATTTTCTTGGGAGTTTTCTCTGTGCAGGGCATTGGACGGTGGACCCCTTTATTCACCGTATCATTAATATGATGCAAAATATTCTTTGATTTCCTCTGGTCCCCTTCTGCAAACATCTATCGGAGGGCGACAGAGAGGATTGCCCTCCAAATTGTAAGAGCAGTGGTTGTATTCCCAGTCCAGCATAGACAGGTTTCCAAAATTCACCGGAAGCTCTCTCAACTTGTTGTTCCCCAGCCACAGGCAAGACAACTTGGTCAAGGAACAGAACTCCTCTGGCAGCTGCTCAATGCAATTCAGGGCCAATAAGAACGTCTGCAAATTTTGCAAACGCTTAATGCTGGGTGGGATGGCCTCGACTTGATTGTCGATGATGTCTACAAAAGTCAGATTGACCAGCTGGCAGATGACGTCCGGAAAGAACGTGAAGCGGTTATTCGCAAGGTGTAAGCTCTGTAGGTTCTGGAGGTCAGCGAGTTTGGCAGGCAAGAAGCTCAGGAAATTATTACTGAGGGTAAGTCGTCGGAGGCGACTCAAGGTCCCAATCTCCGGTGGGATTTCTTCCAGGCCATTGGTGTCCATGTAGAGGACTGTCAAATGATTCAAGTGTCCGATCTCTTTTGGGACAATGTTCATGTGATATGAAAGACAACTCTCCCTCTCTGGGCTCATCTTGAGTATCTGCAGCCCGTCCGATGTGAAAACCTCCAAGGGAGGCTGTAAGAGTCCTCTCCCCTCTACCTTCACTTTCCTTTGAGCTTTCCCACTCAAGCTGTTTTCATAAAGGGTCTTCCAACCTGGCTTGAAGCTGAAGATCAGAGCCGGTAGTGTGGCAGCCATTGCTGCGTCTTATGGCCGTAATCTGCTTCTTTCCTAAACTGGTTGAGAGTGACAGGCCAACGACCAAGTCCAAAACACTAGTAAAAAGAAAAACACCCCTTTAAATCATGAAGTGCTTTGTTGACAATGGCTCGGTGACCTATTTGGAACGTTCGTCTTTTTATGGGTGATCGTTGCTAAGAGATCAAGTACTAATTTCGCTGCCCATCCCAGTTCTAAGGAAAGCTGATTTACAGATATACAAAGCCACACAGAAAAATAAACAAGAGGTAAGTTAGGTCTGTTTACTCAAAGATCTCACTGTTGTGTAAGACAAAAATCTCATTGACAATCAGCTGAACGATTAATCATAAAAGTCATTGTAAACATGTAGCAGTATTTACACACAGTACTGATACTGGTAGTTCCCGGAGCAAAGTATACAGTATATTTGACGGAACAACTACAGATGTATCCTCATGCACGTTAAGTTACTGCACCATGAGTAGCGATTGGATGGATTCCCAACTCTTTGGTCCGCAAAAGAATTTGTATAAAGTAGCATATCTTAAGTAAAATCACAAGTCGTGGCTGTATTGCAGATTGAATTGCATAGCGAATTTGGCCATATAGCTAAATTGGGGGAAGGTTGTATGTACACCCATCTGTACATGGGTATTAGGAAATCTGGACTTGGTGGTCTGGTGGCAGGTGCTGGATGAACAAGGTAACTGGAGCTGATGGGACGGAGTGGCAGGACTGGACAGTATGAATGGCACAGAAACACAGGAACTTAAATACACCTACTTGGCTAAACAGAAACTGGGAACAATGGGATAACTTAGAATAGCCATTGGTGTGGACTGAAAAGAGAGGAGACTTGAACAGGTAAATTCACCAGGCTGGCTGTACTGAAATGGAGTGGTTCAGGAATGCAGAAATACTGTATCGGGAGAGTAACCTGGAGCTGGAAAACTGTAGAATACTATAACACCATTGACTAACCATGAACTGGAACCATACTACAGCAGATATCCGGTAGTTGGCGAACACCCGAAACAGAGGCGAAGGGGGAAATTTACTAAAGGAAATTTGTAAAAAATAGGTGTATTTGTATCCAGAAATACACTTTGACATTTACTATCCTGAAAATACGGCAATTCGTATTCGTATTGATAGCACATCAATACGAATACGAATTGCCGTATTTTTGGGATAGTAAATGTCAAAAATTAGTGTATTTCTGGATACAAATACACCTATTTTTTTACAAATTTCCTTTAGTAAATTTCCCCCGCAGAGTCTAAACTCGCTGGTGGTCTTCACCAGGGACCCCCGCAAGGAAGTTTGGACTTTGAGGCGTCCAGCAAGCAGGTCACGGCCCTCCACATGGGTCACCGGACACTGCGTCTTTCCTATGGAAGTACTGTAGAAAAGAGAAGTTCAGAGATGATGAGCAGAATATTATTCTGACTGGTGTCAGAGTGGAATGTAATCTGGTAAGTAGTACGACTGACACTCGGTGGAGTGTGAGCATGGGAGAAGTTAGGACCGGAGGAATCACGAGATGACTGGACCGGAGATGGGAATGCAGCAATGGAACTGGAAATACTGGATGACTGGAAATGATGTAGCTACAGTCAGGATACAAAGCAGGAGCCAGGAAACAAGCTTGTACAGTGATGAGCATCTTCTAGACCTGGGGTAGCAAACCCTAGTCCTCGAGAGCTACCAACAGTGCATGTTTTGCAGGTCTCCTCACAGAATCACAAGTGAGCTAATTAGTTCCATCTGTGGCTCTTTTAAAATGTGTCAGTAATTAATGAGTGCAGCTGTGCAGCAGCTAGGTTATCTGGAAAATGTGAACTGTTGGTAGCTCTCGAGGGCTAGGGTTGGCTACCACTAGGGTTACCACCCGTCCGGGATTACTCCGGACAGTCCGGTAATTAAGACCGGCGTCCGGAGTCCGGGCGGGTGGCTTTCCCGGACTATACATAGTCCGGGAATAACCCGCCCGCCGCCGCCCCCTCGTCTCCCCGCTCCCCCGCTGCCCTGCTCCCGTCCCCTCACGTCTCGACTCTCCCCCGCTGTGTATGCGGGAGAGACGTGCTGCTGCGGTGCTGCATATGCTGCTGGACCGCTAGCCAATGGCCGCTCGCGGTCCAGCAGCCACCAGTTGATTGGCTGCTGGACCGCGAACGGCCATTGGCTAGCGGTCCAGCAGCGGGAGTTAGAAATGTTAAAATCATACAGCACAGCAGCACGTCTCTCCCGCGAATACAGCGGGGGAGACGTGAGGGGACAGGCAGGCACAGGCACACTGACAAGCCTGTCTGCCTCCCGCAGGCGGGGGAGGGGGTTTCTATCCCCCTTGGCAACGAGCACACTGGCACAGATCAATCCCCCTCGGCAACGAGCACACTGGCACAGATCAATCCCCCTCGGCAACGAGCACACTGGCACAGATCAATCCCCCTCGGCAACGAGCACAGAGGCACAGATCAATCCCCCTCGGCAACGAGCACACTGGCACAGATCAATCCCCCTCGGCAACGAGCACACTGGCACAGATCAATCCCCCTCGGCAACGAGCACACTGGCACAGATCAATCCCCCTCGGCAACGAGCACAGAGGCACAGATCAATCCCCCTCGGCAACGAGCACAGAGGCACAGATCAATCCCCCTCGGCAACGAGCACACTGGCACAGATCAATCCCCCTCGGCAACGAGCATACTGGCACAGATCTATCCCCCTCAGCAACGAGCAGAGGCACAGATCTATCCCCCTCGGCAACGAGCACAGAGGCACAGATCTATCCCCCTCGGCAACGAGCAAATTCAGTCCACCTTGGCATCGGCATGAAGCCCCTGGCATTGAGCATATGTGTCAAATGTGTATGGTGTGTTATACAGTATGTCATGGGCATTGCTTAGTGTTATATAGTATGACATGGGCATTGCTTAGTGTTATATAGTATGACATGGGCATTGCGGTGCTATATAGTATGACATGGGCATTGCGGTGCTATATAGTATGTCAAGGGCATTGCGTAGTGTTATATAGTATGTAATGGGCATTGCAGTGTTATATAGTATGTAATGGGCATTGCGGTGTTATATAGTATGTCATGGGCATTGCGGTGCTATATAGTATGTCAAGGGCATTGCGTAGTGTTATATAGTATGTAATGGGCATTGCAGTGTTATATAGTATGTAATGGGCATTGCGGTGTTATATAGTATATCATGGGCATTACGGTGTGTTATATAGTATGTAATGGGCATTGCAGTGTTATATAGTATGTAATGGGCATTACGGTGTGTTATATAGTATGTAATGGGCATTACGGTGTGTTATATAGTATGTCATGGGCATCATGTGTGGGCTTATGAGTAATCGGAATTACAAAGTTCATTAAAACGTGCAATGGGCATTACGGTGTGTGGCATAAAATGTAATGGCCATTATGGCATGTGGTATACTATATAATGGGTGTGCGGTGTGTCAGCATTATGACAAAAATTTTGCTGCGCGCCTTTGGCGCGCACTGTCCATGTTTTCCATCCTGTGCAAAAATTTGGTTGAGTCCTGGCATAATGTGTAATGGTCATTGCAGTACATGGAATAATACATCGTGATTGGCATCACGATGTGTGGCATAACTTGTAATGGCCATTATGGCATGTGGTATACTATATAATGGGTTTGCGGTGTGTCGGGATTATGTCAAAAATTTGACGCGCGCCTTCGGCGCGCACTGTCCATGTTGTCCATCCTGTGCAAAAATTCTGTTGAGTCCTGGCATAATGTGTAATGGCCATTGCGGTATATGGCATAACACGGAATTAGCATCACGATGTGTGGCATAACTTGTAATGGCCATTAATGTATGTGATATAACATGTAACTGGAATTATGGTATGCAAAATCAAGAATGAAATGGAAGCAAAGGTTTAAAAAAAAATCAACATAAGGCGGGTCTGGGGGCGGGTCTGGGGGTGGGGCTGGGATGGGTCAGTGGGTGTGTCAAGGGGCGGGCCAATGTCCGGGAATCTCTCAACAAAAAGGTGGTAACCCTAGCTACCACTGTTCTAGACCATTCAGAAGGTGGATCAAGTTGTTTAAGGCAGTTTCTGAGTCTGTGAGCAGGATATTTAACCCCCCAGCCTTGCACTGATTGGGGGCTATTTATCAATACACACCTTACTGCGGCTATAAGGATGATTTATTATCACAGCAATTTATCAATATGGTATTGGTGTAACAGGTAAATGGCCCAGGGTTATATGTAGTGAAGTTAAAATGCAGCCAAAACTGCATTTTGTGGAGGTTTGGCCGTGTTCCATATTTGTACATGGCACAGACTTGGTTGTGTGATAGGAATGGAGTGTGAAGGAGGTGGAAAGAAGCACAAGCAAATATTGGGTAATGTTAGAACAAGCAATATAATTCAAGACCTCAAGTACATGATGCAAGAACAACTACAGTAGAGATCTGAGCCTTAGGCCCTTATTCTGGTTCACTCGCAAAGGCAAATTCTTTCTCAAATGGACAAAACCATGTGCACTGCAGGTGGGGCAGATGTAACAGATTGTGCAGAGAGAATTAGATTTGGGTGGGGTCAGGGGCGGATTGGGGACAAAAAGTGGCCCTGGAAAATTTCTGAAAGTGGCCTCATGTGGGCGGCAACAAATCAATAAAGGGTGGAGCCAACATTTCAGTAGGCGGGGTTATTACATCACTATACTTAGATACATTGTTGACAGGCAAAGCTAATGCCACACACTGTAATGCCCATTACACATCATGTCAGGGCTTTACAAATTTTCACAAAATAGGCACAACATGGATAGTGCGCGCCGGAGGTGTGCGCCGAAAATCCACACATAACGCCTATTACACGTCACACACCCATTACATAGTATACCCATGCAACGATGGTCTGCCAGGCTTGCTGGTGCCGGGCCCCCAAACTAACGACTACACTACGGCACTATGGCTAGTGCCGTACAAGAACCGTTGTTAGGGTTACCTATGATTTTAATGCTAGCCCACAAAGCAACTCACTGCAGACTTTTTTTTAAAACATACATGCAGCCCTGGCAGAGAGACAATAATTTTGCCTATTCAGTGATGCTGGGCTGCTGGCAGTGCTGTTACTTACAGTTAGTTGATGCCACAGCCACTGGACTGCTGAGAGTAGTCTTCTGCTGCTGTGAGCGGTCTCGAAGCAGGACAGCAGGAGCCACGACTGAGGACTCCAACTGTTGCACAACACAGGCTTCTCCCGTTCTCCTCCTCCCACCCTGCACCAGCACAGTTTGTACCTCTTGTAATGTGCGCGGTGACATCCCGACACACATACAATCACAGACTCAGAGTGAGTCTGTCACTCCAGTGTCCGCTGCACCGCCTCCTATCAGTGCACTCCCCGGCGAACAGTGCCCTGCCTGCTACTGGATACGGCCTCTCTCCGAGCGGCTACTGTCCCATCTCCTCTCAAGGCCATGTATCTTATATAAAATAAAAATGAGTCCCCGGCCGTCGACGATCAGCGGCCACCCACGCTGCGCGCAGAGGCGCTGCCCACTGCACTGCCCCCTGCAGAGGCGGAACAAGCGAGTTGTAGGCCCAGGTTCAAAAATATGGTTTAGACCCCACAAACACACACAAAAAACCCACATTGTGGCTTTTTGCTTTGTTTACTTCAAATGTAAAGCTCATTACACACTGTAGTGGCCATTACACATTCACACACTGTAATGCCCATTACACATTATACCGCACACCGTAGTGCCCATTCCATATTATACTGCACACCATATTGCCCATGACATATTATGCTGCACACATATTATGCCCATTACACATTGTTACACACCGTAATGCAAATTAAACATTATACCACACACCGTAGTGCCCATTCCATATTATGCAGCACACCATAATGCCTTTGACATATTATGCTACACACCGTAATGTCCATTATACATTATGCCACACACTGTAGCGTCCATTACAAATTCACACACTGTATTGCAAATTACGCTGCTATATGCGGCCCCGCCTCCACCCACCCGCTGTTCTCCGAGTGACCGAGTCCCAGAGAACAGCAGGCAGGAGGAGGCAGCTCACATACAGTAGTAACAGATAGGGGCAGATCCATAAAAAAAATGACAGGGGGGTGGGGGGGCACCAAGTTAGGGGAAGGGGTGGATAGTGGTGCCAGGTGTGCACACACTCTCAGAAAGGTTGTGTGGGTTCATGACAAAGGGCGTGGCCTCACAGGCTTGTGGATGACTGAGGAATACAGAATGATAGGAAGAGGCAGTGGGTGATGTAGAGACAGAGAATGACAAGCATGGGGTGACTGACAAGCTGTGGAGGACAAAGAGAGGGTAACAGGAAGAGGGACATGACAAAAAGAAAACATGGGTAATAGGGAGAGGCAAAGGGTGTCCGAGAGTGGGTGGATGGGTGGGGTAGAGGGTGATGTGGCTAGGCAGAGGGTGGACAATAGGTGAAAGGAAGAGGCAGTGTGAGAGGCAGAGGGTAGCTGGTCTCAAATGGGAGAAACAGGCAGAAAAAAACATGGGGGGTAACAAGAGCTGAGAGAAATGGGAAGGAAGAGAGAAAGGGAGAGAGAAAAAGGATAGAGAGATGAAGAGCAGAGCGAAAGATGGAGAGAGAAAGACAGGGAGAGCGCAGCGAGAGAGAGACAAGGAGAGCGCAGAGAGAGAGGCAAAGAATGCACAGAGAGAGAGACAAGGAGACCGCAAAGAGAGAGAGAGAGACAAGGAGACCGCAGAGAGAGAGAGAGAGAAGAAGACCGCAGAGAGAGAGACAAGGAGAGCGAAGAGAGAGAGACAGGGAGAGTGCAGAGAGAGAGGCAAGGAGAGCGCGCAGAGAGAGAGGCAAGGAGAGCACAAAGAGAGAGAGACAAGGAGACCGCAGAGAGAGAGAGAGAAGGAGAGCGCAGAGAGAGAGAGAGACAAGGAGAGCACAGAGAGAGAGAGAGGCAAGGGGAGTGCAGAGAGAGAGGCAAGGAGAGCGCAGAGAGAGAGAGACAAGGAGACCGCAGAGAGAGAGAGACAAGGAGACTGCAGAGAGAGAGAGACAAGGAGACCGCAGAGAGAGAGACAAGGAGACTGCAGAGAGAGAGAGAGAAAAGGAGACCGCAGAGAGAGAGAGAGACAAGGAGACCGCAGAGAGAGAGAGACAAGGAGAGCACAGAGAGAGAGACAAGGAGAGCACAGAGAGAGAGACAAGGAGAGCGCAGAGAGAGAGAGAGAGACAATGAGAGCACAGAGAGAGAGACAAGGAGAGCACAGAGAGAGAGAGAGGCAAGGAGAGCGCAGAGAGAGAAAGAGATAAGGATAGTGCAGAGAGAGAGAGAGGCAAGGAGAGTGCAGAGAGAGAGGCAAAGAATGCACAGAGAGAGAGAGAGACAAGGAGAGCGCAGAGAGAGAGAGACAAGGAGAGCACAGAGAGAGAGAGAGGCAAGGAGAGCGTAGAGAGAGAGAGAGAAGGAGAGCGCAGAGAGAGAGCGAGACATGGAGAGCACAGAGAGAGAGAGAGGCAAGGGGAGCGCAGAGAGAGAGGCAAGGAGAGCACAGAGAGAGAGACAAGGAGACCGCAGAGAGAAAGAGAGAGAGAGAGAGACAAGGAGACTGCAGAGAGAGAGAGACAAGGAGACCGCAGAGAGAGAGACAAGGAGACCGCAGAGAGAGAGAGAGAAAAGGAGACCGCAGAGAGAGAGACAAGGAGACCGCAGAGAGAGAGAGACAAGGAGAGCACAGAGAGAGAGAGACAAGGAGAGCGCAGAGAGAGAGAGACAATGAGAGCACAGAGAGAGAGAGACAAGGAGAGCACAGAGAGAGAGAGAGGCAAGGAGAGCGCAGAGAGAGAAAGAGATAAGGATAGTGCAGAGAGAGAGAGAGAGGCAAGGAGAGCGCAGAGAGAGAGGCAAAGAATGCACAGAGAGAGAGACAAGGAGACCGCAGAGAGAGAGACAAGGAGAGCGCAGAGAGAGAGAGACAAGGAGAGCGCAGAGAGAGAGAGACAAGGAGAGCGCAGAGAGAGAGACAAGGAGAGCGCAGAGAGAGAGGCAAGGAGAGCACAGAGAGAGAGAGGCAAGGAGAACGCAGAAAGAGAGAGACAAGGAGAGCACAGAGAGAGAGAGAGAGAGACAAGAAGAGCGCAGAGAGAGAGGCAAGGGGAGCGCAGAGAGAGGCAACGAGAGCGCAGAGAGAAAGACAAGGAGAGCGCAGAGAGAGAGACAAGGAGAGCGCAGAGAGAGACAAGGAGAGCGCAGAGAGTGACAAGGAGAGAGCAGAGAGAGAGACAAGGAGAGCGCAGAGAGAGAGAGAAAGATAAGGAGAGCGCAGAGAGAGAGACAAGGAGAGCGCAGAGAGAGACAAGGAGAGCGCAGAGAGAGACAAGGAGAGTGCAGAGAGAGAGAGACAAGGAGAGCGCAGAGAAAGAGATAGAGAGACGAGGAGAGCGCAGAGATAGAGAGACAAGGAGAGCGCAGAGAAAGAGATAGAGAGACAAGGAGAGCGCAGAGAGAGAGACAAGGAGAGCGCAGAGAGAGAGACAAGGAGAGTGCAGAGAGAGAGAGACAAGGAGAGCGCAGAGAAAGAGATAGAGAGACAAGGAGAGCGCAGAGAGAGAGACAAGGAGAGCGCAGAGAGGCAAGGTGAGCGCAGAGAGAGACGAGGAGAGGAGAGACAAGGAGAGGAGAGAGAGACAAGGAGAGGAGAGCGCAGAGAGAGAGAGAGACAAGGATAGCGCAGAGAGAGAGAGGCAAGGAGAGCCCAGAGAGAGAGACAAGGAGAGTGCAGAGAGAGAGACAAGGAGAGTGCAGAGAGAGAGAGACAAGGAGAACGCAGAAAGAGAGAGACAAGGAGAGCACAGAGAGAGAGAGAGAGACAAGAAGAGCGCAGAGAGAGAGGCAAGGGGAGCGCAGAGAGAGGCAACGAGAGCGCAGAGAGAAAGACAAGGAGAGCGCAGAGAGAGAGACAAGGAGAGCGCAGAGAGAGACAAGGAGAGCGCAGAGAGTGACAAGGAGAGAGCAGAGAGAGAGACAAGGAGAGCGCAGAGAGAGAGAGAAAGATAAGGAGAGCGCAGAGAGAGAGACAAGGAGAGCGCAGAGAGAGACAAGGAGAGCGCAGAGAGAGACAAGGAGAGTGCAGAGAGAGAGAGACAAGGAGAGCGCAGAGAAAGAGATAGAGAGACGAGGAGAGCGCAGAGATAGAGAGACAAGGAGAGCGCAGAGAAAGAGATAGAGAGACAAGGAGAGCGCAGAGAGAGAGAGACAAGGAGAGCGCAGAGAGAGAGACAAGGAGAGCGCAGAGAGAGAGGCAAGGAGAGCACAGAGAGAGAGAGGCAAGGAGAACGCAGAAAGAGAGAGACAAGGAGAGCACAGAGAGAGAGAGAGAGACAAGAAGAGCGCAGAGAGAGAGGCAAGGGGAGCGCAGAGAGAGGCAACGAGAGCGCAGAGAGAAAGACAAGGAGAGCGCAGAGAGAGAGACAAGGAGAGCGCAGAGAGAGACAAGGAGAGCGCAGAGAGTGACAAGGAGAGAGCAGAGAGAGAGACAAGGAGAGCGCAGTGAGAGAGAGAAAGATAAGGAGAGCGCAGAGAGAGAGACAAGGAGAGCGCAGAGAGAGACAAGGAGAGCGCAGAGAGAGACAAGGAGAGTGCAGAGAGAGAGAGACAAGGAGAGCGCAGAGAAAGAGATAGAGAGACGAGGAGAGCGCAGAGATAGAGAGACAAGGAGAGCGCAGAGAAAGAGATAGAGAGACAAGGAGAGCGCAGAGAGAGAGACAAGGAGAGCGCAGAGAGAGAGACAAGGAGAGTGCAGAGAGAGAGAGACAAGGAGAGCGCAGAGAAAGAGATAGAGAGACAAGGAGAGCGCAGAGAGAGAGACAAGGAGAGCGCAGAGAGGCAAGGTGAGCGCAGAGAGAGACGAGGAGAGGAGAGACAAGGAGAGGAGAGAGAGACAAGGAGAGGAGAGCGCAGAGAGAGAGAGAGACAAGGATAGCGCAGAGAGAGAGAGGCAAGGAGAGCCCAGAGAGAGAGACAAGGAGAGTGCAGAGAGAGAGACAAGGAGAGTGCAGAGAGAGAGAGACAAGGAGAACGCAGAAAGAGAGAGACAAGGAGAGCACAGAGAGAGAGAGAGAGACAAGAAGAGCGCAGAGAGAGAGGCAAGGGGAGCGCAGAGAGAGGCAACGAGAGCGCAGAGAGAAAGACAAGGAGAGCGCAGAGAGAGAGACAAGGAGAGCGCAGAGAGAGACAAGGAGAGCGCAGAGAGTGACAAGGAGAGAGCAGAGAGAGAGACAAGGAGAGCGCAGAGAGAGAGAGAAAGATAAGGAGAGCGCAGAGAGAGAGACAAGGAGAGCGCAGAGAGAGACAAGGAGAGCGCAGAGAGAGACAAGGAGAGTGCAGAGAGAGAGAGACAAGGAGAGCGCAGAGAAAGAGATAGAGAGACGAGGAGAGCGCAGAGATAGAGAGACAAGGAGAGCGCAGAGAAAGAGATAGAGAGACAAGGAGAGCGCAGAGAGAGAGACAAGGAGAGCGCAGAGAGAGAGACAAGGAGAGTGCAGAGAGAGAGAGACAAGGAGAGCGCAGAGAAAGAGATAGAGAGACAAGGAGAGCGCAGAGAGAGAGACAAGGAGAGCGCAGAGAGGCAAGGTGAGCGCAGAGAGAGACGAGGAGAGGAGAGACAAGGAGAGGAGAGAGAGACAAGGAGAGGAGAGCGCAGAGAGAGAGAGAGACAAGGATAGCGCAGAGAGAGAGAGGCAAGGAGAGCCCAGAGAGAGAGACAAGGAGAGTGCAGAGAGAGAGACAAGGAGAGTGCAGAGAGAGAGAGACAAGGAGAGCGCAGAGAAAGAGATAGAGAGACAAGGAGAGTGCAGAGAGAGAGAGAGACAAGGAGAGCGCAGAGAGGCAAGGTGAGCGCAGAGAGAGACGAGGAGAGGAGAGAGAGAGACAAGGAGAGGAGAGAGAGACAAGGAGAGGAGAGCGCAGAGAGAGAGAGAGACAAGGATAGCGCAGAGAGAGAGAGGCAAGGAGAGCGCAGAGAGAGAGGCAAAGAATGCACAGAAAGAGAGACAAGGAGACCGCAGAGAGGGAGAGAGAGACAAGGAGACCGCAGAGAGAGAGAGAGAAGGAGAGCGCAGAGAGAGAGAAGGAGAGCGCAGAGAGAGAGAAAGAGACAAGGAGAGCACAGAGAGAGACAAGGAGAGCGCACAGAGAGAGAGACAAGGAGGCACAGAGAGAGACAAGGAGAGCGCAGAGAGAGACAAGGAGAGCGCAGAGAGACAGAGAAAAGGACAGCGCAGAGAGAGAGACAAGGAGAGTGCAGAAAGAGAGAGAAGGAGAGACACTGAGAGCGCAGAGAGAGAGAAAGACAAGGAGAGTGCAGAGAGAGAGAGAGACAAGGAGAGCGCAGAGAGAGAGACAAGGAGAGTGCAGAGAGAGAGAGATGAGGAGAGCGCAGAGATAGAGAGACGAGAAGAGCGCAGAGATAGAGAGACGAGGAGAGCGCAGAGAGAGAGTGAAGAGAGAGCACAGAGAGCGACAAGGAGAGCGCATAGAGGCAAGGTGAGCGCAGAGAGAGACAAGGAGAGGAGAGAGAGACAAGGAGAGGAGAGAGAGAGAGACAAGGAGAAGAGAGAGACAAGGAGAGGAGAGAGAGAGAGAGAGAGAGAGAGAGAGAGAGAGAGAGAGAGGAGAGAGCAAAGTGAGAAAAAGAGGAGGGGTGAAGATGGATCAGAGAGGGAGAGAAAGAGAGGGAAGAGTGGGGGAAAGGAGAGGGTTGAAAATTGTATGTCTCCCCCCCCCCCCCCCCCCTCACTGTACAGCAAACGCCCCCTGCCCCCCCCCCTCCCCCTCCCTCTTCACTTTCAATATAAGGCAAATAGTGTACCTGCTCAGGGGGGCAACAGCAGGTAGCATAGAGACTGAGGTGGCGTGTGTGTCCATTGGTGGAGGCTGAGGTGGCAGGTCATGTAGAGGCAGGGAGAGGCGGCAGGTCCCGTGGAAGAGGCCGCGGTTTCTGTGTGGAGAGCTGCAGGCACTAGCAGATCACATGGAGGATGTGCCTGCCAGGCAGCATCACACCACCATCTCTTCCTTCCTCTCCGCTGTTTCTTGCGCCGGGGCTGTCACTAGAATATGACGTGGGTGCAGTCCCGGCAGCAGCATTAGGAGAGGCTCAGAGTCTCAGATACAGCGGGCGGGAGGAGGTGGGGTCACTAGCTGTGACAGCAGACACCCACCTCCAGGGACGCTGCGTGCCGCTTAGCGGCTGAGCAGCCCCTCAGCCCCTGTCACACTGTAGTAGATGTCAGTGTGTGCGCAACTGCGTGTGCGCAACTGTGCATGCGCAACTTTCAGCGGCGTCGGCAGCGGCCTCACTAGTGTCGGCCTCCCGGGAAAGTTCCCGGTAGATATACTGGCCAATCCGCCCCTGGGTGGGGTTTCACTTCAAAGTGAGATCTATATTGCAGTGTAAAAATAAAGCAGCCAGTATTTACCCTGCACGGAAACAAAATAACTCACCCAAATCTAATTCTCCCTGCACAAGTTACATCTGCCCCACCTGCAGTGCACATGGTGTTGTCCATTTGAGAAGGAATTTGCCTTTGCGCGTGAACCAGAATAAGGGCCTTAGAACATAGCCTGATATGCGAGACTAGATGCTGGAGTGTGATGCAGCACTTAGAGGCCCATTCAGACCCGTTCGTTCAGGTCCAAATTCGTCCCCTTCCCCAATGTTCGGGATCTGCACATGTGCAAACACCTTGAGCTAACGCCTTCGACAAGATTCACAATCACCAAGATTAAAAATCAGATAAAGAGATGAGGATTGCGCTATGAAGCGGCTCACAGTAAAAGTGACAGTATGAAGGGTAACACAAAGCCCCTTAGGTGAAAGTGTGAAAGAGTGTAACTGTAACTCTCAGTGGTGAGCGCTAAAAACAAATGGGTAATACTCCCCTATTCAGCATGTTTCTTTTTTGAATTTCTTAGTAATTTTCTTTGGGAGCCGTACATGCAGAAGAAAGATGATACACGCACTTTGTGTAATACTGACCAGTTGGTTCCAGTATCAATGTAAGCTTAGGAGTGTCTCCTTATAACTTCCACTCTTTTAAACAATAATGTGAATATAATGTATTATGGGTTCGGGGGTACTCCCCTTTCTTATTACTCACAGGTGCTGGAGTAATGCTGGCATATCAAAATATCCTCAGTATGCTTTGTCCCGATCGTGAATATAAACGGTTCACAGACTTCAGCTAGGATAAAATAGTGGACTTTAATATAATTTGTTAAAACATCATGTGCAAATGAAGTGGGGTACTCATCTTTGGGGTTTTCAGAGTCCGGCTAGAAGGTGGAAAAAGACCAAAAAATAAACGAGGACCCGTTTTCTATAATGGTCGGCAGTCCTCTGTCCCAGTGATGAGGTCCCTTACTTCTTAGTAGGTCAGTCAGGACCAACGCCTTTCGATCTGCAGGTCAGATCTTTTTCAAGGTGTTGCTGACTGACAGAGCTACAGGGTTCAAATACCCTTTCCTTAATTAATAACTTTCCTCAGGTGTGTGTAATTTAGGGGGGCATGTAAAGAGTATAACCAGCCCCATTCAGTCTTATGAGTATAGTTAATTTATGCTGGTTCCCGGGCGGCATGTTATTATACAACTTCCGGTCCGCGGCCATCTTGTTTCCGCCGGAAGTAACATATCGCCGATGATGCTGGAGGGCTTCTATCTTCCTATTGGTTTCCGTGTAGCGTTTCTCGGTTGCCATGGTTACCGCGGCCATGTTGACGTTTTCATCACATCACATTTTTCATGCCAAAATTCGCATTCCATTAAATTGTTGATTTCAGCAAAAAAAATTGCGATTTGAAAACATGCCATACGGGGTGAAATTTTATAGGATGACAGATTCAGAAAGTGAGAGATTTGGTAAGAAATCTCCATTTTTTTTTTATTTTTTTTTTAAAGCGGCAATCATTTAAACCGCAAAATCAACCTGGTTTTGCAGTGTAAATGATTGCCGCTTTAAAAAAAACCTGGAGATTTCTTACCACATCTCTCACTTTCTAAATCTCTCATCCTATTACATTTCCCCCCTGTGCGATTTCAAAACATTACTAAAAATCTCATCCTATTAAATGTCACCCATAATCTTTTTTTTTTTTTTTTTTTACACAACATTTTTTAATTTATATAACAAATGTGAGCGACGCTGTTTTTTTAGCGGTTATTTTGAACATCTCACACAGAGATATTGGCACTCATAGGTTTGAGGGAAACACACCACCTGCTATCATAGATGCCTCCACGTACAGTGTCTTTTCTATGGAAAATGACATTCTTCTGTAGAACTGTGTAATTGAAAGTCACCTACAGGTGAAATACCTAGGATGCTACAATATAATTTAATCATAACCTAGTCTAATTATCTCCCCTGTGGCAGATGTTAGTGCACAATACTAATTGTATCTCCCGTACTGTAGTGCTAGGGGTGATATGCTTCAGCTCCAGGGAACCCTGGGAATTCTATAACAATCCGTATTACTGATGTTACAGCTGATCCATTTAAAGTGCCCGCAGTTAATGTAATACTCCCTTATTTGCCAAAACAAAAAGTACAACCAAAGAAACAAATCTTTCCGCTCCTTAGACCAAAACCCTTCTAAGACGATCAATATTCCATCTCCGGTTCAGCCTTAATCACAGACGAGCCCTTTTGTGTTGTCTCTCCCTCAATAATACATGCGCCCGCTGAGGCAACAATTTTCATTATTAAAAATGGGCGACTTGATCAAAGGCACAAACATCGCCATTAAGCATGCCGCGCCACAGGCTGGATATTAATATTTTATTAATCCTACTTAATTAACGGCAACAGCCGCCTTAAACAGCGCCGGGGCTGCATATTAATAGTGATCTTTTACACACAGCGTTTACAAGTCACCCATGAGCAGGGCATTGCTAAATAAATACTGTTAAAATCAATTTAAAATCTGCCTGGCACAGTATATGAGAGGGATTTTCTTTCTTCTTTTCCGGCATGTAGATAAGCTGAAAATTGACAGTTTCAAAGAGTCTTTTCTTATGCATGCAACGCACTATGGGCCCTATTCAACCCTGCCCTATTCAACCCTGTAAACCGCATCCCGCAAAACACACGCCCACCCTGAATCCCCGCACTACGAGGGGGATGTGTAAGATAACAGATCCCCTCGCATGTGGCTACACAGATGAAAAATCATTATATGGTTTCCTCGGTCCCGCGCTTCGCCATCGCCTTACTAGATTTATACTGCATGCGGTACAAATCTAGTCATCACCAGAGTTCTCTCTCTATGATAACACTGGCCGCGACAGACCGCTCAGCCCACATCGCTGGAACACTGTAAAGGAATCTGCTGCACTATATAAGACACTGTAACGGAATCTGCTGCGCTATATAAGACACTGTAACGGAATCTGCTGCGCTATATAAGACACTGTAACGGAATCTGCTGCGCTATATAAGACATTGTAACGGAATCTGCTGCGCTATATAAGACACTGTGACGGAATCTGCTGCGCTATATAAGACACTGTAACGGAATCTGCTGCGCTATATAAGACACTGTAACGGAATCTGCTGCGCTATATAAGACATTGTAACGGAATCTGCTGCGCTATATAAGACACTGTGACGGAATCTGCTGCGTTATATAAGACGCTGTAACGGAATCTGCTGCGCTATATAAGACGATGTAACGGAATCTGCTGCGCTATATAAGACACTGTAACGGAATCTGCTGCGCTATATAAGACGCTGTAACGGAATCTGCTGCGCTATATAAGACGCTGTAACGGAATCTGCTGCGCTATATAAGACACTGTAACGGAATCTGCTGCGCTATATAAGACGCTGTGACGGAATCTGCTGCGTTATATAAGACGCTGTAACGGAATCTGCTGCGCTATATAAGACGCTGTAACGGAATCTGCTGCGCTATATAAGACGCTGTAACGGAATCTGCTGCGCTATATAAGACACTGTAACGGAATCTGCTGCGCTATATAAGACACTGTAACGGAATCTGCTGCGCTATATAAGACGCTGTAACGGAATCTGCTGCGCTATATAAGACGCTGTAACGGAATCTGCTGCGCTATATAAGACGCTGTAACGGAATCTGCTGCGCTATATAAGACACTGTAACGGAATCTGCTGCGCTATATAAGACACTGTAACGGAATCTGCTGCGCTATATAAGACACTGTAACGGAATCTGCTGCGCTATATAAGACGCTGTAACGGAATCTGCTGCGCTATATAAGACGCTGTAACGGAATCTGCTGCGCTATATAAGACACTGTAACGGAATCTGCTGCGCTATATAAGACACTGTGACGGAATCTGCTGCGTTATATAAGACGCTGTAACGGAATCTGCTGCGCTATATAAGACGATGTAACGGAATCTGCTGCCCTATATAAGACACTGTAACGGAATCTGCTGCGCTATATAAGACACTGTAACGGAATCTGCTGCGCTATATAAGACACTGTAACGGAATCTGCTGCGCTATATAAGACACTGTAACGGAATCTGCTGCGCTATATAAGACACTGTAACGGAATCTGCTGCGCTATATAAGACACTGTACCGGAATCTGCTGCGCTATATAAGACACTGTACCGGAATCTGCTGCGCTATATAAGACACTGTAACGGAATCTGCTGCGCTATATAAGACGCTGTAACGGAATCTGCTGCGCTATATAAGACGCTGTAACGGAATCTGCTGCGCTATATAAGACACTGTACCGGAATCTGCTGCGCTATATAAGACACTGTAACGGAATCTGCTGCGCTATATAAGACACTGTAACAGAATCTGCTGCGCTATATAAGACGCTGTAACGGAATCTGCTGCGCTATATAAGACACTGTAAAGGAATCTGCTGCACTATATAATACACTGTAACGGAATCTGCTGCGCTATATAAGACGCTGTAACGGAATCTGCTGCGCTATATAAGACGCTGTAACGGAATCTGCTGCGCTATATAAGACACTGTAAAGGAATCTGCTGCGCTATATAAGATGCTGTAACGGAATCTGCTGCGCTATATAAGACACTGTAAAGGAATCTGCTGCGCTATATAAGAAACTGTAACAGAATCTGCTGCACTATATAAGACACTGTAACGGAATCTGCTGCGCTATATAAGACACTGTAACGGAATCTGCTGCGCTATATAAGACACTGTAACGGAATCTGCTGCGCTATATAAGACGCTATAACGGAATCTGCTGCGCTATATAAGACGCTATAAGGAATCTGCTGCACTATATAAGACACTGTAACGGAATCTGCTGCGCTATATAAGACGCTATAACGGAATCTGCTGCGCTATATAAGACACTGTAACGGAATCTGCTGCGGTATATAAGACACTGTAACGGAATCTGCTGCGCTATATAAGACACTAACGGAATCTGCTGCACTATATAAGACGCTGTAACGGAATCTGCTGCGCTATATAAGACACTGTAACGGAATCTGCTGCGCTATATAAGACACTGTAACGGAATCTGCTGCGCTATATAAGACACTGTAACGGAATCTGCTGCGCTATATAAGACACTGTAACGGAATCTGCTGCGCTATATAAGACACTGTAACGGAATCTGCTGCGCTATATAAGACACTGTAACGGAATCTGCTGCGCTATATAAGACACTGTAACGGAATCTGCTGCGCTATATAAGACACTGTAACGGAATCTGCTGCGCTATATAAGACACTAACGGAATCTGCTGCGCTGTATAAGACACTGTAACGGAATCTGCTGCGCTATATAAGACACTGTAACGGAATCTGCTGCGCTATATAATACACTGTAACGGAATCTGCTGCGCTATATAAGACACTGTAACGGAATCTGCTGCGCTATATAAGACACTGTAACGGAATCTGCTGCGCTATATAAGACACTGTAACGGAATCTGCTGCGCTATATAAGACACTGTAACGGAATCTGCTGCGCTATATAAGACACTGTAACGGAATCTGCTGCGCTGTATAAGACACTGTAACGGAATCTGCTGCGCTATATAAGACGCTATAACGGAATCTGCTGCGCTATATAAGACACTGTAACGGAATCTGCTGCGCTATATAAGAAACTGTAACGGAATCTGCTGCGCTATATAAGACACTGTAACGGAATCTGCTGCGCTATATAAGACACTAACGGAATCTGCTGTACTATATAAGACACTGTAACGGAATCTGCTGCGCTATATAAGACACTGTAACGGAATCTGCTGCGCTATATAAGAAACTGTAACGGAATCTGCTGCGCTATATAAGACACTGTAACGGAATCTGCTGCGCTATATAAGACACTGTAACGGAATCTGCTGCGCTACATAAGACACTGTAAATAAATAATAAATAAATAAATTTGCAATCGGATCTGAATTAGGCCTACAATTCTCAATGGAGGGGGGGGGGGGGGGGGGAGTGAGCATTTTATTGGAGCTAGCAGTATGACTATCAGTATGACGGTAATTAATAATGTTGACAGTTATTGCTGATGGCCATAAAAAGCTGTAAGAATTATTTCACTCCCTACATGAAATACCTATTAATCTCTTAAATATAAAAAAGTCTGTAAGGATTCTGTCTCTACTGTCAGTGTCTGTTACTGGTTCCGTGTGTGTGTGTGTGTGTGAGTGAGTATGTGTGTGTGTCTGCCTGTATACTGTGTGTGGATTGCATTATTCTCTCCATTGTGTCATAGGGAAAGTGTTTGTGCATGCGCCATGGTACTCTATTAATGCTGCCTGCAGTCAGAAGCAGACTGTTCTTTATTGATAACCACTTGGGCTGTCCCTGGAAGCTGAGTCTCAGTGATAACCATTTGGGCTGTCCCTGGAAGCTGTGCTAGAACAATAACCACTTAGATTGTCCCTAGAGGCTGTGGTTAGTGATCATCACTTGGGCTGTCCTTGGAAGCTGTGTAGTAGTGATAACCACTTGGACTGTCCTTGGAAGCTGTGTAGTAGTGATAACCACTTGTGCTGTCCTTGGAAGCTGTGTAGTAGTGATAACCACTTGGACTGTCCTTGGAAGCTGTGTAGTAGTGATAACCACTTGGGCTGTCCTTGGAGGCTGTACTTTAGTGATAACCACTTGGGCTTCCCCTGGAAGCTGTGTTAGAACAATAACCACTTGGACTGTCCCTGGATGCTGTGTTGTAGAGATAACCACTTGGACTGTCCCTAGAGGCTGTGGTTAGTGATAACCACTTGTGCTGTCCTTGGAAGCTGTGTAGTAGTGATAATCACTTGTGCTGTCCTTGGAAGCTGTGTAGTAGTGATAACCACTTGGGCTGTCCTTGGAGGCTGTACTTTAGGGATATTCACTTGGTCTTCCCCTGGAAGCTGTGTTTTAGTAATAGCCACTTGGGCTGCTCCTGGAAGCTGTGTTAGAACTATAACCACTTGGTCTTCCCCTGGAAGCTGTGTTTTAGTGATAACCACTTGGGCTTCCCCTGGAAGCTGTGTTAGAACAATAACCACTTGGACTGTCCCTGGATGCTGTGTTTTCCGCAGAATAATTAGTTTCCCCTTTTCCAAGAGATAAAGTCCCTCATTCTGGTTTGATCGGTCCCTCGCACTTTCGCACAGGGGACCAATGTTTTTGGCCTGCGAATGCGCATAAGTAGCTATGTGCATGTGCAGGACATTTGTGCGGGCACCCTCGCTGACCTGCACTGTTGGCATGGTGATTGCACAGTGGTGGTGGTGGGGGGAGGGGGACTTGGGTGGACATGGGCAAAGGTGGCTTAATACCATACTGTACCTGCCTACTTTGATTTTCACCTCTCCGGGAGAAGCCCTGAGATGCAACACGTCAGGGGGGAGCAGGGACAGAGCTGACATCACTTGGCCCCGCCCCCCATGCCATAAAACCCTGTGAAAACCGTGTGGGGCTTGAATGACGCAAAATGCCGCTACTGCGTCCTTTAAGCCCCGCCCCTCTGAACGGACCCGCGATTTGCAGTAACTGAACCAGAAGGTATGGGGGAGGGGGGTATGGGGGCTCTGGCCAGCAAGCGGGAGAATTGCCCACCTTCCCGGGGGGCCAGGAGGCGGACCTGATTTTCGGGAGCCTCCCGCCCATTCCAGGAGGGTAGGAAAGCCTGCTCAATACATCTGCCTCATTATTCCATAACCACTTGGTTTTGCACCCCTGCACTCAGGAACACGTTCTGCACTCCCGGGAGATGTCTGACAAAGGGCCATATGCTAAAGTCACAGTACTGTAAATCCTCATTCCCTCTGACTATAGAACCACATGTCACGGACACAGCCTTTACGTTCTCTGCTTAGAAAACTGCTCTAATTCTCAGATGAACTGCAATCCCCGCTGTCCCTCCGCACTGTTGGCAACTGTCATGATTTGTACTATGAGTACTCTTACGCCCTGGGGCTAATGTGGCGGCTTTGTGCATGTGAGCTGTAGAAACAGATGCTAATATTTATCTATATGCAGAGCCTCGTACCTCATTGCGAAGCGCGCACTGTATGTACTCTTGAATCTCTTCTAGTCATCATCAGTCAGAGGAGAACAAGATGTTTTCCTTCCATCCATGTCAAGCATAAACTAATAGTCCCCACCCCCCCCTTTTTTCCCCTTTATTCTTCCGCCCCCGACACCCGTGAAGCCCATTCCTCATGTTTTGATTAGCCCACAGGCCAATCAGTCAAAGAAAATGGATACCTATCATCGGTGGTCATCCATTGCATGGTTTACTACTATCGATGACCAGTTGCACTATTGCCATCGATGGAAATCATCGATGGCAAAAGATGGCCATCCCTACTGTATTTTATCACGTCCCAACACGCCTGCGTTTCCATAGCCACGCCCCCATTACCTCCCCCAAATCCTGTTTGCATTTCGCTCATGTTGTGAATATATCTGAGAATATCACACATCAACCACAGTACAGACGCAGCGAGGCTGTGGCACATGCGCAGTGGCGGAAAATATGATTAATCGACATTGCGCGCACTTCTGAATCAGACCGTTGTTGTTTCATTGTATCATTGTTGTGTAGAATATTAAATACTGTATACTATATGCATATTTCCATGTATATTTAGTTTCCGATGAATGTAAGCAGATTCCTGTCCTCTGGCACAACACGAGCCGGACATGGGAATATAAATTTAACAATTTGGGAATGGCGGTAACAGGATTTCCGAGCTGCCTCATTGGAGAGTTATAGTGTAACCAGAAGGACACCTGTAATTCAGCGACAAGCGTTCTCCCAGGAAATGAAGCTTTATCACTGCAGGGCTATTATGCAGAAGCCTGTGAGTAATATCCCTGCAATCCTAAGAACATGACGTCTGTACAGGTGCTTCCATCCTGGCTCTGGGCATCACACAGTATCCGTTATCTTACTGTATCTGCAGCCGGTTCAATAACGTGTTCCTGTATATGATCTGGACACGCTAACGAGGAATAAGCGACTAGGAACCATCTGTCTGGCTTGGGGATTTTATTCACCGATATCAGATATTCAGGAGGATATCACAGATTTATATTTTTTCATAATGTTACTGTGTGTCTTTAATGTCTCCTCTGAGACTTGCAAGCTGGTAGCGCTCTCTTCCCTTTTTCAGTAAGGATCGCAGAAGAACTGCAAACTGCGCATGTAAGGCTGGGTCCTGCAATCGCAATCACCTCTGCCTGATTGACAGGCAGAGACATTCGGGGGTGGGCACAGCCAGTGTTTCCAGAAATGGGTCGCGTCTCCCCCATTTTCCTCGAGTGGCAGTTTGCTTGGCCTCGTAAGTCACCCTGTGACAGGCAGCTTGAAAAAGGCCAAATTTACTAGGGCTGCAGTTGCAGAGGACCATGATGTTTCTCTACTGTATGAATGCATCACAGATTAATGTGATCACAAATGCAGACAGGAGGTGGTGTGCAGGCAGTGTGTGGTGTGCATGCAGGGGGTGGTATAAAGGAAGGGGGTGGTATGCAGGCAGGATGTCCTCCATGTGGGTTTGTATCTACCCAGTTTGTTTAATCACTGTTGTCTCCATTTGTAAAGTGCAACGGAATATGCTGCGCTATATAAGATACTGTAAGTAAGTAGGTGGTATGCAGGCAGGGGGTGGTGTGCACAGAGGTGATGCGGCCGCCACGTCATTTCAGGGGGTGGGGGGCTTGGTGCCGGGTGATGGGCCCGATGAGTCACTGCAGGGGTAGGTGGGGGGGTGATGCGACGGCCGCCGAGTTGCTTCACGGGGGAGGAGTCGGTGGTGGTGAGAGGACAGGCAGGGAGGGAGGGCGAGAGTTGCCGCTCACCTTCATCCAGGCGGGGGGGACCTGCGCCTAACTTCCACCCTCCAGTGGCCGGCACCCTAGGCAAATGCCTAAAGCTGCCTAGTGGTGGCACCGGCCCTGGGTGTGCAGGCAGAGGGTGGTATAAAGGAAGGGGGTGATATGTAGGAAACAGGTGGTCAGAATGCAGGGAGTGGTGTGCAGGCAGGGGGTGGGAAGCAGGCAGGGGTCAGCAAGAAGGTGGAAGGCAGGCAGGAACTGGCACGCAGTCAGGTGAAATGCAGGCAGGGGTGGTGTGTAGGCAGGAGGCGGTGTGCAGGCAGGAGGTGGTGTGCAGGCAGGAGGTGGTGTGCAGGCAGGGAGGTGGTGTGCAGTTAGAAGGTGGTGTGCAGGCAGGAGGTGGTGTGCAGGCAGGGAGGTGGTGTGCAGGCAGGGAGGTGGTGTGCAGGCAGGGAGGTGGTGTGCAGGCAGGAGGCGGTGTGCAGTCAGGTGGCGGTGTGCAGGCAGGAGGTGGTATGCAGGCAGGAGGTCGTATGAAGGCAGCTGGTATGCAGACAGGCAGCGGGTAGTATGAATAACACCCCCTCATCCATTTGCATTGCTAAGGATCACATATGAACTGAATCAGACCCACTGTTACGGAGATGGTTCTTTCTGCAGCATGACTGCCATTGGCTGACACAACAGTTATTTATTGTACTGGATATATGTACACATACCTCCCACCTCTGCTTACCTTTCCATTGGGACCTTACACGCCAAAGGCAATGTAATTGGGACAGTCGCGAGTTATGTGTACATATCAATAAACTGAACTCAAGGCCTGGAGACCTCTCCCCACAATGTTTAATTTTGGGGCATCACTAGTAAAACCCAAACACGTACCAAATGCAGGACTTTTTGTGTGTGTTTTTTGCAATGTACTGTATATCAATGGTTTCGGTGCGTTGTCCAGCAGAATCCTACAGAAAACGACAGAATTCAGAACGATGTGCTCAAACGATGAGCAAATCCTTAAAATCCCAAAATAATGAATGTAGCGAATATTGAAACGAGGAATGAAAGTTCAAATATTAACTCTTTATTCACGTCAGCCTTCACTCATACAAAATAAAAATGAAGTTCAATAATACTTTGTACTGTATTTACATAACAACTTCAATTCCAAATAACTTAACAGATATATATCGTAGGTATTTATTAGGGAACTCTTTTTATATTGCATTTATACACAAATATGGAAATCTAAACTCATATTCCAGCACCACAACTGAAATATTCACATTTGCAAGACATTTTTTTTATATTTCATTTCTAAAAAAATAGAGATGATTAAATCTTTTTGATACAAGTGATCAGAGAAGAGGGTGATTGACCAGAGGACTCTTCGGAACTGGGGTACGAATGGCAGAAGAGGGCATTTCTGGCCAAGATGGTCAGCTCACATCCCAACCTTGGCGCCGTAAGAGGTGGAGCTAATTATTTCACTTGTGATTCTGTGAGGAGACCTGCAAAACATGCACTGTGTGGGGTCATGAGGACCGAGTTTGACAACCTGTGCTTTAAGGGATAACTGCATTGTCCTCAATCTTGGGAGTCCCCATATTTATCCCAATGTAACTATCTGATTTGTTTGACCGATTTCCAGTCAACCAAACTTGAAGAACTTTAATAGAGGGCACACACGGTGAGATATGCACTATTTTTCTATTCGATTGGAAGCAAAATCGGATCGAAATCGAAACGAAATTGAATGCACATCTTATCGTTTTAGCAGCATTTGATGCAGATTTGATTCCGATACTTGTTAACGTTTAGTGGAAATCGAAAAAAAGTATTGCCAGGCAAATCTATATAGTAGAAATCTAATCGAAATCGAAACGAAGGCCAATCAAATTCCACATCTAACCATGTGTACGCACCTTTAGTCAAAGCTTGATTGATCTCACCAGTGGCTTCCTACTTGCTGATAGGATACTAAATTGGGAAGCGGTTGGTGAAATACGTGAAGTAAAGTGATTGGTGCAATTTTTGGAAGAAGAAAATAATGGTTTTGTAAAAGCGGAGTTAATTATTTTTAAAGAGTATTATATTACTAGAGCTAAAAGGCTGCTTTACATGAGACGGGCACCGAGCTGAAAGAAGACTCTACACATCGTTTTATGCAAGAAAACCTTTCAGAAGTTGGCATCGAAAGTGGAAACGTTTTTAAAAAAGAAGAATGAATTTAAGCAATAAAAAAATAAATGTACAGTAATGAATAAACCATCCAGCGAGCAACAGCGATTAAGTGTAGAGAGCTTTTATCTGACCCAAGTGTTTAAAAAGTGCCTCTATGGTAACAGGGAAAGGACGATTGAAAGAACCCCAAGCCCGATCAGTCATGGCTTTTAAAAGGAATATCCAAGCACCACCAAACCAGCTGACTCGGGTTAAAGGTGCCCATACACTGATAAGATTTATCTTCAGATCTGGCTGGTTGGAACAAAAACATGGTTATGGATGAGTGACAGTTTGTCAGTTTTCCAGCATTTCCAAGCAAATGGTCAACTGTCATTTGCTCTCCTCCATAACCAAGTTTTTGTTCCAACCAGACAGATCTGAAGATATCACTTAACCAAATCCAGAGCGTAACGTCCCTCTGCTCTACATATTCCCATGGAATCTGCAAGGGATGCTACTAGAGAGGTGCACGGTTGGGCCACAGTCCTGCAGTGACTTATTAATGATATGGAACCCACAGCTGGTTTCTCCTTGTTTCCCACTGCATCTTCATTCATGTCCTATCGCTAATTATTTCCAACCAAACATGGCATAAGCTAATTGCATTGAAAAGAAAATCAATATAAATGCAAATTTTAACACAAATGTATTTTATGTCGATACAATACACAATGGATACATCAAGGCAGTCACAGGATGTTCAGGACAGCAATAAGCCCCATACAATATGCTGAGGAGAGTGTGGGGGTTGCTAGTAAAACGAGTGGGTTCTACTGTGCAAAATCCTAGGAGCACCATAATTCCGGATGAAGAATCGTCCATCCAACAAAAAGTATTAGATCCACAAATAAATTATCTTCTCCACAACTCATTCTTTATAAACTGCCGCAATGTATTATCTACAGCAGGGGAGGCCAAACCGGTCGTCAAGATCTACCAAAAGTCCACCTTTTCCAGACCACCTAGCTGGTGCGCAGGTGTAGGCATTACTAACTGTCACATTTCCCAGACTCCCTAGCTGGTGCACAGCTGTAGTCATTACTAACTGTCACATTTCCCAGATCACCTAGCTGGTGCACAGCTGTGGTCATTACTAACTGTCAGATTTTCAAATCAGCTGCATTCATTCCTCCTATAGATCCACAGGTTGCCGGATATAAATTAACTGTTGGTAGATCTTGAGGACAGGGTTGGCCACCCCTTATCTACAGTAACAGAACTGATATTGGGTCATTCATGCCAAAATGAAAGGTATACCAGCGTCCAGTATCTCATTCCTACGTTACTGCCTTGAAATACTCTTCTGGTACACAAATAATTATTGTATGATGATATAATGACCTATAATGAATTGTGCTATGACCATACTTGTAATGACTACTCCTTTTAGAACAGTTTTTGAGGAGTTTGACTATTAAGGACATAAAAGTACAATATATTGATATTACAGGTAGGCAAACTGTGGCTCTCCCAAGGCTGACAGGGAATACGGAACTAGTGGTTTTATAGCTGTTGGAGAACCACTTGGGTCCCTAAGCCTAGTCAAATACCACCGACATCCCCAGATGCAAGTAAACCAATCAAAACCACCGTTTTTTATCCCTCTTAACAAGGCATTTTTACAGAAAATTAATCCAATTTTTGCTCTTAATTACACTACTACACTCCGAAAAACTGTTGGGCCTTTATGTTTCTGGGCCTCTCTTCCCAAGACCTTGAACCACTCTTTCTATATAATAAATTAATTGAGTAATAGGTTGGTTACATAGAGATGACTTCAAACCATTGACAAGAACTGAAGGGGGAAAAAAGTGGTAACAAGAAGTAAAGGCTCTGTATATCTTCTGACCCAAGGCCAGGTCTGCTTGGCCAAACGTGGACCTATGGTTAGGAGTACTTGTGGAGAAGGTTGAGAAACGTTGTCCTAGACTAGTCTACTGCCAGTAGAGCATATGACCATGGCTAATGTAGAGATTATATGATCTCCATGGGACAGTCTGCTTTTATACTGTATTTCTCTGTACAATGTTCTGCTCTTTCAAATTACAATTCCTTCTTTAGAGAGAAAAAACAAAACTAAAAAACAAAAAGACAATGATGACACACACGTAAATGAGGAACACAAAAAGCCTTGACCGATCGGCAGTAATCATCAATTTCATCTATTAAAAAGAAAACAGATGAGAAATGTATTGAAACTGAATCGCTCCCGCCCCAAGCCGGAAACTCCACAGGGTGGATAACGCATGTCGGTACCCTTCATTTTGGAAGGTTTTAAAACCAGCAATAAATTCAAGTTTCAGCAATGAGTCCTCCTGGGTCTCAGATGTTCTTTAATTTCCTTTGACGCTACCGGGCCTGGAACCTAGACTCGCAAAGTAGGCACATTGTGTAGGGTCACATTGTCCATTAACACCAGGAGGTCCTTGGGGTCCAGTAAGTCCTGGTAAACCTGGTTCTCCTGGAGAACCAGCCGAGCCTGGCACTCCATCTTTAGCATAGCCGGGTTCTCCAGGAACACCTAGACACAAACATATATTTCTGGTTATAATGGTAAATTATTAATTTTAATAAAAGACTCAATGTACACTTAAAATATTGTATCAATCTGCCCATCACGTTTTAAGAAAAATGGGCCCCACTTCTTCTGCATAACGTGAAGAAGCGGGGACCCATAGCGGCCGAATGTATTATAGTTCCCCCAGCCGATAAGGAGAGCCGTTATGCCCAGCGTTAACGGCTCTCCTTATTGGTGGCCCCGGCATCCCTGCGCATGCGCACTCATGATTCCCCCTTTGCCGGCTCTAATGGGCATGTGCCAGATCTCGCTTTTATCGCAAGATCTCCAGCGCAGCCCGGAGCCAGCAGCATTGTGGGGATAGGAAAACGCTAGCCCTGAGCTGGCAAAAGCTGCCTGGGCGATTTAACGTCTGGGCAGCTGTTAATACATCACCCAGCTGTTAATCACTGGGGGGGGATTGCAGGGGACAGCCCGGCCGAGAGTAACTCAGTGGGCTGTCACTAGCGCACGCTAGGTGTGCCAGTAATGCATTAGGGAAACGTAACCCCCCCCCCCCCCCCGTTAACTAGCGTCAAGTGCATTTCTGGGTGATAGAAAGAGGGTGGCAGGGGAAGCAGTGGGCCACTTAGTCCTCAGGGGCACTGCACCAATGATAGTTCCGCCACGGTGTACTGTTAAATGCTCACAGTGCACATAAATCTAACACACTATATGGGGGTTCTGATAGAGCTGGTCTGGGCAAAGAGCAAGATGGAGGGGGATAAAGAAGCGTATATAGGCTGTAATAGACTACAGTATGTACAGTAGCAACTCACAAAGAAACCCCTCTACCTCCCTCTTCCAAGGCTTGCACACATGCACTCTGAGTGCACTCTCATGTAAAAAAAAAAAATCTCCCAGATCCCTCTCCCCTGAATCCGCCAATGTATTTTTATTACATAAACATGAATAACATACTGTACGCAAGGACTAAAGGACCCTGAGCTTTATTAAGTACCTGGAATTCCTGGCGGGCCAATTTCACCTCTCATGCCAACTCCACGTTCCCCTCGGTCTCCTTTGGATCCCCTCTCGCCTGTAAAATACATCACATTGCAGAGCAACAAAACAGTTACCAAATACTCTTACTGTATAATGTATGTGTTTAGGTCTGGCGACAAGAAGGGACGAGAACACAACAAATACCCAATAAGCTACAAATACTTTTATTCAATAAATTATATTATCAAAATAATAGAACACTAATACTGTATATATGTTTAAAATGTGGATTTGTAGAATTATAATGAATAAAGCAGTGTGTGTGAATGTAACCAATGCCCAGCAAATCTATCTGAACATATAGGGGGTCATTCAACGGATGTTTTGGTCATTTAGGCAAAACATCCATTGTGTGCGGGCGGCGTTTAGATGACGCAGCTTTGCCGGTCAATCAGAATGACCGCCTTAGTCCCATTGTAATCAGGAACTGCACAGTATATAGTATAGCAGTTTATACAAAGTGAATATACTGACCTTTTGGCCCAATGGGTCCTATAGGTCCTTCCGGTCCCGACCGTCCAGGCAGTCCTGGTTCCCCTGCCGGACCTGGTCTTCCGTCAGTTCCATCTTTCCCTGGGTTACCGGGTGGACCTGGCCGGCCCTGTTCGGACTTGATGTGTGCAGGCTGCATCTGAGATATGAGGTAGGATAATTTGGCTGGGGGGGGGAGATAAGACAAAATGAAAGGGTTGACAGGGTTGGAAGGTTGACACAAGCATTAAGTCGACAGTAAAAAGGTCGACATAAGGTTTTCACAGTTGCGAGGAAGATTGACTCCCTCAGGGCCACCATGTCCACGCGAGTTGCGATACCAGCGCCATATTTTATGCCTACGAGTTCACAGACGAAGACAGCTAGACCCACCCCGAACATGCCCATTATCCCCCCCCCCCCCCCAAGTGGCCTCTTCCTGTCAATCACTCTCTCACTCAATGTATTCATCCAATGATATACAGACATTTTTATTCTCCTGCCCATGGCTCGAAAAACAGCTTCATAGGCTGGCCTTCAACGTGAAATAGTAAGTCATTGGCCGAACACCTCGATATTGAGTCAACAAGATAAACCACAGTCCGGGCTACGTGCCAGCTGCTGTCATAGTGACTGGGGAACTAGGTGTGCGAGGGCCCAGGCTAGTATCTGTCGAAACCAATTCATACAGTACAATGGTGTATGACCAGGAGGCTGCTGAAAAGTTACTAACATTATTTATCAAATCATCTAAATATCCTTAGACGTATTGTCTTACAATCAAGCTGCTTCCCCAGCTCTTCTTGAATTAGTCTCCGCAGAGTCTCAATGGATGGAGCTTCTCCCTGCAAACAAGAAGTAGAAGACTTTACATTTATATCCTGGTGTCATTAGTTCACGTTGTACATGTTAGTCGTAGGATGGGAGATGCCAGGAGGGCCGATGGGGTGGTGCCGCCTAACAGCCTAGCTGACCAGATCTGCTCCAGGCTCGGCTCCACCAATAGGCGGCAGGCTAGGGTGCCGGGATTAGGGGGGGGGGGGGGGGGGGGGCTAAGTCTGTCTATGAGGAAGGCATCCTTGTTGTTCTTAATGCAGGTGGTTGTTGTAGAACATCTAAGATGGTAGATTGAAGTTATGTCTAGGGTGACAAGAAGCCTTACACTGGCCCAGGATCCCCCCTCTTGTATCTGGGCCCATCTCTGCTGCCCATTGCAGCCACTGCAGTGCCCACACAGCAATATTTAAAAACAAAAATCAAGAGGGTGCAAGGGATTGCCTTAGGGCCCCCCAATTCGCAAGGCCCCACAGAAGTTGCATCCCCTGAACCCTCTATATTTATGCCACTGCAACCATACCATGCTAGAGCAGGTACTGGAATCTAAGTAGGGGGTTTAGCTATAATACGGTCAGCGCACATAGCAAATAATCAGTGTTCCAGTAATAGACTATTAATAGTCACTGATGCTTTCCAAAATGACCAGTGGCATAACTCCCAGAGACATTGGAGGTACTGGTCACCAGGCTCCAGCTGTCAGGTGGGCACCAAGAATGAAGATGGGTGGGGCTAATTATCTAGGACAGATCTCTCTCCACTCTTGCCATAGTGATTTGCAGTCACTGCTGACTGCTATCCATGTTCACAAACCCCTACTGCAGCCCCTTTGGGGGCTAGGTGGAAGATTTACTAAGCCTAGGAGTGTGATACAATGGAGAGCGTTAAACAACCAACCAATTAGCTCGTAACTGTAATTTGTGGTGTCAAATATCGTCAAATCAGAAAATGAAATCACACATGGATTAGGCATTTGGCTGCACGGATTCGTCCCCGATGACGTACCATTCCGATGAGAGGACTAACGAGTTTAGGCATTAATTGCAATGACATCATAGTATATGTTACAGTGAGAGACCAGAAGTGACATGGCTTAGCTGAAAATGGATATACAGTATAGTAACTTCCACAGTGTGTACGCACGCTATACTTATGTGATACAGTATATTGTGTAACACCACAACCAGATATCAGGTAAGGCAAATACTAGACACCGACTGCACAGCGTGGGGATGGTACGTAAATATATCTAACAGGAAAAGGGAAGATGTTCCATCATTGTGGCTTCCATTTGTCTGCCTGTAAAATACCCATTAAAGTCAATTACACTCCAAACTGTGACTTTTATTACATTGCCATTAAACTGTTTGACATTTCCTGCTGCACGATGTCACCGAATGTCACTGTAACCTGCCAGCACAGCTTCCCGCATGGGGAAAGGTGACCGTCTGTACTGCCAATGATCTATAAATATACGCAATATATATATACACATGTACACAATCTGTCATGTGAGAGGACTTAAACATGTTATTACCCTTGGGCCGGTCAGTCCTGGAGCTCCGGGTGATCCTGGATGTCCTAATTCTCCCTGCTCTCCAGGAGGTCCAGCGGGGCCCATTAAGCCGGTGTGGCCCTTGTGTCCTGGGGTTCCAGGTTTTCCGGGTTGGCCTTTCTCCCCCTGCATGCCCTTGTCTCCCTTGTTACCGGGATCACCCTGTCAATAACCATTGAGTGCGTCAGTGGAAAACCTTCATTCATTTTCACAATCACAGCAGAGAAAAATATAGACTGTAATAAAATAAGGCAAATAGGTGACCTTCATAAGTGGGGAAAACGGGGACGATCCCACGTCCCAGGAAACGGTGGAGATTTAGCTGTGTATTGCTGGAATTACCCTGGGGTTAAAGTGTGTGTGTGAGGGGTGGAGGGGGCTGGACAGAGAGAGGTGAGAAGGCAGAAGGAGTGACAGAGACAGATATTATTATTATGTGTGTAAGGGGCACTACTACTGTGGGCATTGTGTGTATAAGGGGGCACTACTGTGGGAATTATGTGTATAAGGGGCTTTATTACTATGGGACATTTAGTATATGGGGCACTACTGTTGTGGGCATTATGCATATATGCAGTACTACTGCTGTGGGCACTACTACTGTGAGCATTGTGTAAAAAGGACACTAATGTGTGGCATACTTGTATAAGGAGTACTATTTGGTAACATAAATAAGGGGAACTACTGAGTGACATAATGTGAATAAGGGGCACTACTGAGTGATATAATGTGAATAAGGGGCATTAATACTGTATGTTGTGTAATATGAAACAGGGGCACTACATGCAGCGTAATGTGAATAGGATTGTGCTACTGTGTTGTGTAATTTGATTTGGAGGTATTATTGTGTAATCACACACCTTCCTTGTGTGACTACTGTCTCTTTATAAGTATGGGAGGTAGGGCACCAATTTAGTTTGCAGGGGGTGCCAAAAACCCTGACACACTGGCCTGGGCTCCACCTGATGTGTGTGTGTGTGATGTGGGGAGGTGAAATGAGTCCCATCACCTCTATAGGAACACTTTAAGCGCTGGAATTACCTATTCGTTAATTGCAAAAGCGTGTCGATGTAGAATGTGGCTGAACCTTTGTGTACAGCACTTTATGCACCTACAGTATATAACCGATATAAGAACACACAGTACAGTACTATAATAACTGCTTTACAGGACATTGTGGAGAAAACATAACGTACTCGATCGCCTTTAGGTCCTTGATCACCCGGCTTCCCCGAAGCACCCTATAGACAAAACGGAATTGAAAACATGTATTATATTTGTAGGGCGAAGTATGGTCTAAAACCTAGCGAGCACCTTGGCAGATGGCAGGTCTAAAATACTAGTAAATGAAAGTTCAAAAGTAACGCTGCAAGATCATAATGCAGGAATTGGGTTCCAACCATGTCCCAATCACTCCATACTGTAACTAGCCCTATCTACAATACCCACAGATCCCTGTACACGCTAAATAATTGTAACTAACTAACTACAGATCAGTTGGTTATGTGTTATGACCATTCCATACAGCTCATGTGTTGGGGAATATAAGGACATACAGCAAAGCGGAACACTTATTATAACGGAACTACACCTGTATTACAGTCACCTTATATTATGGGACGCTGCGTCATGTGACCATCTAAACATGAGACTAATCCCGCACTTTGGAATCTATTTGTACTGCCATCTCTCTGTGAGTTAATCCTCACATCTCGCTCTCTCATCACTAATTACATATACAAAAACATAAAATATCTGCATCATTTTCTATCTCGTTTATTTTTTCTGAGAGCGAGATGGGCGATGACACTGGCGAGCTAGAACGCATAGAACGTAATTAATACTGTAAGTGCTAAAAGAGAAAGAAAAAAGAAAAAAATGATTTGTTACCTCTTTCCCAGGTGAGCCGCTGTCCCCAGGTTGTCCCTTAAAAAAACAAAAATATTAATTCCACATGGGGGTTATGAAACTTTAAAGGGCTGTTCTGGTTGAATCACAAGGTTGACTCTCAGGTCACTTAGATATGCAGGCACCCTCGGGAGGAAGTGGGCGGGAAGCTGACAGCCGGTGGTGTCCCCTGCCCCCTGCCCTCCCACCCGCGCCACAGGCAATTTGCATGGGAACGCCCAGCGCTTTTTTTGCACATTCAAAATCTACAGCAGATTCGCACTGACACAATATAATTGTATCAGTTGGTTAATTTGTTGCGCCGCACACACGGGCTGTCAGTGTGAACAGGGTGATATCTGTCCTGGAGTGACCTGTATCTGAATATTTATTATTTGGGAAACCGGTTACACGCAATTCTCAGCTCTGTGTCGCAGCTGTTGCGCTCGGTGACACTTGTCACATCCGGTTTGCACTGACACAACAACCTTTTTGTTTCCCTATTGTAACACTACAAAGTAATTAAACCTACATCTCATTGCTGTTATATATTAAATTGTATTTTATACAGTAGTTCCAGTTGAAGTAACTTTACCTGCCATAGCGGCACGCTGCTGCAAACTTCCATAGTGCGACCGAAGGTAGCATATAAGAATGCACCAATCAGGCTTTGTAGGCTTCGGTCACCTAAATAACTATCTGTCCAACCATGTATTAATCCAAAATGCTCTGCTAGAGATTACATAGAGGTATCGATCAATACGGCGTGCGCTGGTTACTGCTGCTGGCTGGCTTCTGACAGTGAGAAGCTGTGTACGCTCCTGTGCTGGGAGCTATGAAGAGCATAGAAGAGCATTGCAGCCAGAGAAAAAGGACATTACATCAATATTAACACATGAGAACATAATATAACCAAACTACTAATCTGCATTGTATGGAATCACAGGACTACATTTACTTACCGGAGGTCCTTTATGTCCCTGAAACCCGGGCATTCCTACAGTGCCCGCCTCGCCTTTGCTTCCTTTAGGACCCTAAATTGCAGAAAAAGGGAAAACAGTAAGATATATATTGTATATCCAGTGTACAAAGCATATAGACAGATATCAAATCTACAGCCTTACCATAGGTGTATGGTACTCCTTTGTGATGTCTAATATTATCTTTCCTTAGGTGATGTCTTTTCCTTTGTAATGTCTAATATTACCTTTTACTTATGTGATGTCTTTTCCTTTGTGATGTCTAATATCCTTATCTTTAAATATTTATTATCATATATTTTGCATTTGTTTAAGGCTTTCTTTTCCATCTCGCTTTATATGTACAATTATACTATTATATTTACTGCCAGGACTTAAACTCAACCTGTTGGATCCCAGTCAAACACCCTATTCACTGAGCTATTTGATCCTGCATAAGAGCTAGGAGATTTTGAACTTTATGAAGTTACTTCAATTGAGAAAGACCTGTGTAGTGTGCAGCCAAAATTCCAATCCCTTGCAGCTACCCACGCGTATGCAGTAGTCTGTGGCACAGTGCCATAGTCTTTATCGCAGGGAGAGGAGATGACCTCACTGACCCATCCTCTCTTAATATGCCCCCAGCTATTTACAGCTTCAGCTTTGTCTACTGTCACTAGGAAGCCTCAGTGACGGAATATGCTAATGTAACTATCACCGAAGTGAGGATGGGAAAGGGGTCACCTTCAGGCGATCCCAGTGCATCCTGTAGTGCATCAGGCCAATTAGCCGAGCACAGATGTGGCCACACCCACCAGTTATAAAACTGTGCTTCGCAGTGGCATGTGCCTAGAAGACTGGTATTACAATTCCTGCATGTGGGCTGCTTCCATGCCCTCAAGGTGAACCTGGGCAGGTCCACGTAATCAGTACCCACCCAAACCTCCTCTTAGCAACCCTGCATGAACCCGGGGACACGTACCACAAGAGATCATAAGCTGAGATACTGACACTACATCAAATATTATATATTATATATTTTGCTAATTCTCCAATACAACTGTACTGATCTGCTTTTTAAAAACCATCCAAGTACAGCCTACAAGTTGCACTTACCATCACACCGGGAGCCCCTGTGTTCCCCTGGGGGCCGACGTTTCCATTTTTACCCTAATAAAATAAACAGCAGAGACAGCGGTTAGCAGACTGGAAGGGTCACAGCTGCGTACCTCTGCAACGGGTGGAGAGGGCAGTGCGTCATAACAGATGAGACTTTGTTTTGGGATCAATTGCATCAAGCACAGATGACTCATCGGAAAGGTCATGTCCCCACCGGACTTCCTGGCCGATACTGAGGGTAGGAATGACAAATGCTTGGCGTGTGCATGCCTTATACCTGGGCCAAGATTCCTCCTTTACAGATAATTGTTTTTTGCAATTAACTTAATAGATCCTATTTTCCAGACCGGCTGCAAAGACACAGGTTGCACTTTATTATTCACCAGTCACCTCGTTCACCCCTCACAGGGACTACAAGATTATTACTGACACTCACCTGGAGTTCTCATGTCAGCCTCATAAAGCCAGACACATGGGAGTTTACTCTGCCTGAACTGAATGCAGCCGTCATGTCAATATTCAGAATGCCGACACAACAAAGCCGACATGATCAAAATATTAATATATAGTAAATGTCGATAGCTGACACAATTGTAGAGTTAGGATGAGGTTGGGATTCCTAGGATGGCCCAGTTTATTACAAACTCATATAAGTCTTGCTGATTATCTATCCCCATACCCCATCCCCAAACCTGACCCCAGAGCATCACCACCCCCCGATCATTCTTCCCATACATACATACATAGATACATACATGCACAATGCATAGATACATACATACATACTCAGAACAGACACAACATACATACAATACATGCTCAACATTCTGTACATACATAGTAATCATGAACACAAAAAACACATAGAACATACATACATACATACATACATACAAACAGAGCATACATACATACCCACACAATGCATACATACATGCATACACACAATGCATACATACGTACTCAGAACAGACACAACATACATACAATACATGCTCAACATACTGTACATACATAGTAATCATATACACAAAAAACACCAAGAACATAAATACATACAAACAGAGCATACATACATACATACACACAATGCATACATACGTACTCAGAACATACACAACATACATACAATACATGCTCAACATTCTGTACATACATAGTAATCATGAACACAAAAAACACATAGAACATACATGCATACATACAAACTGAGCATACATACATACACACAATGCATGCATACACACAATGCATACATACAAACATACACACAATGCATACATACATACTCAGAACAGACACAACATACATACAATACATGCTCAACATTCTGTACATACATAGTAATCATATACACAAAAACACAGAACATACATACATACATACAAACAGAGCATACATACAATCAGAGCATAGATACATACAAACAGAGCATACATACCTACATACAAACAAACAGAGCATAGATACATACAAACAGAGCATACACACATACAAACAGAGCATACATACATACAATCAGAGCATAGATACATACAAATAGAGCATACATACCTACATACATACAAACAAACAGAGCATACATACATACAAACAGAGCATACATACATACATACAAACAATCAGAGCATAGATACATACAAACAGAGCATACATACCTACCTACATACATACACATACCTCCAATCTGCCCCCATTACAGTGAGACACTCCTACTTATTGGAGGCTGCCTCGCTGTTCTTCTGCAGTGTCCCAGGGGTTGGAGGCAGTTGGGGGCAGATGGAGATCACCGCTGCTCAGCAGCCGGTTATCACCGAAGAGATGTTGCGCACGGCATCTCCAGTGCAGGGAGGAAGCCGTGTTGGGGTTGGCCAGCTATTCGGGAAGCCTGATATATTTCTTTTTGTGTAAAATAAAGCTTATCGGTGTACTTGCACGACAGACAGGCAAGGCCCAACATGCAGCGCTCGGCAGCCTATTTACCCACTTTTTTTTTTTTTGCAGCGGTTAGTTTTATTATATAGATTCTAATTCATTTGTAATAAATGTGTTTTTTTTTTTCTTTACAGTTATTACAATTGTGGTCACTGGCACGGATGTTATTACAAATCTTAACACAACTTTGTTTGACAGCAGACTTACAGACGGTCCTCTGATCCCTCTGGGCCCCTGATGACCTGGTGGTCCGGGATCTCCCTAATAAAATGCAAAGAAAGATCAGCAACGGAAACAAACGCTTCAGCATAAATAATATATTTCTGTTCGGCTTGGGACTGCGACAACGAGAATTTCTTCATGTTAATTATAGCGAGGCACGGGAACTGGAGGCTGCACAATTACACACATCTCATCCATTAGCATAACACAGCCATAAAACAGGCCCTTGGTAGAGATATGCACAGCTCATTTATTAACTTATCTATCTATAATTCCAGCAGCTAATTACACCAAAAGCTCACGCGGAACTTATCGATATTTTATTTAGTCCGCTCCGTTCATTTATTTCTTTCCTGCATGAACTCACAATATTCACAGTGAGATTGCAGTATACAGCGAAGCAAGCTTCCGTTATACACCATCTACACCGCGGAGGCACAACACGTTCACCGCTGTAGTTATTATGGGATGTTTAATTACACAGCATCTATGTGTCCAACTATGGACTAAAGAGGAACTAGCTGGCATTATCCAAATACCTGACTGCTCGTTCCCATGTCGTGAAGGCTGATTCGACTTAGTTTGATAAATTAGTTAGTTTACATATATGTCCAACTGTCCCCAATTCCTTTGGTGAGGATTGTCCTGTCTTCTTGTGTCCCAACTGTCAGGGTATGTTTCTGCTGGCTATGGCTTCCAGATCTGATCATCAGAGCCGCCATCAAACCTTTTGATATTTTAGGGGAAGGGGAAAGTGTCTAGGCACGTGTTCCTTGTACCCAGCCAACACCCCCCCCCCCCCCCCCCCGTCCCTCTGGCAGCTTTGTTGGTCATTATACAGATAGGGCCCTTCCCATTCAGCGGGGGTCGCCAACCGCCAGCCTCCGGAAGCAGACGCGTGCACACAAGACGCTCGTGCATCCCCTTCCAACAGATCTCACCGTCGGTCCCCGTCGCGGTCCGCCGGTTCCCACCGCCTCCTGGCACTCCCCAAACCCTACCCATCTCCCTGAAGCGGAGACGGGCAGGGTTCCCATCCCCCGCCGTCTGTAAAATGGAGCACCTCTCTGCCGGCGATCGCCAGCGGGGACATTCTGGCGAGCCCTAGCGCTGGCTGAGAGGTGCTCATCTGTATGTAATTTACCATCTTGGACATATTGAAAGAGGGCAGCCTACTACAGCTCCCCCTCACGTCAGAAGTGGTGATGGGGCCTCTAGTGGCTAGATAATCAGTGACGATGGTCAAATAGTTGTTTGCTATCAATCACAATATTATACTGTACATATTGTGTGTTTGTAACAGATTGTACCGGCACTCACCTCTTTTCCCGCTGTGCCTTCCCGTCCTGGAGGTCCTGGTACACCCGGCTCTCCCTAGGAAAAAAAGGCCATGAATGACTCCACCCAACAAATAGTGTGTCCTACTTAACCATGGTAGCGTACAAATAAATAATGCAGTCTATGTAGCACAGTGGGCCTAATTCAGCAGACTGTAACTATCCTCTCTGTGAAGCGTAACTGCCAAAGGCTCCGGGCTCCGAGCCCTGAAGAGGCGCCTGCATGGTAAGCGGGACCTGTGTGGTTTACAGCGGGTGAATGCTGACCCAAGCCAACTTGTCTCCGGGTGACTGAGATCAACTTACGCACCTGTGTCCTCTGTAACATGCCCGGTTCCTAACCACAATGCGATTACAAAATATGTGCAATCACGTCACAGAAATGCTTTACAGTACTGCAATGTACTTGCATAACTAGAGTTACCCGCTGCCCGCTCAGGCTAGCTGCACAGACAGGTGATGTGCCGCCACGTCTTGGCTCACAGCGGTTGTGTGTGATGTCATGTAGCCACAGTGAACAGCCAAGCAAACAGTCCGGACACACATCCGCTGTCCAGACTGTGCCCACCCAATGCCCCATTGCAACCCCCTGCCTTCACTTACACTGCGGTCACATTTTTAAGAATGTGACCGCAGATGAGGACATGAGCTTGCACGCATGCCTAGAACAGCAAAAGTTGCCAAATAGCGATGTTCGATGTTCAGCAACCAAAGCTGAATTGGTACATAGTGCAGCATATATGCGTATCATTTTGATGGTGACGCTTATAAAACACTGTGTGAATCCCCTGCTCCAGCCCTGTGTCTGCCCTCACCTGCCCCCCTCTGGAGCGCACGACTGAGTGAGTGTGAAACTCCCATTTGCTCCCGGGGGTTTCCGGTAGGGGGTGGGGATGATTATATCGCTCAGTGCCTCTGATTCAAGAACAGTTGCCCAGTGGCATTGAGGGCCTAATTCACATGTGGATGGAGTTGCTGCTTCTTTGACAAGTAGACGTTTTCCGCTTTCAGTATGGTCTGACCTGAATCCTTGGACACAGCATCGGATCACTGAAACACCCCAGAGGGGATTTTCCAACAAGCCACCCGATACAGATCCTCTTAAGAGGCCAGGAAATCTCCATTCAATGACATAGATCCTGGCCTCTTCCCTCCCCCTACACGGTGGCGATACGCATCCATTTTCCATCGTCGACACCGCTTCGTAATCTGATGCTGTCCTGTGCCCTGTGTCACTAGGCCTATTCACCCGCACACAGAACTGGTGCTGAACATGCACAAAGTATCAAAAATCCGCACTCGCTATTGCAGCAGTGTATGGCCAGCCAATCCCACTGAGCTACCTGGGCGGAGGAGCGCCTGCGGTCATTTGATGTGTGATGTATCGCATGCGACCCCTGTACCCCGCCCCTGGGAGAGGCATGCAGGTCCGACCTCTAACCCAGAGGAGACATCAAAGGCATCCCATTTTGCCCAATTTCTCGTCCCGATCCCCCGGGTACACGTGAAATCGGCCAAAATTTCTAAAGTGTAAGGGGGGCATTTAGACTGAGAAATTGGGATCTTAGGAATGGAAACCACCAACATTAAAGACTCCAATAACGTAGGAAACCTGAGAAGAGTGAAACAATTTAAATAGGAGGCCAAGGATTTGTATCTAAATATGTATAAAGAGCATGAATAGACATGATTATGACTTACTCTGGTGCCAGGTAGCCCGGCGTCCCCTCTGTGGCCCTTGAATCCCTGAAAGATAATATATATTAACTCTGCAATAATCTGTGAATCATAAGCCAACATCAACCCAATAACAGACATGTATTCTGCAAAACCATTGTGGCTTGCGGCCATTTAAATCACAGCTGGCCTAAAGTTGCACAAAATGGCCGCCGCTTCCTCATGCAGCAAACACACCTCAGAAAGCAGAATTGTGAGGCCGATTTGCTGGTCATTGGTCACCTTTGTGTGTTGACATTTTCACCACGTCGACCTTGCGCGTGTTGACCTTTTGGGTTTGACTTAGACACCGTTGACCTACTTTTGACCCCATGACCCACACCCTTATAAAGTCCCTAAACATTTTATTCTCTAACTTGTGCTGATGAGACCCAAGAAGATCACGAGATCTATCTAGAAGTTGTATACCATGGACCCTACAGGGTAAATTTACTAAGATGGCATACCTCCCAACTGTCCCGCTAAACGCGGGAACGTCCCGGTTTTTGGGGACGTTCCCACGTCCCGCCCGCGTCCCGCTGCGGGGGGGGGGGTGGGTGGGAGTCCCCCCCAATCTGACAGAATAGACGCTGTGTGCAGTGGCCTAAAACGGGGGTGTGGCCTAATTTGCATAATCTGCACCCACGTTTGCATATGCCGCCCCCCCCCCCTCCCCTTTTCGGGCGCAGTGTCCCTATTCTTCAATTGAGAAAGTTGGGAGGTATGAGATGGGAGTTCTATTGAAGAAGCAACCAATCAAATCTTTTATAGAAGCCAGTTCCATTAAGAGGGCTGGGAGTAGTAGGTTTATAATCCCTAGTGCACACAGTGTTGCTAATTTCGGTGGCTCTGCCCGTTAAATGAGGATTTCATAACTCATTTCTTCATTTTTAGAGCCAATGCTGTTTTCATCTACACATCACTGTGTTTAATTCATTAAAATACAAAAATAAATTGCCTACTTAAGAAGCAGCCATTCTCTATGTCCCACCGTTACTTGTTATTCGATTAAGTCATACATCATTTGCATGCAGTGTTAATTAGTGCTGATCAATGACATGAGAGTAAAGCCCTGAACAAACGGTGTGATTTCATTTCTATTCAATCCCGATTCGATCGAGATTAATCGCACAGCACAGTGTCCCCATTAAATTTTGACTATATACTACAGATCTGTACTATATAAAAACTATACACAGTCTAGTTTTCTATTCAATATAGACTGCACAGGAGTGTGCATCAGGATCCAATGCGACTGAAAACCGTTCGATTTTGATTCGATTTTGTCCAACCATGTAACATGTGGAGAGAGAGTTAGATTTGGGTGAGTTATTTTGTTTCTGTGCTGGGTAAATAAGGCCCCATACACAAAGCAATTTGGGGCTGATTTCACCCGATTTGGGGACGATTCCGGCAGGTCACAAGACTGGATGTGACTTAGAGAAGTCGCATAGTGTATTGTATTGGGGCCTTTACACTGCAATTTAGATTTAGATTTCAGTTTGAACACACCCCACCCAAATGTAACTCTTTCTGCACATGTTACATCTGCCCCACCTGCAGCACAGCATGTTTTTTTCAATATGCAAACATTGCAGCCTTGCTAACAGGACTCAAACAGGCCCACAGCGCTTTTTGCTGACAGAACTTATTGTTGTCATCACATTTCTGCAGCCTGTAGACGTGTAAGGGACGCTGTAATAGAGATGTATTTGTCAGCCAGTGACATTCCAGGTGATTTCTGTGCTGCTATCTATGAAGCTTCCCTGGAAATAACTCGGAGCATCTGAAAATGAATGATGCACCAACTTCTGCCAGCGAGTAAACGGTTGTTATTTCATGGAAAGAAGATAGAGATCTTCGGAAACTGACAGGACTCACTTCACTAGAAGACATTTATCATTTCCAGGGCTGTGCCGGAGAAGTGAGGGGTCACCATGTTCGAGACCAGCATTTTTCAACCACTGTGCTGTGGCACACTTGCGTGCCTTGAGCTGTTCTCACGTGTGTGAGCCCAGATCTAGAGATGCCCACACCAGTTTACAGCCACCCCCACCAGTTCAACAGTTATTCACTGGTCTCTTATTTTCATGCATGGGCCAATGTGTTTTATTTTTGTTACCTGTGGGGACCAGGGTGATTGTTTTTTTTTTGTTGTTTTTTTTTCACATGGGGTTGTTCTTTTCCTGTGGGGGGCAATGTTTTTTTTTTCCTGTGGGGGACTGATGGTGTGACTTGGCAATTTCAAAATTTTCTTTGGTGTTCCACTAGTTTAAAAAGGTTGAAAGTCATTGGTCTAGACCAGTGGTAGCCAACTCCAGTCCTCAAGAGACATTTTCCAGGCCACCTAGCTGCTGCACAGGTGCACTCATAACTTGCTAACACATAAAAAAGAGCCACAGGTGGAGCTAATTACTTCACTTGTGATTCTGTGAGGTGAGCTGGAAAACATTAACTGTTGGTAGCTCTCGAGGACTGGAGTTGGCTACCCCAGGTCTAGACTATGACCTCGGTAATGGCCATTTTCTTCTGCAACTCAAAATGGCTGCAAAGTGCATCAGTTATTTGTCAACATTTTCACTTTTTGCTGGAGGCTTCGGGGGAAAATTAACTAAAGCTTCTAAGAGTGAAAGGTGACGTGATCCCATAGCAACCAACCAGATTCTGTCTATTGTTTCTCTATTGCATCCTCAAAAATGATAGACAGGATCTGATTGGTTGCAATGTGCACTACAACTGCTTTTAATAAATACATGGTGAGAAAAAAAAAACAAAATATACAGTATTCCGAACAGGGCCGTTTCTAGACAATTTAGCTCCCAGGGCAAATAAATAAAAATGCGCCCCCCCCCCCCCCAAATACATAACATGAAATACAAGAAATTGCGCGCGCCGAAGGCGCGCGCGCCGAAATAGGGGGCGTGGTTTATTTTAAAAGGGGGTGTGGCTTAAAATAAGGGCGTGGTCTAGCAGCAAAACAATTACCTTACATCTCACTTTTGCAACCTGCATGTCCAGACATTGGTTACCGCAGGAATTGTCATTGTCCTCCCGCACTTAAGTTGGCGGGCTGAAGGCCACACAGTGACATAAAAATATAAAGCCCCACACAGTTACCTAGTACGCCTCACAGATCAAGGCCAAACAATGACAGGCTACTTAAATCATACACTTTTTTATCCGTGATGCCAATTACACATTACATATTACGCCGCACACCATGATGGCAAGCACACAATACTCCCCACAACGTAATGCCTATTACACATTATGCCCAACGCTCCGCTGCCGCACAACTGATGCCGTTTACTAATATGCCCCCACAGTGCCACACATATATGCCCCACAGTCCCAGCTATGCCCCCACAGTGCCACACATATATGCCCCCACAGTGACAGCTATGCCCCCACAGTGCCACACATATATGCCCCCACAGTGATAGCTATGCCCCCACAGTGCCACCCATATATGCCCCCACAGTGACAGCTTTGCCCCCACAGTGCCACAGATATGCCCCCACAGTGCCAGATATGCCCCCACAGTGCCACACATATGCCCCTACAGTGCCAAATATGCCCCCACGGTGCCACATATATGCCCCCACGGTGCCACATATATGCCCCCATAGTGCCACACATATGCCCCCACAGTGCCAAATATGCTCCACAGTGCCACACATATGCGCCCACAGTGCCACACATATGCCCCCACAATGCCACATATATGCCCCCACAGTGCCACATATATGCCCCCACAGTGGAAAATATGCCCCCATAGTGCCACACATCTGCCCCCCTCAGTGCCAGACCTATATGCCCCCACAGTGACAGAGGATAATATCCCAGCAGCAGCACAACTCACCGTTGCTGCTGCTGCTGGGGAGAGCAGAGTCCGGGTCTCCGACTCCGAGTCCCGTTGCCGCCGCTGCTTCTGTTTCCCAAGGGAGGAGAGGGGAGCGCATACCGCATCTCTCCTTCACTGTGACTGGGCTGACAGGAGACAATCATATCTCGCGGGCTGGCTCCTTATTGGCTGCCGGCCCGCGAGCTGATTGGCTAACAGCCCAGTGACACAGCGAGGGGAAGGAGAGACTTATGCGCTCCTCTCTCCCCTCCAAGATCATCTTTTTGGTGCGGCGTACGGGGCGTGCGGGGGGGACAGCGGCGTGGGGGAAGCTGGCGGGCGCCCTGGCTGCTAAACAGAGGCGGACAAGCCGTGCGGCGCCCTGGGCTGCTGCACGGCTTGTCCGCCTCTAGAAACGGCCCTGATTCCGAAATATATATACAGGTTGACCGCAAGCATTTTTAGGGGGGATTTTGGAATATATATTTTTTTCCATACTTACCTGGTCCCCTCGTGGTGCCCCGATGGTCCCTCGACATCCACGGCAGCCTTCCGGTCCCACGGGTGCATTGCGCGAGTGTGCGGGTGCGCCGGTGACATCCCTGGCATGGCCATGCACTCGCGCAATGCACCCCTGGGACCTGAGGTGCCCCTGAAGAAGATCCCAGAGGACGCCATGGACATCGGGGGACGAGGTAAGTATGAAAAAAGAGGCGAGAAAAGGGGGAAAGAAGAAAAAAATATTTTTAAAAAACACGGTTTCAGAATATTTGGGTTTTTGGAATACCAATATTTTGACAGTGGGAGAAGTCCGGAAAGGAGTGAAAGGGGGGCAGGGCGAGGCTACATTTTGGGGGCGGGGCGAGGCTGACGTCACCAAGCCCTGCCCCCATGACTGGCAGCAGCATCAATTTGCGGGTCCGTGGATGGGGGAGGGGCTAAAATGATGCAATTTACATCATTTTAGCCCCGCCCCCTCCCCGAGGACCCACGGAATTCGGAGTTTATCTGAAGGGGGAGCCAGGGCTCCTGCGAAAATGCGGCAGACTTGCCCACCTTCCCGGGGGGCCGGGAGGGGGACCCAAATTGCGGGATCCTCCCGGCCATTCCGGGAGGGTAGGCAAGTACGATATATTTGTTATGCCAGCCATTTGTTTTTGTATATATACTGTAACATTTTTTTTTTTTTAACTTAGAAGAAAATTAAATGCTAATAACAATAATTTTAAGTAGCATACTTACAGGCAGTCCTTGTGCCCCTTCTCTGCCTGGCGGGCCAAGATCTCCTGGTTTCCCCTACAGAACAGAGAGTATTATAGGTAGTTTACAAATACAACATAAGTGAATTCATATTTATATATATATATATATATATATATATATATACTGTATATAAATGGATGTGTGTGTGTGTGTGTGTGTTCCAGCATAACTCTGAAATGCCAGGAGCAATTTACACCAAACTTTGTACACATATGGCTTACAATCTGGAAAAAACACTGTGGGGTTATGATGTGCTTAGCACCCCCATCGGGGTCCTAAAAAGGGGTCCTAAAAAGGGGTGACCCACACAAAGTGGGTCAGGGAAGCAACATATGGCAAAGTTGCATAACACAGAGGGGGTAGAAGACATTGATTGGGTCCAGATTAGGCTCACAGCCACGAACACCCGCAATCCCATCACTGCCGAGGGGCCCGGGGACCTTACATGTGTCATTACGTGTTGACCCATGGCTCGTGTCAACATAGTGTTCATGTCGATTTAATGCACTCTGATCAATAGCGGTCAACCAATTGGCTGTCGACATGATGTGTTTGGGTCCCTCAGAAGTTTGGGTCCCTCATCGTTCACCCAGTGCTGTAACCAGACAGGCATGTGATTTGCTTTGCATTACCAGACCACAGAATAGTTCAGCCTTTCCTACAGTGCCGAAGACATTAGGGTGAAGGCTGGAGGGGTAGAGATGGAGACGCAGGTAATTAGAATGCAGAACAGTCCTGCCATACCCCACCGCATCCCGCTCAGCCCGAATAATGATTTCCAGGACACTGCTACGGATATGCCAGTCACAGCTCAGTCAGCCTGAGAGCTGCTCAGTGTAAAGTCAGTTATATGAGAATTATTTATCAAGCGTTTTTAAATTCAAAGCCACAACAAAGTGAGAGGATCAGAATGTGAGCCGGGAGAGGGCCGTAATCAATAACTCTGGAAGTGTTTGTGCCGGCTGACTTCATTCACGGGCCAATGATAAATAACCTGGCCTACGCTCCACCGCTCTGTGCGGATTAGGACGGGAGCAGAGAGAGGGGAAGGAAGAGATAAGATCCTTCAGGATTTCACAGAAAGGAGAACCTGCACTACTGTATGTGTTTTAGGTGCAATTATAGGTACAGTAGATGCCCACTTCCCCCCCACAACCAGTGCCATAAATAGATATTTGTAGGCCACATAGAAAAAGTTTGAAAGGACCCATATGTACTGTACCAATAAATGGTGAATATTGTATATATAGCACATGTTGCTTTGACAATGAAGGTGGCCCCTCTCAGCTCTGGGCCCCATAGCAGCTGCACCTATGGTAGCTACACCCCTGTATATAACACATGTACCTGTGACAGGGAAGGTGGCCCCTCTCAGCTCTGGGCCCCATAGCAGCTGTACCCCCTGCACCTATGGTAGCTACACCCCTGTATATAACACATGTACCTGTGACAGGGAAGGGGGCCCCTCTCAGCTCTGGGCCCCATAGCAGCTGCACCCCCTGCACCTACGGTAGTTACACCCCTGTATATAACACATATAACTTTGACAGGGAAGGTGGCCACTCTCAGCTCTGGGCCCAGAGCAGCTGCACCCCCTGCACCTATGGTAGCTACACCCCTGTATATAACACATGTAACTGTGACAGGGAAGGGGGCCCCTCTCAGCTCTGGGCCCCATAGCAGCTGCACTCCCTGCACCCATTGGTGGTAGCTACACCCCTGTATATAACACATGTAACTTTGACAGGGAAGGTGGCCCCTCTCAGCACTGGGCCCATAGCGGCTGCACCCCCTGCACCTATGGTAGCTAAACCCCTGTATATAACACATGTACCTGTGACAGGGAAGGTGGCCCCTCTCAGCTCTGGGCCCCATAGCAGCTGCACCCCCTGCACCTACGGTAGTTACACCCCTGTATATAACACATATAACTTTGACAGGGAAGGTGGCCCCTCTCAGCTCTGGGCATCATAGCAACTGAACTCCCTGCACCTATGGTAGCTACACCCCTGTATATAACACATATAACTGTGACAGGGAAGGTGGCCCCTCTCAGCTCTGGGCCCCATAGCAGCTGCACTCCCTGCACCCATTGGTGGTAGCTACACCCCTGTATATAACACATGTAACTGTGACAGGAAAGGTGGCCCCTCTCAGCTCTGGGCCCAATAGCAGCTGCACTCCCTGCACCTATGGTAGCTACTCCCCTGTATATAACACATGTAACTGTGACAGGGAAGGTGGCCCCTCTCAGCTCTGGGCTCCATAGCAGCTGCACCCCCTGCACCCATAGGTGGTAGCTACACCCTTTTCCACAGCCTAACCCACCCATCCTGCCAATAGCTTAACCCTAATATTAACATTCTGAGAAATAAATTGATCCTAGTATGTAAATGACACAATATGTTTTATACAGAAAATAGCAGATACGTTTGGTCAATAAGCAGAAGTAAACAGAAGATTGCCAATGGCATAACGCCACTATTATTGTGTCTCTCTCTATACACAGTATATATATATATTTATATTATTGCTATTACACAATATTCTCCAGTAAGTCTCCTGTAACTGAGTACAGGCAGCCCAGTAATCCCAGGTGTGTGAATGTAGAACTAATGGGAACACAGCAGAGGGGTGACATTTCGACTGGTTCTATAAATCACCCCAAGTGTTTGTTAATACGCCTGCCAGTGCAGCGCTACTTAATAAAAATGACTTACTGCTTCTCCCGGGGCGCCTGGCTTCCCGTCCTTTCCGTCTTTTCCAACGATGCCCTGAAATGAAGAGAATGGAGGAAAACAGCATTATATCAGCTACAGCGCTTACAGATTGTAAGTAACTAATAGGGAAACAATTATTCATATACCCTGCATTACAGGGACTGTGGAATACTGTATGTACCATTAACTATAGACATTACATACGATCTATTCATTATTGGTAAGGTCTGTGTATTCTTTTGGGATGCACCTGTCCGTCTATTAAAAATGTGCCAGTAAGTAATAAGTACACCTGTGCACCTGCTGGGTAACCTGGAAAACATGAACTGTAGGGGAACTTGAGTTAAGAACCACTGATTTAGAGTGAGGCGTTAGAAACATTTGTAGGCTGGGCCTGGTGAGCACCATATAATGGGCCTTATTCTAGTTCACTCTTTTTGACAAAATCCTTCATAGATGGACAAAACCATGTGCACTGCAGGGGGGCAGATGTAAAATGTGCAGAGAGAATTAGATTTGGGTGAGTTATTTTGTTTCTGTGCAGGGTAAATACTGGCTGCTTTATTTTTACACTGCAATATAGATCTCACTGTGAAGTAAAACCCCACCCAAATCTAACTCTCTCTGCACAAGTAACATCTGCCCCACCTGCAGTGCACATGGTTTTGTCCATCTAAGAAGGATTTTGTCAGAAAGAGTGAACTAGAATAAGGCCCAATGTGGAGTGCCAAGTGAATTTGTCAAAATACAGTAGGTGCGAAAATTGACAAGCAAACAGCTGTATTCATCATAATAACTTTTAATGTTACCTTACTGTATATAGGAAATATAATCTTTTTTTTTTTTACACAATATTTTGTCATTTGAATGTATATAATAAATGGGAGCGACGCTGGCATATTCTCTCACAGAGATGGTTGGTGCTCAAAGGGTTGAGGATACAACTGTGGGAAAGTCTGACCATCCCTTTTCGCTTTACATCAGTGGTGTCCAACTCATGGCCCTCCAGCTGTTGTGGAACTACACGTCCCAGCATGCCCTGCCAAAGTTTTAGCAATCCATTATATAAATTCTGTAGCAGGGCGTGCTGGAACGTGTAGTTCCACAACAGCTGGAGGGCCAGGAGTTTGGCACCACTGCTTTACATGAAGAGGTAAAAAAAAAAATATTCTGCCAAATCTTTCTCTGTGTCTTTTTGTATGATTATTATTAATATGTTGTACAGTTATGTAATGCACACATGACAAATAAGCACATAGATGTATCACAGTCTCCCGGCCTTCACTGCCATGCTTACCGGTAGTCCTGGTAGCCCAGACGGCCCTTGTGGTCCTGGAGGACCCCCCTTGCCCTGAAAAAAAAAACCATATATAATTATATTATCATCATACTTGCCTACTTTAAGGGTCTCCTCGGGAGAAGCGCAGAGAGGAGACTCACTGTAGATTTGTCCAGAGGCGGGGCTAGTTTTCACTAAGCCCTGCCCCCATTCCTGTAAATGCTGTGATTTTTGGCTCTTCGGGGAATGGGTGGTACTAAATGACTTGATTTGAGTAATTTAAGCCACGCCCCCTCCCCAAAAGAGCCACAAATGCCAGTATTTGACCAGCAGAGAGGGTGGGGTGTAGGGGTCCTGATAGATGTAGTAGGCTTGCCCACCCTTCAAGGGGGCCAGGAGGGGCACCCGATTTTCAGGACTCTCCTGGCCATTTCGGCAGGGTAGGTAAGCATGAATATCATTATTTTTATTAAGCTAAACACTTAACCGTGAGCAGCACAAAATAAAAGCGAAAAGTAATGGTCTCAGACAGCAGGTAGATTTTGGGTTCCATTGTATAGGTCAACAGTCAATACGTCCACCCTGTATGGCCAAATATGGGAATAGCAGTGGCGAGCGGTGGGGTGAGGCAGGTGAGCCAGAGCCTTTTCTGTCATACTAACATATATGCTGAGTTTGAGTTTAGAAAGTTTGTCAAAAATGCAAAGAATATATTTAAAAAAATCTTATTTTTATTATTCTAATAATTTGTATAGTCAAAACTTTGGAGTAAAAAGTATATGGCTGGCTACCTTTTCTGCGCATCTCTTATTAAAACTCAGCGAATCTCTAGCAATATATACTGCTGCACATGTGTATAATGCTGGCATGTACCCCTGGGCTAATATATTTTGTGCAAATCTGGCTCTGGTACTTGCCAGGGACTCCTCAGCCATTTACCTCACCGCACGTCCTTGGGGTATAGTAACCTTACACAAAGCGTAGTGAGCAAAGCAAACCAGCTAATGGGGGCAGTACGGATGGTATAATGGTTAGCATTACTGCCTCAGAGCGCTGAGGTCATGGGTTTGACTCCCACCAAGGCCCTATCTGTGTGGAGTTTGTATATGCTCCCCGTGCTTTTGTGGGTTTTCTCCGGGTACTCCGGTTTCCTCCCACATTCCAAAAATATACTGGTAGGCTAATTGGCTCCCAACAAAATTAACTGTAGAATGTCTGTGTGTGCGTGTACATGTGGTAGGGAATATAGATTGTATGCTCCCTGGGGTAGGGACTGATGTGAGTGTTCAACTATACTCTGTACAGCACTGCGGAATATGTGTGCGATATATAAGAAACTGGTAAATAAATAATAATAATTACACATTTCCACCGTTTTTGCGTAGATATGGTTAAAAATAACACCTAAAATCTAAACAAAGTGCGTCAACCTTTTTTTGTGTCAACCACTGTCATATTGTCTATTTGACCCGTTTGACATTTAGGGCCTTATTCTAGTTCACTCTGACAAATTCCTTCTTAGATGGACAAAACCTTGTGCACTGCAGGGGGGCAGATGTAAAATGTGCAGAGAGAATTAGATTTGGGTGAGTTATTTTTGTTTCTGTGCAGGGTAAATACTGGCTGCATTATTTTTACACTGCAATATAGATCTCACTTTGAAGGAAAACCCCACCCAAATCTAATTCTCTCTGCACAAGTTACATCTGCCCCACCTGCAGTGCATATGGTTTTGACCATCTAAGAAGGAATTTGTCAGAAAGAGTGAACTAGAATAAGGCCCTTAGCACCTGTTGACCTTACTCACCTTTACACTGCTGACCTTTTGACCCGTCAACCTAATGCATGTCAAAAATATGGGGTCAACTTATCTACTGATTGTCTATGTAGGCAGAGTAGATCTTCTACACCACACCCGTAGATTTAATTATATCAAACTACATATCATTTTCCTTATTTTCCTGTGCTGCCTTATGGTGGAAATGAAGCGCTTCCTAACTCCAGCCAGACTTTATTTGAATAGTGAGAACAGTGATGTCTGAGATCCCTATGCAGAGCACTATGCAGAGCACTATGCAGAGCACTATGCAGAGCATTATGCAGAGCACAGCAGATGGCTTGCAGAGCTTTTGTTGCGTCCTTTTTTATAAACCCAATCAAATAAATTAAAAACTTTTTTTTATTTTTTACTTTTTACTGGTTTCTCTGCATTTATGCAGCAGTTTCAGCAGAGACATTTATCGCCGACTGTGGTCCCTGGAAGGGTCGCCTGCTCCTGTACATCATCAGTTCAGTCTTGGATTGCAATAAGGACTCAGCTGCTTCCGGCAGAGACCGGGAGCCAGTTATGAGCTTGTCGCTTTTGTTTCTGCAAATTACCTCTCTGCCCGTCGGCATACACAGCGGGGGCGAAGCTGCGCCTTCTGGAGAGTGTGAAGGGAACTAGCAGGGAAAGCATTGTATTGTGATGTAAACATGGCAGGAGCGTCAGGAGGGGGAGAACGCGTCTCCGACATTCTCACATTGTACCTCTATTAATTAGTTTGTCTTCCGAATGTTAAATGTGCAAAATAGACTCTTAAGGGGGGTGTTCAATCCTGGATTCCCACAGTCGGAATCCTGGCCTGTTTTCCCCTGGCTCGAAAGTGTATCGACAGTTGGAATTCAATGTTCCGCTGTGGATTGTCGAGATCTAGCCGTGAATTCGACAATCCACGTCCTTTTTCGACAAACCGGTTTTAATGTCGGGGCCGTTTTGTCGAATTCCGCTTTCAATGCTGTGGGAACTAGTGGCGGGGAATAAAGCATCTAAAAATTAAAGAGGTGATAGCAACCAATCAGATTCTGTCTATCTAGGATGCAATAGAGAAAGGATAGACATAATCTGAACGGTTGCTACGGGCAATAGCACCTCTTTTCATTTTAAAAAGCTTTAGTAAATTTTACCCCTTAAGTGGTCTATGACTGTTATGTATATCCGATAATAGCCTTTATTTGGGGAGCACGCACCTCTTTGGCGGCTTCAGAAGGCTGGGGAATGGGATATTGGGGCGACATGCATTTTTCAAATTTTTTGTCCCGAAAGTCAACATTGTCGTAGCGCGTCCCCTCGCATGACTCGCTGCAGTCGGCACACTGTTATGTTCTCCCACCGTGCCGTAGTGGATGGTAGGGTATGAAATACCGCCTGTGGGCACAAGTCGACCTTTTGACTGTTGACCTTAGCCATGTCGACCTATTATATGTGCCAACCTAAGCTCTAACCTTCATAGGGTCAACCTACTATAGTGACCGTATCCCCACCGGAGACCCAGGAGAAGGGGGTTGGGATCATTTGGTCTACAGCATTATGGTCGACCGTCATTAGGTCGACATGGGAAAAGGTTGACATGGTTCTAGGTTGATGACATAACAAAAATGGATAAAAACATGTCTTTATATAGGTTATTGCATATGGCCCACTGGATCCGCCAATACCTGGAAAGGTGGAACAAAAGCTGAGTGGTGCTGAATTGCATGCTGGGAACATTCACATGTGTGTCACGTAATCGCAACACGATTAGAAGGGGATAAAACTCTCAGTTACACCTCTTGGGAGGCATATCTTATATAGGAACTGTGTATAATGATGAATCTCAGCAGCGCTACCTAGATGTCTCTGATTGGCTGATTGTGAATGGATTCTTCCAGTCTTGTCCAATCATGATGCACAGAGGCCAGTAATCGGCAATGGTCACTGTGTACTGATAACTATAGATGAGTCGCAGTTATGCCACCGTCCCCAAGCTACAGGTCAGTGGGTGTAAGGCGGCTGGCCAGCTACAGGTCAGTGGGTGTAAGGCGGCTGGCCAGCTACAGGTCAGTGGGTGTAAGGCGGCTGGCCAGCTACAGGTCAGTGGGTGTAAGGCGGCTAGCCAGCTACAGGTCAGTGGGTGTAAGGCGGCTGGCCAGCTACAGGTCAGTGGGTGTAAGGCGGCTGGCCAGCTACAGGTCAGTGGGTGTAAGGCGGCTGGCCAGCTACAGGTCAGTGGGTGCAAGGCGGCTGGCCAGCTACAGGTCAGTGGGTGTAAGGCGGCTGGCAATGGGGCGATCGAAGGTACATTTACTGTAAGTGATTATGGTGTCCATTAATTCAATCCGTCCTGGGTGTGATACCAGCACCCAGGATCCCGGTACAACATGTGATTACATCCATGGGATGAGCCCGCCCCTTGCTGAGCTGCCACAGGTGCTGATCACATTCCGTGGCGGCCATTGGGGGATGCGGCTGCCAGCGGGAATGAAGGGACCTATCGGAGATGAACATGTGTACATTCAGGAGAATATACGCAGCTGTTTCTGTGCAGGGAAAATATTGGCTGCTTTTGCATGTAGCCTACAGATTTTAGAATTACACTGGAATTTAGATTTTAGTTTGAACACTCCCCACCCAAATCTAACTCTCTACACATGGTACGGTGCAGCATGTTACCCAGGTGGCTTGTTATAATCCTTCATTTTGCTTTATGTCCAATCAGAATCCGTCCCACAATCCTACCCTTATATTGCTCCGATGTAACGAGCTTCGCTAGAAGGGGGGATTGCAATTCCGATTTCAAATGTAACTTTGCTCTTAGCGTCGCCGCTGTGGCCTGAACCCTGGGTCAATCCAATTATCACTTGTAAAAATGTATATTAAAACGATTGGGCCTTTAATTTATTTTATAGAAGAAGTCATTAATATGACTTTTATGAAACATGTTTTTATAGTGGTTATAAAAGTGTGGATTATATACAGAAAGGTTTCATCTGAATGGTTCAGATTAAGCGGATAGGAGACAATTTAGATTAGGTTGCGCCATTCTCAAGATTTTCTTTTTGTTGGAAATACTCAATTTATTTTGGTTTGAACATGAAAGAGAGAGGGAGCGTGAGAGCAAGAGAGAGAGCGAGAGAGAGCGTTAGAGCGACAGAGAGAGAGCGCGTGAGAGGGAGAGAGCGAGCGTGAGAGCGTAAGAGGGAGAGACCGAGTGAGAGAGCGCGAGAGCGAGCGAGCGTGAGAGCGTAAGAGGGAGAGAGCGTAAGAGGGAGAGACCGAGAGAGAGCGAGCATGAGAGGGAGAGACCGAGAGAGAGAGAGCGAGCTTGAGAGCGAGAGAGATCGAGCTTATCCGGAAATGCAGATGGTTTCTAAAACAAACTTTTCTTTAAGAAGTAAATCACCATGTTCTGAAATAGGGTGTGGTAGAGCGCCCCGACAGTCGGTATTCTGGCAGCCAGTATACCGACATCGAAATCCTGACTGCTGTACTCCGACAGGGGGGCAAGCGCAGTGAATACGTACAGGGCCGGTGGGGGGGGGGGCGCCCTGGCGCTCCCCCGATATACGGAGGGAGGGGGGTGTGGAGGGGCTGCCCGTCCGCCTGCGATGCGGCGATCGAGGTACCTTGGTGCCGTGTCACTCGACGTGGGGGGGGGTGCCGGGTGATGCGGCGCAGGAGGGACCAGGGGAATCCCCTGCTCTACCCGCAGAGAGCTGTGGGAAACTTACCCCTGCTGGGATCCAGGTCCTCTGCTGTTCCAAGGCTGCCAAGTCATTCCACCGGGGGTGATGCTGGGGCTGGGGGGGGGGGGGGGGCTGTTGGGGCTGCCGCTGACCTCCATCCAGGGGGGGGGGGCCTGCTGCAAACTGCCGCCCTCCAGTGACCAGCGCCCCAGGCAAATGCCTAGGGCTGCCTAGTGGTGGCGCTACAAACATGGGGGGTCACATGGAATCAACCAGTACTTGCCAGGGAGGGATGGAAGAACCCCAAAAAATGTATCGGGCCCCTAAACTTCTATTGCTGGTCATGAGATTTCTAGCAGCAATATATTGTTAGTCGAGGTATAGTTCAATAACACAAATGGAAATGAACTGTAATCGACACATTGTATAAGTGTACAATACATACACAACACATACTGTACACAGCAGATCTGTGCCAAGCTGGCACAGCGTTACCTGTAGGGGTGATTTTAAACCATGACTAAATGACAATGTTTGTGAATTCAGTAATAAGCTTAAACGTAATAGTTTCTGTTATTATTACAGTACATTATACAATGTAACAAGCGGATCGATAAGCGGTTCACACGATACGGTTATTTATCATGCTGTTATCTGGAACGGGAGTATATAAAACTTACCGTTTCTCCTTTGGGTCCACTAGGGCCAATGGCTCCGGGTAAGCCCTCAGTTCCCTGAATAACAGACGTGAGACAGATTAGCGTCAGAAACGGAGACTTGATGCAGAATGTAATAGGGTGCGATTTTTTTAGACATATGCGACTTTCTGTTATTAACACTGCAAGGTCCTTATAACAGTATTGTTGTGTACGACAGACGGGTTGAATTAATAGCCGGCGCAGTACGGCATATAAGGAAAACTCAAACCTGCTCCCCGCTATAATACATTTATTGTCATATGAAATGTACCCTTTCACTAATGAGGAAATTTGAGACATATATGTTTAATAAAAACACACAAACAGCTCTGACAACATAGTCAGTTTATGCGTACTGACATCCAGATCTGGAGATTGCACCAACAGCTGTGTGTACCTCACACCACGGAGGATTAGAGATTTTACAACGTGGAAGTGAGGGAGATAACCAAATAAAGAAATCCCTAAATATCCGCAGGTCTGTTATAGGATACGAATGTGACAAAAGATAACTGTCAGACGGCAGTAGAAATACATTAAAAATAACCTACACAATATCCAGCATTGCTGTGGAAAGCTCCTTACAATACGAGCTACTTTTGGGACCCAGCGGTAAAACTGCTCTAATCACGGGTAGAAACTAGGGGTGCTGTCATTACAATAAAAGACAGATCACATTAGATCATTTAAATCAGTGTGTGAGGCGCGTATCAACATATGCACATACAACCTTATCCCAGCGGTGACCCGCTTATTACATGGGTGACAAATCCCTTTTGGGTGTGCCAAAAAAATAATACCAGACCCTCTAATACCACTGAGTACCCCCACCCCATCACTGGAAGATCCGGCGGATAAACCGCTTAAATACGGATGCTGCATTCCTAGCACCAGAGTTTTACTACTGGTGAGACATGAAACCCTATGTAAGGACATAAGGCGCACACAGCAATATTACTGGACAGTAGAACCTGTCATTCGTATCCTTAACGTAGCACTGCATAGCGGTGCTCTCAGATAGAACATATCTCGATATATGAATGAATAGTACTAACCCCATGAAGTACTACATCAGCTTATACACTAAGGTGAACGAGTAGGGTTAATTTTTTTCACTGGACCTTTAGGAGCCATAAATCTCCTTATCTTATCAAAAAAGCCATATCCAGTGAACCCGAATAATCAGTCCAGACACGCATTACATGTGAAAAAGAAAGTGATTCTTTATTAAAGGAAACAGGGCAACATATCGAGGTCTATGATAAAAGCACTATAAAGTCCTATATTGAAACCATAGACTCGTACACACACACACGTGTGTATTCTTCTCTCTCTTCCTTTTTAATTAATTCACGTAGATTTTCATCTCTTTATTCACTATCTATGTTTTAACATTTCACTACAACAAGGATATCAGGTCTCTCTCTTAATAGGGACTTTTTTAGAAGATAAACATTAAAGGTTAATTTTTATGAGAAATAATTTGGTCCTCAGTGCATCCACAGAAATACTTCTTTTTTTCTTGTGGGTGTTCATGTCTATATCTAAGTAGTGCGTAGCACCCCTCAGACCTAGTTTGGGTAAAGAAATTGGTTCCCCCCCATTTAGGAAATTCTCTGAGGGCAGAGGACTGTCTACTAAAATACTGGTGCGGGAATATCTCTTTTTATGTGTTTCCATATGCGACTTTTAGTAACGGGAATGTGTGATTTTTTTTCCCCTCCGTATTTGGGAAACCGGGATCGGGTATGCTCAGGATAGGGGACCCCACGACGTTGTTTTTTTTTTTTTACACCCTTTTTTGGACAGACCCAAGCACAGATCGGACTAATCTCACTGACCTGTGCATGGTTCTGTCAAACTCGACAGCCAGAAACAGGTCTTCTCTAGTAATTTGTAGAATCGCACCCTATTACATTTTGACATGTGATTTTGAATGTGCAATTTTTTTAGTCATGGCAAAACGTGCGATTTTTACAGCAAAATGCACAAATTTTTGCTAAAAAAAATCCATGTTCTAAAAAAAAATCACACCTTTATTACAACTTACCCCTGGGCCCCATACAGGTAGTTATAATGCTGAGATACAAATGGGTCCTCACTACTCTACCATGAAATGATGCAAACAGCCCAGTTTGAAGTCCCGAGAACAATGTGACAAAGCCGCGTCATATGTTGTGTCATTTTACAGCATCCACTGAGCCTTCATGTGCGTTGCCACCAAACCTGCAGCCATTGTGAGGACAGTATAAAGTCCGGAGGCCCCCGGACATTGTGGTCATATCTGTGTGCGAATGTCCCGGGATAGCTATCGGTGGCACAGAATATAAGTCACGTCACACAGTGCAATAAGGCTGGGTGAATAAGGACTTTTAGCACTGCAATACTTGTGTGTTATCAGCATCTTCAGGGTCAATGAGAATTTCCACAGGCCGGGTACTGTAGGGGGTGTGACCAAATTTGAAAATGCATGACCACACCCCCTTAGAAAAAGAATATTAAAAAAACTGTTTCCCAGGCAGTTTATAGCAGCACTGGAGACAATACTGGAGGTACCGGCAACCACACAAGGGGCTTCGGGAGGGGAGAAGGGGGAACAATCACCTGGCTCCTCCAGCAAAGCTGGGTAATTTGGACCCACTTCCCCCACCCCTATAGGCACCTCTGGGCATCTTAGGTTGGCAATAACAGATTAAAATCTTTTAAAACATGCTTTATTATATATCATTAATGTCATCATACATTGTATCCATTGTTAAGGTGTTTTTTTTGTTCGATTAAGGCTTTAATTCTTTCTGCACATGTGAATAAAGCACTAGGGTCTACTCTACCTGCGAGCTACAGAGAGATAAAGGTTTCTTTCACTGTCTTCCTTCTCACTCCAGGCTGCACAGACGTCATGCTGAGCTATGTGGGGACGCTCTGAAACTATTCTAGATCTAAGAACATCCAGAACAATCACTTTGTTCCACTTTCACATAGAATTAGGGCAAAAGATATATATATATATATATATATATATATATATATATATATAGATATATATATTTCAAGATGACATATGTTGGGAGGTATGTTTAAAGGGGTAATAATATTAGATAATGTTTTTTTATATATTAGACCTAAGAATTCCATTTTTTAACAAAATATGAAGCAAATAAGAAGAATACTTACAGGTGGCCCAGCGTTACCAGGTGGTCCGAGGAATCCCGGAATTCCCGGGGTACCCTGTGACAGAACAGAGGAAGATTTCAGAATCTGCTGAATACAGAACGGCAATTATCACGGAAGAAACTCCGGCATCATTGCTGCCAGAGAACGGGTCCATGTCTCCGCTGTAATACCCAGCGCATTGTATGTACTGATACAGAACAACAATGATGACGGAAGTAGTGCCGGCATCATTGCTGCCAGAGAACGGGTCCATGTCTCCTCTGTAATACCCAGCGCAGTGTATGTACTGATACAGAACAACAATGATGACGGAAGTAGTGCCGGCATTATTGCTGCCAGAGAACGGGTCCATGTCTCCTCTGTAATACCCAGCACAGTGTATGTACTGATACAGAACGACAATGATGATGGAAGAAGTGCCGGCATCATTGCTGCCAGAGAACGGGTCCATGTCTCCTCTGTAATACCCAGCGCAGTGTATGTACTGATACAGAACAACAATGATGACGGAAGTAGTGCCGGCATCATTGCTGCCAGAGAACGGGTCCATGTCTCCTCTGTAATACCCAGCGCAGTGTATGTACTGATACAGAACGACAATGATGACGGAAGAAGTGCCGGCATCATTGCTGCCAGAGAACGGGTCCATGTCTCCTCTGTAATACCCAGCGCATTGTATGTACTGATACAGAACGACAATGATGACGGAAGAAGTGCCGGCATCATTGCTGCCAGAGAACGGGTCCATGTCTCCTCTGTAATACCCAGTGCAGTGTATGTACTGATACAGAACAACAATGATGACGGAAGAAGTGCCGGCATCATTGCTGCCAGAGAACGGGGCCATGTCTCCTCTGTAATACCCAGCGCATTGTATGTACTGATACAGAACGACAATGATGACGGAAGAAGCGCCGGCATCATTGCTGCCAGAGAACGGGTCCATGTCTCCTCTGTAATACCCAGCGCAGTGTATGTACTGATACAGAACAAGTTCCAGGTACCCAGATCTGCTTTCTTATAGAGCTCAAGGCACCAATTATTGGGTAGATTGAGAGTTGGGAGCAAAGCAGCCCAGAAACAAAGGGCGGTATTCAATCCTGGCCGCTATTTCTGAAGGTGGAAATGGCGGCGGACGTCTATTCATTGCTGCCGGTTCCAACAGAATTGGTCGATTACACCAGAACAGATTCAGCTTTAAAACCAGTTGGATCTGTTTTGTTGGAAAAGGCTGCGTACTGTCGAATTCACTGTTGTTTTTTGTGACAAACCGCCTCCGTTTTCGGCGACACGTCCACTCTCCAACACTCGACAACTGGAACATTGAATTACAGCTGTCGAGTTACAGTCGAGTTGAGCAAAAAAACGGGCAGAGATTCGGGACAGAGATGTCGGGACATTCCGGCAGTCAGAATCCCAGACTGAGTACCCTCAAAGAGAGCTAATGCTAAGGATGACCATCGATGATCAGAAAACATTGATGGTTTATGGCCGATGTCGAATAGTTTTGACATCTATGGGGGAGAACCAGATGGTTTCCCACCATCGATGTCAGGCTTAACTGAATAATTTAATTTTCTTTTTTCATCTAGGGGCCGGGACACGGAGCTTAGCTCCGCCCCTGAAGCCCGGCCCCCGTATATTGATTGGCCCAGAGGCCAATCTTTCAAAGCAAATGGATGACCATCGATATAAAAAAACATTGATGGTCATCCATTGCATACTTATACACTATCGATGGTCAGTTGCACTTTTGCCATCCATGGCCCCCATCCACAATGCGATTTGGTTCATTTTCACCCGATTCCTACGGATCGGGCCAAGAAATCAGGGCAAATTGGGCCAAATCGCATGTGTCTGACATCCGCTCCAACCCGATGCGCAGTCACATGAGTCGGAGGTCGGACTTGCTGCGTAGAAGATAAATCGTACATGCAGCCGTCAGCTGGTGCTTATATATATATATATATATATATATATATATATATATGTGTGTTCGTTCTCACAGTTGTCAGTTGAAGGTGACGCTTGTAGTATCAGTGAGCAGGGTTTAATGCCAAGAACATCTTCAGAAGATTTACAGTATGTTTTGTGCTTGTACACAACCGTATACATTTTACCTGTTCACCTTTCGGGCCAGGTTCTCCATCTTCCCCACGGTCCCCTTTGCTGCCCTGTGATAGAACATGAAAAGAATCACTGGAAGGCGACTTGACCTCATGCAGAGCGATCTGTCACAATTGTCCCCATAGCACCCCCCTTATGGCGGCCCTGTCTGTCACTATGACACGGGACGTAGCAGCTGTGTGACTGTATATAACATAAGCACCGGCAGAAGTACAGTGTGTTCAGCTACATTACTCATACAATGAATAATCTGCATGACAATGATACACAAGAAGCCCCTTGAGCTCTAGAACAGATGATATTACAGAAATCACAAATACAAGGCTACTGTACATGGTGCTGTATGTAAGGACTGGACCCAAGACTCATTTATCTTGTACATTTTATGCTTTTCACATTGACATCATACTGGGATTATAGTGACATCACACTAATATTACACTGACATTGTGCTGACATCACACTGAGATTATACTGACATTACACTGAGATCATGCTGACATCACACTAACATTACACTGACATACTGACATCACACTGAGAATATGCTGACATCACACTAACATTACACTGACATTATACTGACATCACACTGAGATTATACTGACATCACACTGAGATCATGCTGACATCACACTAACATTACACTGACATTATACTGACATCACACGGAGATTCTGTTGACATCACATAGATTATACTGACATCACACTAACATTACACTGACATTATACTGACATCACACTGAGATTATGCTGACATCACACTAACATTACACTGACATTGTACTGACATCACATTGAGATTGTGCTGACATCACATAGGTTATACTGACATCCCACTAATATTACACTGACATGATACAAACATCACGCTGAGATTATGCTGACACTACACTAACATTACAGTGACATGACACTGACATTATACAGTACTGTACTATCATCACACAGACATTATGCTTACATTTTACAGTACTGACATCACACTGAGTTTATACTGACATCACAAAACTCTGTTTAATTAATTATAACCCCAGATGTCAGCAGTTTATTCTCTTTTTTTTCCTATGCTGACATCACAGGTCTGATTTGACCACGTTTCACCCAATCTGTCGGAATCGGGTGAAAACAGACCAAATCTGACCTATGTATGGGCACCTTTACTCAGGAACTAATGAAGTCACCTGTGCTCAAATACAGATAACTTAAAAATGTGATCCGTCAGCGTTCCTGGATAATCGTGTTTGGGAGCCCCTGTACCACAGACTCAAGGCCATTGTTAGAGGCAACGCCAGGCCACCATTGCAGAATGATGCCACACTTTTGGAGCACCATGAGTCATTACCATTCTATAGCCATAAAAAGGACAATATTATTTAGTTTGACCCTTTGAAAATTCATTCTTATTATATCCAGTACTGTGGACAGAATGACTGTGTACCACTAGACTTAGCCATGTAACAATTACAGTCTGAAGGTGTGGACACACAGTGCGATTCACATTCAATTCCAATTTGACTATATAGTCAAAACCGAAGGTCAGAATCGCACCGTTTGCCCACACCATGAACGTTGAGCATGTCATGTAGAATCTATAGCAGTGCATTAATGGGGGGTAGCCGGAACACCCTAATATCAGTCCATTAATATTACCGCAGTCATGGTGAGATTCGTGTAGCCAAAATATACTGTACTTTAACTTACCTTCATGCCATCCAATCCTGTGGGACCAGGAGGACCCATGAGTCCTAGCTCCCCCTACAGGACAAAATATAGAAATGCGTTGTGTGATACACAAATTATATGCAACAATATTTTTGTATAATAATTGCATTGAGCAATATAGTAAGTATGCCTCTCCGGCATGTGTAGGCAACGGTCTAATTCACTCCCAGGGCTTTGGACGCCGGCCTTATAGGGTTAAAACACTCATTCATAACATTGCTTTATACAGGTGAACTACAAGTGCCAGCAGCCCTCCCCCGCATGCTGGGACTTGGTGAATCACAAGTCCCAGCATGCGGGGGCATTAATGGGCTTGCTGGGAAAAAAGATTGTTAAAATAAAAAGTACACACAGAGAAAAGTACAACTTTATTACACACACACACACACACCTCAATTTTACATCAATATACTTACAGAACCAGGGTCCAGCGCTGCCTCCCTCCTCCACAGCCAGCTCGCCCCGCACTGACAGCTACATGTGAGAGGGACACTGGTGCCTCCCCCTCCACTACCTGATAGTCAGTGGCGTAGCAACGTTTTGGGCGCCCCCCCGCCGTTAGGGGGGGCGCCCATACCAACCCCCCGCCGCCGCCCCGTCGAGCACCCCCCCCGTCGCCCCGCCACCTATGCTAACCCCCTCCCCCGCAGTTTTACCTATCGCGCTGGTCCCGGCAGCTCCGTCCGTTCATCTGCTGAGGACCACCACAAAATGGCCGCCCCCTTACAGCAGACAGTTTCAGAGAACAGTTTGCTATATGGGGGCGGCCATTTTGTTGTGGTCCTCATCAGAAGAACGGAGCCGCCGGGACCAGCAAGATACGTAAGTCTGCGGGGGATTGGGGGGGGGGTAACTATAGCACCGCAGCCCCCGGCGCCCCCACATGCACAGCACCCCCCGCGGTGGTGGGGGCTGCGGTGCTATAGTTACGCCCCTGCTGATAGTGGACCTCTGCTGCCTCTAACTCTGGCACCTCTGCCACTGCTGCATCTACCTCTGCACCTCTCATCACTGCTCTCTCCATTGTCTGCCCCTTACTTCCTATCAAAGCTCAAAATGGCCCCTGTGCCCCTTTTATATAGGGTCTGTGATGCATAATTTAGTGGACTTTGATGGCCCAATAACTAAGGAGGTTGTAAGGAGTGGCATCGTAGTGTAGTAAATCACATTCCTGTTGGTCACAAAATTGCACATGACCAGAGCTGGAAATCGCACTTTTTTAGCGTTTTAAATCGCCTCATATCGCACAATATCGCATTTTTTGTCCGTCAATTCACATTAAATTCACATTAAATATATGAATTCACAGCAAAAATGCGATATAGTGCGATTTTCACCATCGCATTTTTCAAAAAAAATCGCACTTCACTAAATATCGCCCCAAGTGTCTCGACTGAGAAAAAAATTCCCATAAAAAGTATAGACCGAGGCTATGTAAGTCAGTATAGACTGGGGATATTTAACCAACAAGCATTGCGGGCAGGAGGATGCTCTGTGGATCCTTAGATAAAGAAAGGTCCAACTTTGAATGTTCCTTCTCCCACCCTGAGGACCATAGAGATGATCTGGTAAGTGGGAAAATACTCTATGCTACATTTGCCTACTTATCTCAGGTGTCTGCTATGGTTGCCCTTAAATCCACGCGTTTCTCCTTAGGAGCTAGTGCATTTGCCCTACAGATTACAATCTTACTGTATGTAGTGTCCGCCACCAGTGGTGGCTCCTACCTCTGCAGAGGAGGGGGGCTGACGCGATGTGGCCCCCCTCCCTCCGCTGCCATCTCCACCACTGCTGCCGTTCTCCTGGTCCCGGTCCCCGCCGCTTCTGCTCCCGACCATTGGTCTTGGACCCCGCCGCGAGGCCAGCGCAGTAGCTTCTTCGGCGCTGCGTATATACGCTGGCCCCCAGCCTTTATGGGCTGCTTTTGCAGCAGCCCAATGAGGCAAATTCATGGTCCCGGGTCCGGTGCATGATCAGTATCGTCCTTGTACTGTGCATGAGTAAAACCCATTTTTTTATGGGCTGCTGCTTAGCAGCCCATATAGAGGCATCCCGGAGGGAGGGAATACCTTCCAATGGTACTGCCTTGGGTGACTGGTGGGTTGGACTTCCTCCCAGTCATAGTGAAGCCAGAGCAGTCTCACAGTGGTGGATTTCACCTGGAGGGGCTGCAGCCCTACAGCCCATAGGTAAAAACCGCCACTGTCCGCCACTATGCACCAGTTGGAACATTGCCGCGTAAAACAGCAGCCAATTTTAGCTGCAGTTTTTATGTGTGTCATTAATTTTACCTTTAATTACAAGGTGAGACAATTACAATGTTACTTCATCCGCCACAGGCCACAGTTTAAGGCCCAACACCTCTCCTCGGTTTGCCTTGTCTATGTCCTTACCCCATACATTCGCACAGCATAAATATTGTGATTCCGCAGCTGATGGAAGGATTGTACTGTACCTTTTTTCCGTCCATCCCATCCTTTCCTGGAGGCCCACGGAGACCTTTATCTCCCTTAATTCCTGGGATTCCCGCCAGACCGGGCGGTCCTGCCGGACAATCTCTGCACCCGTCCTGCACGATTAAACACAAATATTTCAACACAAATCCATATATGTATAATGCCTTTCTAATTGTGTTTCACAAATGGTATTATGGCTGTCTCCAAATACACAAGCCAGCCCTTGTCTAGATGTTACCCTCTGTACCTGAGAGGTGAACAATGTAATGGTGTGCTGCGCATCTATGTTAGTTTAGGGGCTTGCAGATAATTGGGGTCTCCTGATGATGGCCTGTAAGCTATAGTTACCCACAATAATGCTAAGAAAAGAGAAGAAGGTGGGCGGCAATGGGGGCGGGGAAATTGCATCATTAGGCCACGCCCCTATGCGCTGTAGCAGAAAATGAACTCTGCTTACCTCCCCATTCTTGGGGAGATATGCAGGAGGGGTGCGCACTCTTTTGGGGGTATGGGGACTACCTCAAAAGGGGGGAGCCTGTCACAGGATTTGAAAGAGTAGGCAAGCATACTGCAAACTTAAATGATTTAATGTGAAAAAAAATCCCCATGCTCTTATTGGCTAGACACAAACCGAGTTGCAGTACCAAAAAAAAAAATTTCTGCAGAAGATTCAAGGCAATTGGCTAGCGGGATATGCTGTATATCGTATATAGATTTACATAAATAGGTTTGTAAATTGCTATTTTCATCACGCAGGGTGGATTTAGTACCTGTATGACCTAATGGGGTGTACACACGTAGGGACGAGCGTTGTGAGCGACGCTGTGCAGCGATGTGTGCTGAGCGATCTGTCAGAGAAACTGCCACCGACACCGGCGATTATATATATATCCAGCATGCTGAATATTAATCGCCGGGAGATAGCGACCCGCGGGGCCACGCATCGCTACCGCTCTGCCCCTACACACACACACACACACCGATGTAGGGGCAATTTATTTTTTATAAAAGAGTAGATCTTGAGCAGATCGTATGGTTCAACAGGTCACGAGACCATCGTACGATCGTCTTACAATCTGCTCCCGATCTCAATCGTCCTGGTGTGTACCAAGCATTAATCGCTACGTGTGTAGGTCCCATTAGGGCCAGATGTACTAAAGCCTTGAAATGTGATAAAACGGAAAAAGATAAACTACCCACCAACCAGCTCATAACCATCATTTTTCAAACCCATCCTGTAACATGGCAGTTAAGAGCTGATTGGCTGGCACTTTATCACTCTCCATTGTATCACTTTTAGAGGCTTAGTACAGAAGTGACAGTTCCTCCAACACACTATGGGGGTGATTCTTGTTTACTTGCAATATAGCAAGTTCGGCCCCGTCACAATGTTTTGGGGACCGCGTATGTGCATTGTCCATTGTGCAGGCCCAGCGCCGTCGCTCTGCGTGGGACGTGATTAGGATCAGGTGGCCTTACACTTGATCAGCAGTCGGTAATGGACCTGGAACTGCATGGACTTAATTTCTCTGTATACAGCTAATAAAGCACAAACCTCACCTCCGTAATCTATGGCTCTGTGCTGGAGGACGGGGACAGAGCTGAACAGAGATTGATCGATGGAGGTGCCGTTAGTTCTGCGGACTCAGCAGGATTTGCTCTATTGCTCAGGGGTGAATTACAATGCGCTGAGGAGACTCACTGACTAAACGGCGCTGTCAGACATATTTGGGTAACGGATCCAACAGTTAACGAGTCTTATTCTGCGCTTTCGGCAGCTTGATTTAAGTACAGGTTTAGTACAGTTGTAATACTGCTAAGCAACACGATACAAAATAAATCCCACACTCACGAATCAGCTTTGTTAGCAAACCAAAAAAGAGCACAAAACCATGCTGTACTGCAGGCGGGGCAGATGTAACGTGTGCGGAGAGAGTTAAATTTGGGGTGAGTTATTTTGTTTCTGTGCAGAGGAAATACTGGCTGCTTTATTATTACGCTGCAATTTAGATTTCAGTTTCAAAACACCCCACCCAAATTTAACTCTCTGCACATTACATCTGCCCCACCTGCAGTGCACAGGTTACATCTGCCCCACAGTTGTGTGATTTTTGCTTTGCTAATTAACCTTTTTTCACATAATTTTCCTGTTACATTTTTGCTTATTTATAACAGTAGTTACATTAATAGCGCAGGTGGACACAGGGTGGCCTACAACTGTCATCATGCTGCGTTTCTTACCTACCTGCTGTAAAGGAAGATGGCGAATGTGATCATTCTTACCTTAAAGAGGTGTTGTAAGTCCCCTGGGGAGAGCACAGAGGCTTGACCCTGGAAAAGGTAAAATACAACACATAACACGTATCTTTACATTAATAGCACCTAGTGTATATAGCTGATATTATAGTATAAGTGGCTTCCTCCTGGAGTGGCAGCTTTTGGGGAGGGGGCGGTGGGGTGGGGGTGGGGGTGGGGGTGGGGGGGGGTAAATCATGAGTACAGTAAGCTTATACCACATACCAAGAAGATGCTGCATAATTAGATGTGGGTTACCGACATGGGGTGGGTGACAGGGCAACCACTTGGGGTTTAAAAACAAAGAAAGTACGGTCCTCTGGGTTTTGGGGTGCAACCTAGAGCCTGGAGGGGTGCCCAGCTAGCTGGCTGCAGTATATGCATTATATCATGATGTCACATGTTCCGAGGGGGCAGAACAGCCCCGCCTCTTGCCATAATAGGCTTTTTATTATTTAAAGCACCAGGCACATGCAGCCCTTGATTCAGCCCGAGGGTTACTGTATACTGTAGTTACACCAAATTAATTAATACAAATAGTCATTTACTAAGAATAACAGATTGATAAGTAGGATATTGTTACAATTTAAACATAGACTTACCGGTTCACCCGGAAGTCCTCTCTCTCCCGGATTTCCAGGAAAACCCTGGCGGCAAATTAAGAATAATTACATTAATGAAGACTTCAGATCACAGCGATTTCATTATTTATGGCATGTTTGATGTGAAAATTGCAGATATCCTTCTTAGTTTTAAAGAATTATCCCCACCAGGGAGTGAATGGGAAAACCACTTTCTTAAGTAAACTCAGACAGGAATGATTACGCTGAAGAACTCATTTATTTGTAGATATTTCTGCTTTTATTCCACCTAATTAGTGAAGTCAGTTTGTTTTTGCTCCGAGCATCGGATCTGAAGCCGCAGATAAAAGGGCGACTGACGAGGTAACGCAGAATGGTAACACTCTTGAAAAAGGTCTTCAGGCGACTGAATTTAGTGTTTCAGAAGACGTTCTATTTTCAGCGTTCATTAAAATGATTTTTTATCTCGCTGTTTGCAGAGAGGTTCAATGCGAGAAGCCGAGAGTACTTCTTCTATTGCTTAATAAATATTTCTATATAATTATTATTATGACATTTTAAGGCGCCACAAGTGGTACGCAGCGCCGTACATATAGCACACATAAGAACAGTACAGGGTACACAAATAAACAGCAGCAGAACTAAAACAGAGCACAAGTAACAAATAGCAGCTCAATTCGTAGTACACAATACAGCTGAGATGTAGGGAAGTGAGTAAGAAGAGATGTGGGGATAGATGGTAGGTGAGGAAGCGAGCTGAGATGTAGGGAAGAGAGTAAGAAGCGATGCGGGGATAGATGGTAGGTGAGTAAGTGAGCTGAGATGTAGGGAAGTGAGTAAGAAGAGATGTGGGGATAAATTGTAGGTGAGTAACAGAGCTGAGATGTAGGGAAGTGAGTAAGAAGAGATGCTGGGGTAGATGGTAGGTGAGTAAGAGAGCTGAGATGTATGGAAGTGAGTGAGAAGAGATGCTGGGATAGATGGTAGGTGAGTAACAGAGCTGAGATGTAGGGAAGTGAGTAAGAAGAGATGCTGGGATAGATGGTAGGTGAGTAAGAGAGCTGAGATGTATGGAAGTGAGTAAGAAGAGATGCTGGGATAGATGGTAGGTGAGTAACAGAGCTGAGATGTAGGGAAGTGAGTAAGAAGAGATGCTGGGATAGATGGTAGGTGAGTAACAGAGCTGAGATGTAGGGAAGTGAGTAAGAAGAGATGTGGGGATAGATGGTAGGTGAGTAAGAGAGCTGAGATGTAGGGAAGTGAGTAAGAAGAGATGTGGGGCTAGATGGTAGGTGAGTAAGAGAGCTGAGATGTAGGGAAGTGAGTAAGAAGAGATGCTGGGATAGATGGTAGGTGAGTAAGCGAACTGAGATGTAGGGAAGTGAGTAAGAAGAGATGTGGGGATAAATTGTAGGTGAGTAACAGAGCTGAGATGTAGGGAAGTGAGTGAGAAGAGATGCTGGGATAGATGGTAGGTGAGTAACAGAGCTGAGATGTAGGTAAGTGAGTAAAAAGAGATGCTGGGATAGATGGTAGGTGAGTAAGAGAGCTGAGATGTAGGGAAGTGAGTAAGAAGAGATGCTGAGATGATGAATGAAATACCGGTACACAGACAAGGAACCCACTAGAGCTGGGTACGCACCAGATGACTTTCTTACTGTTTTTGCTCATTCCGACGTGTCGGAACGACAAAATCAGAATGTCGTCCAGTGTGTATGCACTATCTGCTGATGATACACACACACACACACACGTGTCATCAATTAACTAATCCGTGGTCTGCACATGCAGGATGACGGGGGACATTGTTAGCACACAGACAATCTAGATGACGTAAATGGCTGTATGTAACCATAATCCGTCCAATCACACATCACATATTACTGTACAGAAATGATTGGCTCTCACCCACCCCTATACACAGGAACCCTAGACAACCAACAGTCTGGTTACTTACATCTTGTCCGGGGGGTCCCTGGGGACCTGGGAGGCCAGCCAGACCCCGAACACCCTGCAAATACAGGTAGAAAGATGTGTTAATTAAGGTGCCTTTAAATGCCAATTTTCTTAATTACAAGTGCATAAAAGAAAACCCAATAATCGGTCATACTAGAATCTTCAAAGTAACAATTACACCACTAATCAGAAGTATAGTACAATAGAGGTGCACCAGATGCCGCAATCACCTGCACTGTACAGCAGTGTACCAGGAACATCACATTACTGCTAGTGACCCCTACTCTAGTCCTGCCGACGTCACACTTGTTGATATGTGGATGGGCAGGTGCAGGCTGCACTGAGACAGATTTATTTAGCCTGGCCCATGTCACCTTGTCTATATGCAGCTGGCCTTTGACTTGGGTCACTTTAAAACCGACCCATGACTTGAGTCACTGTAGAACCAGCCCATGACTTGGGTCATTGCATAACTGGACCATAACTTGGATTACTGTAGAGCCGGCCCATGAACTGGATTAATGTTGAAGCTGCCCAAGACTTGGATTACTGTAGAACTGGCCAATGACTTGGGTCACTGTAGAACTTGCCCATGAGTTGGGTCACTGTAGAACTTGCCCATGAGTTGAGTCACTGTAGAACCAGCCCATGACTTGGGTCATTGCATAACTGGACCATAACTTGGGTTACTGTAGAACTAGCCCAAGACTTGGGTTACTGTAGAACCGGCCAATGACTTGGATCACTGTACAGCTGGTCCATGACTTTGGTTACTGTAGAACCAGCCCATGACTTGGGTCACAGTATAACTGGCCAATGACTTGGGTCACAGTATAACCGGCCCATGTCTTGGGTTACTGTAGAACCAGCCCATAACTTGGTTTACTGTAGAACTGGCCAATGACTTGGGTCACAGTATAACTGGCCCATGACTTGGGTTACTGTAGAACTGGTCAATGACTTGGGTCACAGTATAACCGGCCCATGAGTTGGGTTACTGTATAGCTGGCCCATGAGTTGGGTTACTGTAGAACCAGCCAATGACTTGGATTATTGTAGTACTGGATAATGACTTGGGTCACTGTATAGCTGGTCCATGACTTGGGTAACAATATAACTGGTCCATGACTTGGGTTACTGTAGAACCTGTCCAAGATTTGGGTTACTGTAAAAATGGCCAATGACTCGGCTCATACCTGGTAATGTCCACACCAGAAAGAAAGGAGTTATAGTATAATAAAGTAGTAGAAAGGGTGGTGGGCTATTTGGGAAAATGGTGACACGATAGTATTATCAGGCTGAGAAAAAAAAAATATTTTTCTGTTGTGGCCGGTCAGGGTGGGGATGGGGGGGTGGGTCTGGAGGGGGATGCAGGAGACTTGCCAGGATCCAAGAGGGTTGGCAAGTAGGCATTATAGTACACCTCCCAAAACTGCCTCTATCTGTACTGTTCATACAGTACATTTGCCATCTCACCTTTTGTGGGTGTGCGGTTACTCTGCCTTAGAGGTTAACACTAGACTTAGGGTACTACACCAAAACTACCCTGTGCTGTTATATTGTAACTACATACTGTATGTACAAAGTTGGGGCATTTTGCAGAAATTTAGTTTTACTACAGAACCGCCCATTGTACAGAGCTGGAAAGCTCCAGTGAAATAACCTTTTACTTTCACTTTTCTCTCACGTGGTACCATTATTGCTGGGAGTACTGAATATGAATGAAGCTGGGATGGCGATGGGCAGCTCATTCTGCTGTGTGGTCCGTTTGCAGTATGATTCAGGACAATCAAAAACAACAGGCAGGTGTGTGACGCTTTACGTCGGACTGCAGAACAGTTTATAAGGTTTTGCTTATCTCCAACTGTAAACTATGCGCGATGAGGATCTCATCACATTGGTACTGTGCCGTACATATTTCAGCTAGAAAATTAGGAAATACCTGTTCCCCTTTCTCTCCTTGAGGTCCCGCGGAGCCCTGCACACACAGAACAAAAACACTTATCAAACACATTCTGGTTCAGTAGGTGCAAGACGTAGACAAACGTTACAGCTAATATCGTAATACTAGCAGGTACCAATAACTTCTATATAAGAAACATGTTATATGACGGCCATTGTAGGGTACAGGTGTAGACATAATCCTGCACATCTGAATGCACAATTTCTATTTATTTGCTAAATCTAAAACAATAAAAAGTCGAATACAATTCTGTGGGCTGTGACGTTCCTTCCCTGTAAGTGTATAATGCTGGTTAAGGGTATTATTGTCCTTTGCCGTCTCTGCTGCGGGTTTGGATAATTTGGTCTACAGCAAGATGGTCGACAGTCGACATGAAAAAAGGTCTACAAAGGTCTAGGTCGACGTGGGAAAAGGTCGACATGGTTATAGGTCGGAAGGTCATTAGTTTGACAGGTCATTAGTTCGACAATGTCTAGGTCAACAGTTAAAAGGTCGACATTCACTGTTTTTTTACCTGACTGTCAACAGTCGACATGGACACAGTTTAAAGTGCACCGCATCCCCTCACTGTGCTCGCAATGTGTCGGGCACGGGGCCTCGTTACGCTCGGCACACTATTTTATTCTCCCACCATGCCCTAGTGGATGGTAGGGCATGAAATACCGCCTGTCGGCACATGTCGGCTCAAAAAACAGTGAAAACCCCATGTCGACCTATTGACTGTCGACCTAGACACTGTCGAACTAACGACCTGTCGAACTAATGACCTGTCGAACTAATGACCTTTCGCCCTAGAACTATGTTGACCTAGACCCATGTCAACCTTTTCCCATGTCAACCTAATGGTGTCGACCTAATGACTTTCGACCACCATGCTGTAGACCAAACAACCGCACCCCCTCTGCTGCTAGGATCTGCGCATTGGCGTCTCTGTAATGGGATCAGGGTGTGCCTACTGAATACATTACATTGTGGCTACCGCTGGCACCATATTCCCGGAGACATGCACCGTAGGGTCGAAGTCTACACTACCTATGGTATGACGTGATAAGAGACCGCAATCAGGTACCCTCCCTCTCATTGGATGCCCTGGATTTGAAGACCTTTAGCTAAATCCGGTCTTCCTTTTACTTGGCGATGTTCGGCGTTGGTGGTTGCCAAACAGAACCAAACCGTGATAGATCCAGCACCTGCGTTACCGACTGCAAGGCCTCCTTGTCTACAAACACTTCTCCAATTGTCTCCAACTATATCGGTAACAAGGTTTAGAACAGTGGCAATTCTATGCTAGAGCTATTAACACATCAATTTATGGCTTTCCCCAAAATATACATACGATATCCAGGTGGTGGGTATACAGGAGGTCAAAAGACCGACCGCGGCATCCCAATACAGAGAACCCCATCAGGAGCTCTGCAGGACTAGGGTTGCCTACTTTTAAAGTTTTCTCTCTGGGAGAAGCCCGGAGAGAAGACTGTCAGCAGCACTTCGGGGGCGGGGCCTGATGTAGACGTAATCAAGCCCCGCCCCAGTACAGCAAATCCTGCAATTTGCGGTTATTCAAGAAGGGGGTGGGGCTAAATGAAGCGATGTGTCACTTTAGCCCCGCCCCTGAGTAGCCATTAATCGCTGGCTGCTGGGGGGGGGGGGGTCACCAGTAACCGGGAGGTTTGCCTACCTTTCCAGGGGACTGGGAGGGGGAACCAATTTTCCAGAGCCTCCGGGAGGATAGGCAACCCTATGTAGGACCCTAACCCTCCTTTCAAGCAGCCTAACCCTTCCTGCTAGTGCCTACCCCTAACCCCATCACCTTGCTTCGGAAACCTAACTCTCCCGCCCCTTAACCTAATCACCTAGAATTGTTTAAGGCCTTATAAAAATAAGTTTTGTGGTTTAAAATGAATACTATTCTTGAAAGGTGCCGAAGCGTTTGTACATGCCGCATACACTCCTGTATTTTCTTGCAAGCTGTTAAATTAAGAAATGAAATAAATGCACACAAAACTGTGCAGAATGCGTCATATCCAAGAGGTTGTGCGAATTCGCAATTAAGCGCGTTATTAGTAAATAGGTCCCTAGCTCACGCCGATCATTCTAATCCAAAAATCATTATTTCTTAACATTTTACATTACTACGTAAAACAAGCAAAACACAATTAATATCAGATTCTGACACCGACTTACTGGAGAACCGTCAATGGCTATTCCTGTGGGTCCTCTGGCTCCAGGCTGGCCGGGGAGACCTGGAGAACCTCTGTCACCCTGAAATAAACAAGAGTCAGGTTACAGATCAATACCATGGTATCACCAAGGGCAGATACTTGTATGAGAGCGATGTGTACAGTATTACCCAATAGAATAATATGCTACAAAAGTGTCCTCATTGTCCACTAACAGTGAATGCATTTATTGCATTAGCTTAACCAGACCACCGACTGTTCGGATTTTGGCAGGACAGTCCCGTATTTCGGGGCGCAGTATAATGTGGTGTGTGTGTGAGAATGGGAGGTTACAGTTGGGAGGCCCCCACCTTGCTTAGCAGTACAGCGGTGAATAGATGTGCAAGGGAGAGTGAGACTGAGTGCATGCCAGCATTTCCCGTGAAACCATGCCTCTAGCCACAAGGTCCTGCCCCTTGCCATGAGGTCATGCCCCCTAGACACGAGGTCATGCTTTTTCAATTGGGGCTGGCACAGATAACTTTCTTTGTACCCAGGCAAAGTTGGGAGGTATGGTTAAACCAATATTCACAACACAATGCAATTCATATGAACTAGTGACATCACTTATGCATGAGATGCAAGTGATGTCACTAGCTCCTAGCAAAATGATACTTTTGGTTCATTGCATACAATTGTTGCATTGTATAGTAAGAGCTACTTCCAAAGACATTATCTCCATGGTAATATATTCCATAGATTATATATTATTGAGGAGGAGAATCATTGGCATAGTAGAATGCTTTACACACACTCACTCTAAGCCCACCCCTGAATTCCCATTGGCTAGTTTCCGAGAAGTCTGGGGATAGGCTCAAACGTCTGGGGATGTGTGAAGCATGCTGATTCCTGGGCGCCACATTACCGAGGCCTCTGGCGTAGATCGCGTCCTCTTTGTTCCATTGTAGGCATCCCGGGAATTAAACTAAAAAACCGGCATATGCGTACCCCTCGGACGGGACAAACCTAGAATGTTGACATTCACGGCTCCTTTCTCAAACTGGGGGATTGGCCATCCCCCAGCCAATCAAGCGCTTAGTTTCCCGGCGGCCACTCCTGGTTGTATATTCGTATACAACCCAGTATGAATTTCAACGGGTACGAACGCATATGTCATTGGAAAATCCGAATAAAAACAAAATACGTATTTTCGAGTCGTAAATGGCTGATCCCGTTCGTACCCGATATTATTAAAATACCCCCTGATAACGATAACGCTGGGGATCTAATAATGCATGGGTAACGGACCCATTACTGATGATGAATTTACATCTGCATTCTTCTAATCAGTCAGCACATGGTTATATACGCAGGCTGATAGGACAGCAATAATTGCAATAGGCTGACCCATTGTCTTAGAGGTCACTTTTGGTGCTACAATCCCTGCGATATCAGAGGTCAGTTGTTGATGTCAGCAGTGACATCACCATGTGCCTGGCTAGTTTAAATGTTTCCCTTTGGGGGTGGGGGGGGGGTTAGTTGCACCTTAATTACACCCAAAAGGTAATAATATTTTGCTGACATTTTTGTAATTACAACAGAGATGTCCATCACATACAGACGCCAAAACCACTTAAGATAATTTAGTTTTTTTATAACTAACTCATAGTGTTAAAGATATATGAGATTAGATTTGAGCACTCCGCTGTGATTCATTTAGACACATTTCGTCTCGCTCAGCTCAATGACTGGGGGAGCCTGGCAAACATCAGATTAGAGGGGAATTTCCCTGGATAAACTCCATAACAACCTTTTTGCCCTAATTCCAATCACGCATCACAGAGCTGGGACCTGCAGTAAATTACTATGGGCCTGAGTCCGTGTTCCACATTGGGTATAGGCACAAAATAGCACCATCTTACCGCAGCAGCCTTACCCATTGCTTTGGCAGTGATTCTGACGCTAACTTGACTTTGTTTTTTCAAAGTTTAAACAACAAACTAAATATAAAGATTTAAAAAGATGGGATCCGGTTGACTGGCAGACCATGTCTAGGACGCCAGTTAATAGGTCGACAAGATATGATCAACACATCAAAAGGTCAACATAAGCAATACAGATGGCTCATTAGAGTGGCTCCTGGCAATGCCACCGTGCGCCAGGAAGGGGGCGCTCACGCACGAGAAGAGCATGTTCCCCATTCTCCAAGAAGCCCTTTCCACATTCCCTGCCCATCTCCCCGCCTGTCTCCCTGAAGCAGAGACTGGTAGGGAAGCACACTGTCCCCGCTCCCTGCCTCCCAGCTGAGTGGGACGTACGAGCAAGTGAGACGCTCGCACTTCCCTGCCGTCCGCCAGAAACATCACCATGGCGAGCTGGCCGGATGGCTGAGACATGAAAAGTTTGACATCAATTTTTCACAATTTTCTTGTAACTCTTTAACACTTTGCCATCCACATGGATAAGGATTCTGCTGATTTTGTTAATGGGAATCCCCTCGGCCAATCAGAACTCAGTGGAATCACCGTCATTTACACAGAGGAGCAGCATGCATAAACACATGCTGCTCCTCAGTCTGACTGGTACTTGGATTTTTGTTTTTTTTAAACCTTTTGATGCCTACATGGACTAAAAAGGACCGATCTACACTGGATTTACATAAGTATATATATTTTTTACACAGGTAAAATGCTGGCAGGATGCTGAAAGTCACAGGGGCTCCGTAAGGGATCTAACCCTATCCTCCCACTCCCCTAACCCTCCTTTTCAGCAGCCTAATCCTAACCCACAGCACCTATGCACCCTATCCCTCCAAACTAGTTCCTATCTCTAATCCCCATGCCTTCATTTAATCCTTGCCCGTCTTGTAAATGCCTTACCCTAACACTCCCTCTCTGCAGCCTAATCCTAACCTTCCCCCCTGCCACAGCCTGAACCTAAATCCCCACATTAGTGCCTAAGTTTAACACCCCCTTCTCCGTTCACAATCTACTGCTCACTACAAACTAGGGTGGCCAATCCCAGGATGGGGATTGGCAGGGGATCCTGGGATTTGGGTTTAAAATTGCAAAGATTAGCCTGCGCATACACAAATCTAATGCCAGACAGCGCTGAGTATCCGCTCAGATGCTGCCCGGCTGCTCCTGACCCCGGCTGTGCGGCTTTTCAGCTGTGTGCAGCGTGAAGTGATATCAGAGGTCAACACTGCACAGCACCCTGCGACACTTCAGTGCCCGCCACGGCGCCACCACACCTTGCTGGCCCTCTCTGCACACCACCACAGCACAGTTCCTGCTGGACACAGCCTGTGAAAATCTAGAGCACAGCTTAAGTAGAATCATAGGTGATGGAAAGATGTGCACACAATCTGCATAAAACTCATTATCTCAAGGGATTGTACAATGGATTGTATGCAGATTGTGTGCACATCATGTGCACACAATTGTGCAGTGCGCGGTCCCACAGGATGGAGGATTGGTCCTCTGATCAGACGTGCTGCACGTCAGTTGGGATTGGGAGCCAATTGCATGTTCAACGGCTCATACAATTGGTGTCATTTGAGTGGCAATGTTCAGGCAGTGTAGGTGCATACAATTCATTGCGAGACGACCGGTCATATGCAGCAGCTGGATTGTATGACAGATTGTGAGTACGTGCTGTGTCCAAAAACCACCAAGGACTGCCGGGGAGTTGAAGGGAAAGTTGGACACGATCATGATAGTAAGCAGGTCTTTCCGTTGTATGGCCACCTTTAAACTGGTCCTGGAGAGGTGGTTGAACTCATTTCCCTCTGCAAACTTTATTGCTTTCCTGCTAGAATTACTGTGCAGTGCCAATGTGGAGGTTCTAACTGACTACTTCCAACTGAACATAACAGGTGGTGGAACCCCACTTTAACCCCTGGAACACACAGTGCATCACAGTTTGCTGTGTGTGGGTCTAGGTAGCCTCAGCCCAATCAGAGTACCTATGCTGACCCCTGTCCACTGCTGACACATGGCTACAATGGGCATATGAGTGTCAGAACTGAACCATGGAGCAATGGAAGATAGTAGTCTGATCTGATGAATCAACTCTTTGTTTATATCATGTGGCCCCCCCGTGGTGAATGTTTGTCCATTACACTGGGAGGAGACTTCTCTAGGAGGCACTTTGGGGAGAAGACAAGTCGGTAGAGGTTGTCTGATGCTTCCTGGCAATGGTTTTCCCTCAGTTGTCTCAGCAGGATTATGTGTCCGGCCACACTGCAAACATCGTTCAGGAATGCTTTGAGTAACATGACGAAAAGATGAAGGTGTTGACTTGGCCTCCAAGTTTCCAAATTATCAATCTGATGGAAAAGTTCCAGCCTTGTAGGCCCCACCTCATATCTTACAGGACTTAGAGGACCTGCTGCTAACACAGGATTGCCTACTTTTACAGTGTCCTCTCCGGGAGAAGCCCGGAGAGGAGACTTTTATCAGCACTTCGGGGGATGGGGACTGAAATCAATTTGCATAATTTTAGCCCCGCCTCCCCCTCGGAGACTTACGAATCACGTATTTAAACGACCCAACCGTGGGAAGGCGGGGGAGCCCTGCAGAATCCAGGAGGCTTGCCCACCTTTCCAATTTCCATGACCTTCCTGGCCATTACGGGAGGGCAGGCAACCCTGTGCTAACATCTTGGTGCCAGACACCATAGGACACCTTCAGGGGCCTTGTAGAACCCAAGCTTCGATGGGTCATAGCGATGTTGGTGGCCCAAGGGGTCTCAACACAGTATTAGGCAGGTGGCTTACTGTTAAGGCTGATCGGTGTATACTGTATGTATATGTAGATACATTCTTGATGACTGTGCCTTTATCTGCACTAAAGTTTTCGACGTTAAATTGTGTTAAACTTTGTTAGTACAATAATAATCCCTGAGGGTAGAAAATGAAGTAACGTTTTAATAAGCAAGTAACAGTAGAGAAGTGTGATAACCCATTGAAGCTCAGAGACGGTGGAACATTAACTATACACTGACGTGCGTCTTATCCTTCTATAATGAACATTAAGTCATTTCATGCAAATCTCTGCTCCTTCCCTAATGCCTTATTCTTCTAAATCAGTAAAGCTGGAGGAACCCACAGAAAGAGAAGGTTTCAGCAGCTTTGCTTCAATAAGATCAAAAACCATGTTTTAATTCAGACAGGAATATGGAAACTGGTCTTGAATCTTGACATGTTTTTTTTTTCTTAAGTTCTAATTTGTCATATTACTGTACTTTCTTCAAAATTTTAATTCCAGGCAGCGTTCCAGTTGGAAAGTACTGGGGGCAGCAGGAATGAGCTTGGTGAGGAAGGACGACTGCTACGGGTATGGGTACGCTTTCTGTAATATACCACAGTTCTGCAAGCTCAGTAGGCGGCCAATCATCCTTACCCCTGATGAAAGTATTGTCTTCAACCTGCACATACAGAGCAAGCTAAATAATCGTTAGATTTGGAATCCATTTCTCTATGGGAATTATATTTGTAATGGGAGAGAGCGCAAAACCAATGTCAATTAAAAAAAAGTTTGGTACTTATTTCCTAGCACGGCGCCCATCGCATAAGATTGTATGCCTTAATTAAGGCATACAATCTATACAATTGAAAAGATTTTTAATTGTATGTACAATATCGCAACTTATGGATCTCATCTTATGGATCTCATGGATCTTATGCATCCATAAGATCCATGAGATCCATAAGATGCCATAACATAAAAATCGTACTATCGGCACTAACACCTACCTGAAGCGTGGCGAACGCACGCGGACTACTTCACATGTATTCCACATCGCCACGCTTCGGGCTCGGTGGCTCGCTGCGCTCGCCACACTATATAAAATCAACTCCACGCCGACGTGGATAGTGGGGGTATGAAAAGGTCGGAGGACGCGTACCGCCGCCCCTCGCGGGCTCGCTGCGCTCGCCACGCTTTGGGTTGGCGTCAATAGTGGGGTGGCGTTAACAAAGGGGGGGCATTTCACCCATGAGGGGGGGTTAGCAATTAAAATTGGGGTTTTGGGGGCTTTTTACATTGGAATAAATGTAAAATTGGGTCTCGGGGACCATTTCACATTGATTCCAATGTAAAAATTTCGTCGATTGCATCACATGCATCTTATGCCGCACAAACACATAAGATGCATGCAACGCTTGCGATATCACCCCGACACATACAATCTAGATCGTGGGCGCCGTGCTAGGAAATAAGTACCAAAAGTTTTTTTTATTAACCATAGACGACAATCATAAGAAGCAATAAATATTGCTAATTAAAAAACCATAAGTTATTTTTGTATATCTCTATGGGAATTAGCTATTGGACATGACATGAGCGGTAAATACTGTGGGCCAGATGTATCAAGCTTCAAACGGTGATAAAATAGAGATTGATATACAGGTCCTAACTGTTTTTACAGGCTTGTTTTAAAAAAAATGACAGTTAGGGGCTGGTTGTTTATTACTCCCCACTTTATCACTTTTTGAGGCTTGATACATTTGACCCTGTTTAGGCTGCTGCTATAAGGATTTTAATACTATGGGCGAGATGTATTAAAATACATCACCGCCCCTCGCACCGATGTGCATCTCATATGTACTAATATCTGCGATCGACATTGCACTGCGGTGATGGAGGCCCCCGTGATACCTGTGAGGTGGTGTGCAGACCTCCGGCTGCATTGCTAGGGGGAGGAGGAGTTTACCTTCCGGGTCCAGGCTGGAGGAAGGTATGCCAGGGGGAGGGGGCTGGCATATGCAGTGGGCCGTCTCAGGCGGTGGGTTGTGGTGCCGGTGATAAGAAACCCATAGGATTCTATAAGGTATCGCCATCCAAAGGTGGCGGTACCCTGGGCAGCGAAAACGCAGCAACCGGGTCTTGTGGTAAACATGGGGGGGGGGGGGTGTTGCCGCACTTTTCCCTTAGTACATCCCGCTGTATGTGATTTAGATGGTAACATGCGTGATCAATAAACGCCTTTCTATGACATATTTCACATATTTGTATACATATTTTTATATCGTAATTTATGTGTGTTTTGTTACTTTAAATCTGCCCTGCAACTATCAGGCGTATAAAAGACTATGTAATCCTTTATCCGAGGACCGTTCTCTTTATCTTCTGACCTGCCAGGGGTTTCCTGCTCGTTGCAAGGAGTTACATGCTCATTACCAGGTATTTGTTGCTTGCAGGCGCACAAGCATTCCTGAAATATGGCAATTCCAGGTACACGCTGCACTCCACTGACAGATGCTAGGACCAGTAGGACCTCTACCATCTGTCTCCTCCAAGGCTGCGGCCATTTTTGGAGGACCATTTCCAGCAGATTTCCGGCGCCGGCTTCCCCCAGCAACCACATTGATACGCCACTGGCTGAGTGGTAACAGGGGCGGTAGAAGTGCTGCAGTGAGAATGGATTTCTATTCTGGGATAACTAGGAGTATAATTACTAAAGTAAGGCTTACTACAAGTGTAGAGGTTTCCCCTAGCAACCAGATTCTAGCATAACTGCACTATGGCGGCTGGTCGGCAGGGTCACATTTGGTGAGCGACGGGGGAGGACGTGTCTAGATGTTCCCATTACCGCTCACCCAGAAACAGACGTGAGACTGCGTTATTATTACACGACTTGCAAAATAATTGTTAAGAAATAATGAAATAACTCTGACATTTGCCTGAATAATACAAACACTTCATTTAATTGAGAGTCTGTAGCAATCTTTAGCCGGTGCACCCGGCACACGCAGATTGGAACCAGCGCGGCTCGGTGCGATGAACGAAATACCATTTTAATGAATGCTGCAGGGAGCAATTAGGGGAGAAAACAAATGTATTGTATCAAACTCTAATTACCCAAGTTTGTTTTCTACTCGTCCTTAATCCTTTCAGCAGAATAAATCATTCCCCAGGCTTTCTGTATATATCCCAAGTAGGGATGCCAATCCCGGGGTATTTTTCCAATCCTGGAATTCGGGATTGAAAAATGCCCGATCCCGGGATTCCTGGGATTGGCGTGCCTAATAAAAAAAAAAATGCCCCGCCATTACCTTTACGGCAGAGTGTGGGTTGGAGCAGTCAGGATCAGTGCGAGTTGCCAGGCGCTGGGTAGTTGGGAGCCGGACCGCCGACCTGCAGTGCGGCTGTGGGTGGGCAGAGCTTCTGCACGGCTGTTCGGCCTGCGCAGCGTGACAGTTAGCGCTGAAGGCCGAGCATCGGGACCAGCTCAAATGCTGCCCAGCATTAGACCAAATCCCAGGATCCCGCTGATCCCAATCCTGAGATTGGCCGCCCTAATCCCAAGTACAGGGCCGGTGCTACCTGCTTAGCAGAGCCATGCCACGCAGCGGCAATAGGTCACGCCCCTCCAAATTTTGGTTGCATGCTGGAGTGTCCCTCTTCCCTCCACTTCAATGTTGGGAGGTATGGTTATACCCCTTTCACACCGCCCACCCGGCAAATACCCCACATTTTTGAGTGTCAGCTATTCGGTGAGCTTAATTTATTCACAAGTCTGTGAGGTAAAGAGCTCGTTATTACAGCTTGGGAGCTGTCTGGATCTCTCTCAGCTGAATAATCACTTGAGCTGTTCATAGGGGATTCTCTCTAGCTCTGCCCTGCCAGTGATAGCTTCTAGTTCCTGAGTCCTAGATTCCTGTTCCTTTTGAAGGTAGCTGCTAGTTCCTGTTACCTGCTGGCCCTCTGTCAGGTTACTGCTCTGTTAGGATCTCACTAACCGTCTGCTGGTCATTAGTTTATTTCTTCCTGCATTCAGACCAGTGCAGCCTTTCTGGCCTTTGGCAGTTCCAGCCTGCTTACTTTCAGTAGCAGAATCCTGTCTGCCTGCTCCAGTCTGTCCCAGCCTGCTCTTTACCATCCTGAGCTGCTGGATGTTCCACGGTCCTGCTGTGCTTGGTCCAGGTCACGTAAGTGCTCCAGTGGAGCCTGGTTTTGTTCCTTGTTTATTTATAAAGTCCTGGCAAGCTGCCATTTTCCTTAGTTGTTCAGTATTGCCTGAAGTTCCTTTGGTCCAGCTCCTCCAGGTTTGGAGAGGCCCACGGTAGTGGGCATACCTTTGTTTTGCGGTACCGTGTGTTTGTGTACTTATTATTTACTTTGACGTGCTTTAGGTTGGAGGCACCCCAGTTCTGTCCGCGACTGGGTCACACTCCCCGTCATTGGCCTGGTGCTGTTAGGCAAGTTGTTTCCCCAGGCAGGCCCAGTAGATAGATTACCTTTTGATTGTACCTTTAGGGGGTCCCCGGTCCTCTCATAACACCTGGCTGCACCAGAGCTAGGGCGGGCTTAACTCGCCCTTTCAAACATTGCGGCTACAGGCAAAGCCTAGTATCTGCAGAAACCGGTCACTGTACTTTGGGGGTCAACAGAGTCAGCGTAGGGTCCCGCTGTGGCTGTCCTAAAACAGCAGTCCCGGCTGTGGGATCACACCCGAAACCATAACATAAAATGAAGGGGCAGACAGAGGAGGGTGACACAGAGGGGAGAGACAGGGGTCAAGGAGCGTTGAGCTGTGGATTAGGATGAGAGCTGGAAGTCTCTTATAAAGAATTGGAACTTAAGGATCGGTGTACTGTAGGTAGACACTTCTGTATAACTATACATAGCCAGAAAACAATACAACATATGTCACAATGTAATGCCTTTTTATACTTTATCAAGGTGTTTAAATGATAGATATAATCAGGACGAACTGTTCAGCCATGACCTGTGCCCCTGGATGATTTATATTATACTGGTAATTAAGAAATCCTAATTGTAATTTGAAGGATCAATACTTATAATAATGTAAATGTATCATTTTGAAGCGTCATATCTGATAGCTATTTCATGTAAAGATTTATTTTTTTAATTACTTGGAGCTTTAATGAGATCAGCTATTTCTGGTTATAATGTGAGGACACCTACTCTTTTATGTTTCCCCCATCACTAAAGGCCTCCACACACTAGACCGATTTTTTTTGCCGATTGTCTGATGCCGGGTACACACCAAAACGATTTGGGCACAATCCCATCAATCTGGATCCAATTCAGACCGATTGGATGCAGATTGGGTGCTGATTGGGTCAAAATAGTTTGGTTGGATCCGAATTGGATCCGATTCCAATCCTACCTGCTGCAGGTAGGATCTGTATAAGATCCATTCATCTGAATACAGATGGGATCGGATCGTATGCAAATCGTTTGCAAATCGTATGCAAATCAGATAACATGATTTGCATTTGATTTGCATACGATTTGTATTCAATCCAAATCGTTTTTGTGTGTACCCAGCATTTTTTCCGTCTTCTCTCCCCGTTATATTATGGTTCGGAACTTCACACTGAGATGGCAAATATTCTTTCTGGAAGCCTGAACTCAACCGACACTGGACAGTACACGGCTTTATAGTCTAAATTTTGTTTTAAGATCACACCATGGATAATATGTTATTGTATACTCCCCTATATGCTGACACCAATGGGTGAAAATGGAGATATTCCATATAAAACCACGGCACAGGGTGGAAAGCGCTAAGCATGAAGCAAAGGTCATCCCAACAAAACTGATGTGTTGGGAAACTATTTTCTTTTGCCAATATGTGACACCTCTGCATGGAATCTGCTGGAAAATATCCTTGCAAAAATGGCCACCACCTAGGAGGAGACAGATGCTAGAGTTTCTACTGGACCTCTAGCGTCCTCTAGCAGGGAAGCGCAGCGCGTATAGTGTTACCTGGAAGTTCTGGAAACCCTGGCTCGTCTGAGACCAAGAACCCCCTGGAACCAATGCGAAACCCCTGAGAATGAGTGAGAAACTCTAGGCAACGAGCATGAAACCCCTGACAACGAGCATGAAACCCCTGGCAAACAGTAATTAAGTAACAATTATAATGAATATATTAGGGGGTGGGGGGGGCATCATTTTTTTATTTTGGAAGGGAGCACAACATTTCTAGTGGACTGATGGCTTGATGGGCTGGATGAAGGCCTAGCTGAGCAGTTGTGCCTCCCAACGTTCTGCTCAGCCGGGATGCCAGGATGGAGAAGTAGTTCGTAGCCACGCCCCCTTGCCACCCGCCCACTTTTCCAGTGCAGCACAAATGTGGGGCTGATTCCTACCCCCCGTCCATGATCAGGGGCCCGAGTCCTGCCCAGATCTATGCATTATTAGCATCTTGAGGTTTTCTTGAGTAAGAGAACTTTGAACATCTCACTGTACTGGACTTACCTTTGCGCCATTTTGTCCTAGTGGTCCCGGAGGTCCGCGCTCTCCCTACAGAATACAGAAATGACAAGTATTAGCTATAAGAAGGTTCTTGTGGGAGTTGTATCAAACATTCAAAAGAGACATGGGGCAGATGTCGGGGTGATTCCAGAGAAGGGAGGACGTACGTGCAGCCCCCTATTCTCTGAAAGACATAGAATCTGGGATTATGCGCAAGACTCTGGGAGCATGGGGCCTAAATCAGCGAGACTCTTTAAGCAGAGGTCGTTCGCGGCTTGGCGAGCCCTGAAACGCCGCCCACCCGAAAGTCTGCCCCCCCTCACCCCAATCACAACCAAATCCCCTCA